>NW_026691082.1:300000-600000 GCF_020826845.1 Diceros bicornis minor | reverse complement strand
AGAGGGTTTGGGGGCCAGGGCGCAATTGGGCTAGCCCCTCCTCCCGGGAGTCGGGGAGGCCCGGCCTTCCTAGTGCCCAGGCCACGGCTCCGGGGAGAAACCCGCCATGGAGGGCACGCGGGAGGCCCTCTGCCTGAGGTGGCAGGTGTCACGCCAGGGCCACTGCAAGCCAGGCTAGGCTTGCCTGCTTTCTCCAAAGGAGGCTGGCCGACCAGCCGAACCTGGCACCTGGGCCAGGCCCCTTCCAAGGGGACGAGTTCCAGAGGATAGAGCCCTGGGGGCGGCTGCCAAGTCTCCTGGGGCGTGTGCTGGGCCCCCGTCAGAGGAGGAAGCAGCCTGGTAAACGGTGTGCCAGGCCTGAGATCTGGAGGCCTCCCACAGCCGGGTCCCTGTTCTGCCCAGGCCCCCCGAGGGAGGACGATGGTCGGGCAGTGGCGAGCGGGGTGGGGCTGGCGCCGAGCCTGCCCTTGGATGCCCCGGGGAAGGGCGCCGGGGGATGGGCTGCCCCTGGCCAGGTCTGAGGGACCGACCCAGCTCGGGGCTGTCGGGGGCAGAGAGAGAACCCCCCTCCGCCCTTTCCCTTCAGGTTCTTAGGGCTGGCCAAATCCTTCCCAAGACAGCTTGTCTGGAGAAAATCAGACCCAGCTGAAGAACATGTGTCCATGGGGGAAACCCGGGAAACTGAGTCTCCCCACACAATAGCAGAGATTCTCATCTTGCATCCTCTCCTGAGCTAATGACCAAGGTGGATGTCCCGGGTGGGCCTGTGGAATGGGAGAGGGGAGGAAGTCTATTGTCATGCAGAGGGACATGGAAAGACTTGTCTGAAGCTTATCCCCTGCACTGGGGTCAGGTCGGGAAGGGACGGCACAGAGGTGAGCAGGAACCAACCGGCCTCTCTGTGGTGGGGCTGGCCCCGGGGCAGGCGTGGGGGTGATGGCTGGAAGTGGGATGGCGCGTGAGTTGGCACCAGCCAGCGGTGGAGGCAGAGACTCAGAGGTCAGGGATCTCTCTCTCTGTCTCTGTCTCTCTCTCTCTCCCTCAGGGAGCTGAGGAGAGTAAGGTGGCGCCCCCTGCCCACCTCGCCTACCTCTCCATGGGCCCTTCTTTCTCTGGCCGCTCCGGGAGCCCTGCGGGCTTGGGTTCAAGCCCCCACACACCGCACAGGCCAAGGGCGCATGCGCGACCGCCGCGGCCTAGGGCTGGCCTCGGGGGGGGGGGTCCTGAGTGAAGGCCCCGCCCTCCCTCCAGACTCTGACCCAGCTGCAGCTCTTCCATCGCCGCCCTTCTGGACTCGGCTTCAGCTGTCTCCCTCCCCTCCCCCACTCCCACTCAGCTTGCAGGCCGCTTCCCTGCCTTGAAAGCATTGCTCTGGCCCTGAGGGCCACAGACCTACTGGGCTTCAAGCTCAAGGCTCTGCCTGGGCCTGCTGCTTCGGCCAGGGGCTCACTTTTTCCTGGAAAGACAAAGCCATGGCCTCACCCCACGCCTGCACTTTGCCACGGCAGGCAGCCCAGATGTAGGAAAGGCTCTGTGGAGTCAGAAGTGCCGAGACAGGCAGATGGCACCAGAGGGTTTGGGGGCCAGGGCGCAACTGGGCTAGCCCCTCCTCCCGGGAGTCGGGGAGGCCCGGCCTTCCTAGTGCCCAGGCCACGGCTCCGGGGAGAAACCCGCCATGGAGGGCACGCGGGAGGCCCTCTGCCTGAGGTGGCAGGTGTCACGCCAGGGCCACTGCAAGCCTGGCTAGGCTTGCCTGCTTTCTCCAAAGGAGGCTGGCCGACCAGCCGAACCTGGCACCTGGGCCAGGCCCCTTCCAAGGGGACGAGTTCCAGAGGATAGAGCCCTGGGGGCGGCTGCCAAGTCTCCTGGGGCGTGTGCTGGGCCCCCGTCAGAGGAGGAAGCAGCCTGGTAAACGGTGTGCCAGGCCTGAGATCTGGAGGCCTCCCACAGCCGGGTCCCTGTCCTGCCCAGGCCCCCCGAGGGAGGACGATGGTCGGGCAGTGGCGAGCGGGGTGGGGCTGGCGCCGAGCCTGCCCTTGGATGCCCCGGGGAAGGGCGCCGGGGGATGGGCTGCCCCTGGCCAGGTCTGAGGGACCGACCCAGCTCGGGGCTGTCGGGGGCAGAGAGAGAACCCCCCTCCGCCCTTTCCCTTCAGGTTCTTAGGGCTGGCCAAATCCTTCCCAAGACAGCTTGTCTGGAGAAAATCAGACCCAGCTGAAGAACATGTGTCCATGGGGGAAACCCGGGAAACTGAGTCTCCCCACACAATAGCAGAGATTCTCATCTTGCATCCTCTCCTGAGCTAATGACCAAGGTGGATGTCCCGGGTGGGCCTGTGGAATGGGAGAGGGGAGGAAGTCTATTGTCATGCAGAGGGACATGGAAAGACTTGTCTGAAGCTTATTCCCTGCACTGGGGTCAGGTCGGGAAGGGACGGCACAGAGGTGAGCAGGAACCAACCGGCCTCTCTGTGGTGGGGCTGGCCCCGGGGCAGGCGTGGGGGTGATGGCTGGAAGTGGGATGGCGCGTGAGTTGGCACCAGCCAGCGGTGGAGGCAGAGACTCAGAGGTCAGGGATCTCTCTCTCTGTCTCTGTCTCTCTCTCTCTCCCTCAGGGAGCTGAGGAGAGTAAGGTGGCGCCCCCTGCCCACCTCGCCTACCTCTCCATGGGCCCTTCTTTCTCTGGCCGCTCCGGGAGCCCTGCGGGCTTGGGTTCAAGCCCCCACACACCGCACAGGCCAAGGGCGCATGCGCGACCGCCGGGGCCTTGGGCTGGCCTCGGGGGGGGGGGGTCCTCAGTGAAGGCCCCGCCCTCCCTCCAAGCTCTGACCCAGCTGCAGCTCTTCCATCGCCGCCCTTCTGGACTCGGCTTCAGCTGTCTCCCTCCCCTCCCCCACTCCCACTCAGCTTGCAGGCCGCTTCCCTGCCTTGAAAGCATTGCTCTGGCCCTGAGGGCCACAGACCTACTGGGCTTCAAGCTCAAGGCTCTGCCTGGGCCTGCTGCTTCGGCCAGGGGCTCACTTTTTCCTGGAAAGACAAAGCCATGGCCTCACCCCACGCCTGCACTTTGCCACGGCAGGCAGCCCAGATGTAGGAAAGGCTCTGTGGAGTCAGAAGTGCCGAGACAGGCAGATGGCACCAGAGGGTTTGGGGGCCAGGGCGCAACTGGGCTAGCCCCTCCTCCCGGGAGTCGGGGAGGCCCGGCCTTCCTAGTGCCCAGGCCACGGCTCCGGGGAGAAACCCGCCATGGAGGGCACGCGGGAGGCCCTCTGCCTGAGGTGGCAGGTGTCACGCCAGGGCCACTGCAAGCCTGGCTCGGCTTGCCTGCTTTCTCCAAAGGAGGCTGGCTGACCAGCCGAACCTGGCACCTGGGCCAGGCCCCTTCCAAGGGGACGAGTTCCAGAGGATAGAGCCCTGGGGGCGGCTGCCAAGTCTCCTGGGGCGTGTGCTGGGCCCCCGTCAGAGGAGGAAGCAGCCTGGTAAACGGTTGTGCCAGGCCTGAGATCTGGAGGCCTCCCACAGCCGGGTCCCTGTTCTGCCCAGGCCCCCCGAGGGAGGACGATGGTCGGGCAGTGGCGAGCGGGGTGGGGCTGGCGCCGAGCCTGCCCTTGGATGCCCCGGGGAAGGGCGCCGGGGGATGGGCTGCCCCTGGCCAGGTCTGAGGGACCGACGCAGCTCGGGGCTGTCGGGGGCAGAGAGAGAACCCCCCTCCGCCCTTTCCCTTCAGGTTCTTAGGGCTGGCCAAATCCTTCCCAAGACAGCTTGTCTGGAGAAAATCAGACCCAGCTGAAGAACATGTGTCCATGGGGGAAACCCGGGAAACTGAGTCTCCCCACACAATAGCAGAGATTCTCATCTTGCATCCTCTCCTGAGCTAATGACAAAGGTGGATGTCCCGGGTGGGCCTGTGGAATGGGAGAGGGGAGGAAGTCTATTGTCATGCAGAGGGACATGGAAAGACTTGTCTGAAGCTTATCCCCTGCACTGGGGTCAGGTCGGGAAGGGACGGCACAGAGGTGAGCAGGAACCAACCGGCCTCTCTGTGGTGGGGCTGGCCCCGGGGCAGGCGTGGGGGTGATGGCTGGAAGTGGGATGGCGCGTGAGTTGGCACCAGCCAGCGGTGGAGGCAGAGACTCAGAGGTCAGGGATCTCTCTCTCTGTCTCTGTCTCTCTCTCTCTCTCCCTCAGGGAGCTGAGGAGAGTAAGGTGGCGCCCCCTGCCCACCTCGCCTACCTCTCCATGGGCCCTTCTTTCTCTGGCCGCTCCGGGAGCCCTGCGGGCTTGGGTTCAAGCCCCCACACACCGCACAGGCCAAGGGCGCATGCGCGACCGCCTGGGCCTTGGGCTGGCCTCAGGGGGGGGGGGTCCTCAGTGAAGGCCCCGCCCTCCCTCCAGGCTCTGACCCAGCTGCAGCTCTTCCATCGCCGCCCTTCTGGACTCGGCTTCAGCTGTCTCCCTCCCCTCCCCCACTCCCACTCAGCTTGCAGGCCGCTTCCCTGCCTTGAAAGCATTGCTCTGGCCCTGAGGGCCACAGACCTACTGGGCTTCAAGCTCAAGGCTCTGCCTGGGCCTGCTGCTTCGGCCAGGGGCTCACTTTTTCCTGGAAAGACAAAGCCATGGCCTCACCCCACGCCTGCACTTTGCCACGGCAGGCAGCCCAGATGTAGGAAAGGCTCTGTGGAGTCAGAAGTGCCGAGACAGGCAGATGGCACCAGAGGGTTTGGGGGGCCAGGGCGCAACTGGGCTAGCCCCTCCTCCCGGGAGTCGGGGAGGCCCGGCCTTCCTAGTGCCCAGGCCACGGCTCCGGGGAGAAACCCGCCATGGAGGGCACGCGGGAGGCCCTCTGCCTGAGGTGGCAGGTGTCACGCCAGGGCCACTGCAAGCCTGGCTCGGCTTGCCTGCTTTCTCCAAAGGAGGCTGGCTGACCAGCCGAACCTGGCACCTGGGCCAGGCCCCTTCCAAGGGGACGAGTTCCAGAGGATAGAGCCCTGGGGGCGGCTGCCAAGTCTCCTGGGGCGTGTGCTGGGCCCCCGTCAGAGGAGGAAGCAGCCTGGTAAACGGTGTGCCAGGCCTGAGATCTGGAGGCCTCCCACAGCCGGGTCCCTGTCCTGCCCAGGCCCCCCGAGGGAGGACGATGGTCGGGCAGTGGCGAGCGGGGTGGGGCTGGCGCCGAGCCTGCCCTTGGATGCCCCGGGGAAGGGCGCCGGGGGATGGGCTGCCCCTGGCCAGGTCTGAGGGACCGACCCAGCTCGGGGCTGTCGGGGGCAGAGAGAGAACCCCCCTCCGCCCTTTCCCTTCAGGTTCTTAGGGCTGGCCAAATCCTTCCCAAGACAGCTTGTCTGGAGAAAATCAGACCCAGCTGAAGAACATGTGTCCATGGGGGAAACCCGGGAAACTGAGTCTCCCCACACAATAGCAGAGATTCTCATCTTGCATCCTCTCCTGAGCTAATGACCAAGGTGGATGTCCCGGGTGGGCCTGTGGAATGGGAGAGGGGAGGAAGTCTATTGTCATGCAGAGGGACATGGAAAGACTTGTCTGAAGCTTATCCCCTGCACTGGGGTCAGGTCGGGAAGGGACGGCACAGAGGTGAGCAGGAACCAACCGGCCTCTCTGTGGTGGGGCTGGCCCCGGGGCAGGCGTGGGGGTGATGGCTGGAAGTGGGATGGCGCGTGAGTTGGCACCAGCCAGCGGTGGAGGCAGAGACTCAGAGGTCAGGGATCTCTCTCTCTGTCTCTGTCTCTCTCTCTCTCCCTCAGGGAGCTGAGGAGAGTAAGGTGGCGCCCCCTGCCCACCTCGCCTACCTCTCCATGGGCCCTTCTTTCTCTGGCCGCTCCGGGAGCCCTGCGGGCTTGGGTTCAAGCCCCCACACACCGCACAGGCCAAGGGCGCATGCGCGACCGCCAGGGCCTTGGGCTGGCCTCGGGGGGGGGGGGTCCTGAGTGAAGGCCCCGCCCTCCCTCCAGGCTCTGACCCAGCTGCAGCTCTTCCATCGCCGCCCTTCTGGACTCGGCTTCAGCTGTCTCCCTCCCCTCCCCCACTCCCACTCAGCTTGCAGGCAGCTTCCCTGCCTTGAAAGCATTGCTCTGGCCCTGAGGGCCACAGACCTACTGGGCTTCAAGCTCAAGGCTCTGCCTGGGCCTGCTGCTTCGGCCAGGGGCTCACTTTTTCCTGGAAAGACAAAGCCATGGCCTCACCCCACGCCTGCACTTTGCCACGGCAGGCAGCCCAGATGTAGGAAAGGCTCTGTGGAGTCAGAAGTGCCGAGACAGGCAGATGGCACCAGAGGGTTTGGGGGCCAGGGCGCAACTGGGCTAGCCCCTCCTCCCGGGAGTCGGGGAGGCCCGGCCTTCCTAGTGCCCAGGCCACGGCTCCGGGGAGAAACCCGCCATGGAGGGCACGCGGGAGGCCCTCTGCCTGAGGTGGCAGGTGTCACGCCAGGGCCACTGCAAGCCTGGCTAGGCTTGCCTGCTTTCTCCAAAGGAGGCTGGCCGACCAGCCGAACCTGGCACCTGGGCCAGGCCCCTTCCAAGGGGACGAGTTCCAGAGGATAGAGCCCTGGGGGCGGCTGCCAAGTCTCCTGGGGCGTGTGCTGGGCCCCCGTCAGAGGAGGAAGCAGCCTGGTAAACGGTGTGCCAGGCCTGAGATCTGGAGGCCTCCCACAGCCGGGTCCCTGTTCTGCCCAGGCCCCCCGAGGGAGGACGATGGTCGGGCAGTGGCGAGCGGGGTGGGGCTGGCGCCGAGCCTGCCCTTGGATGCCCCGGGGAAGGGCGCCGGGGGATGGGCTGCCCCTGGCCAGGTCTGAGGGACCGACGCAGCTCGGGGCTGTCGGGGGCAGAGAGAGAACCCCCCTCCGCCCTTTCCCTTCAGGTTCTTAGGGCTGGCCAAATCCTTCCCAAGACAGCTTGTCTGGAGAAAATCAGACCCAGCTGAAGAACATGTGTCCATGGGGGAAACCCGGGAAACTGAGTCTCCCCACACAATAGCAGAGATTCTCATCTTGCATCCTCTCCTGAGCTAATGACAAAGGTGGATGTCCCGGGTGGGCCTGTGGAATGGGAGAGGGGAGGAAGTCTATTGTCATGCAGAGGGACATGGAAAGACTTGTCTGAAGCTTATCCCCTGCACTGGGGTCAGGTCGGGAAGGGACGGCACAGAGGTGAGCAGGAACCAACCGGCCTCTCTGTGGTGGGGCTGGCCCCGGGGCAGGCGTGGGGGTGATGGCTGGAAGTGGGATGGCGCGTGAGTTGGCACCAGCCAGCGGTGGAGGCAGAGACTCAGAGGTCAGGGATCTCTCTCTCTGTCTCTGTCTCTCTCTCTCTCTCCCTCAGGGAGCTGAGGAGAGTAAGGTGGCGCCCCCTGCCCACCTCGCCTACCTCTCCATGGGCCCTTCTTTCTCTGGCCGCTCCGGGAGCCCTGCGGGCTTGGGTTCAAGCCCCCACACACCGCACAGGCCAAGGGCGCATGCGCGACCGCCTGGGCCTTGGGCTGGCCTCGGGGGGGGGGGGGGTCCTCAGTGAAGGCCCCGCCCTCCCTCCAGGCTCTGACCCAGCTGCAGCTCTTCCATCGCCGCCCTTCTGGACTCGGCTTCAGCTGTCTCCCTCCCCTCCCCCACTCCCACTCAGCTTGCAGGCCGCTTCCCTGCCTTGAAAGCATTGCTCTGGCCCTGAGGGCCACAGACCTACTGGGCTTCAAGCTCAAGGCTCTGCCTGGGCCTGCTGCTTCGGCCAGGGGCTCACTTTTTCCTGGAAAGACAAAGCCATGGCCTCACCCCACGCCTGCACTTTGCCACGGCAGGCAGCCCAGATGTAGGAAAGGCTCTGTGGAGTCAGAAGTGCCGAGACAGGCAGATGGCACCAGAGGGTTTGGGGGCCAGGGCGCAACTGGGCTAGCCCCTCCTCCCGGGAGTCGGGGAGGCCCGGCCTTCCTAGTGCCCATGCCACGGCTCCGGGGAGAAACCCGCCATGGAGGGCACGCGGGAGGCCCTCTGCCTGAGGTGGCAGGTGTCACGCCAGGGCCACTGCAAGCCTGGCTAGGCTTGCCTGCCTTCTCCAAAGGAGGCTGGCTGACCAGCCGAACCTGGCACCTGGGCCAGGCCCCTTCCAAGGGGACGAGTTCCAGAGGATAGAGCCCTGGGGGCGGCTGCCAAGTCTCCTGGGGCGTGTGCTGGGTCCCCGTCAGAGGAGGAAGCAGCCTGGTAAACGGTGTGCCAGGCCTGAGATCTGGAGGCCTCCCACAGCCGGGTCCCTGTCCTGCCCAGGCCCCCCGAGGGAGGACGATGGTCGGGCAGTGGCGAGCGGGGTGGGGCTGGCGCCGAGCCTGCCCTTGGATGCCCCGGGGAAGGGCGCCGGGGGATGGGCTGCCCCTGGCCAGGTCTGAGGGACCGACCCAGCTCGGGGCTGTCGGGGGCAGAGAGAGAACCCCCCTCCGCCCTTTCCCTTCAGGTTCTTAGGGCTGGCCAAATCCTTCCCAAGACAGCTTGTCTGGAGAAAATCAGACCCAGCTGAAGAACATGTGTCCATGGGGGAAACCCGGGAAACTGAGTCTCCCCACACAATAGCAGAGATTCTCATCTTGCATCCTCTCCTGAGCTAATGACCAAGGTGGATGTCCCGGGTGGGCCTGTGGAATGGGAGAGGGGAGGAAGTCTATTGTCATGCAGAGGGACATGGAAAGACTTGTCTGAAGCTTATTCCCTGCACTGGGGTCAGGTCGGGAAGGGACGGCACAGAGGTGAGCAGGAACCAACCGGCCTCTCTGTGGTGGGGCTGGCCCCGGGGCAGGCGTGGGGGTGATGGCTGGAAGTGGGATGGCGCGTGAGTTGGCACCAGCCAGCGGTGGAGGCAGAGACTCAGAGGTCAGGGATCTCTCTCTCTGTCTCTGTCTCTCTCTCTCTCCCTCAGGGAGCTGAGGAGAGTAAGGTGGCGCCCCCTGCCCACCTCGCCTACCTCTCCATGGGCCCTTCTTTCTCTGGCCGCTCCGGGAGCCCTGCGGGCTTGGGTTCAAGCCCCCACACACCGCACAGGCCAAGGGCGCATGCGCGACCGCCGGGGCCTTGGGCTGGCCTCGGGGGGGGGGGTCCTCAGTGAAGGCCCCGCCCTCCCTCCAAGCTCTGACCCAGCTGCAGCTCTTCCATCGCCGCCCTTCTGGACTCGGCTTCAGCTGTCTCCCTCCCCTCCCCCACTCCCACTCAGCTTGCAGGCCGCTTCCCTGCCTTGAAAGCATTGCTCTGGCCCTGAGGGCCACAGACCTACTGGGCTTCAAGCTCAAGGCTCTGCCTGGGCCTGCTGCTTCGGCCAGGGGCTCACTTTTTCCTGGAAAGACAAAGCCATGGCCTCACCCCACGCCTGCACTTTGCCACGGCAGGCAGCCCAGATGTAGGAAAGGCTCTGTGGAGTCAGAAGTGCCGAGACAGGCAGATGGCACCAGAGGGTTTGGGGGCCAGGGCGCAACTGGGCTAGCCCCTCCTCCCGGGAGTCGGGGAGGCCCGGCCTTCCTAGTGCCCAGGCCACGGCTCCGGGGAGAAACCCGCCATGGAGGGCACGCGGGAGGCCCTCTGCCTGAGGTGGCAGGTGTCACGCCAGGGCCACTGCAAGCCTGGCTCGGCTTGCCTGCTTTCTCCAAAGGAGGCTGGCTGACCAGCCGAACCTGGCACCTGGGCCAGGCCCCTTCCAAGGGGACGAGTTCCAGAGGATAGAGCCCTGGGGGCGGCTGCCAAGTCTCCTGGGGCGTGTGCTGGGCCCCCGTCAGAGGAGGAAGCAGCCTGGTAAACGGTGTGCCAGGCCTGAGATCTGGAGGCCTCCCACAGCCGGGTCCCTGTCCTGCCCAGGCCCCCCGAGGGAGGACGATGGTCGGGCAGTGGCGAGCGGGGTGGGGCTGGCGCCGAGCCTGCCCTTGGATGCCCCGGGGAAGGGCGCCGGGGGATGGGCTGCCCCTGGCCAGGTCTGAGGGACCGACCCAGCTCGGGGCTGTCGGGGGCAGAGAGAGAACCCCCCTCCGCCCTTTCCCTTCAGGTTCTTAGGGCTGGCCAAATCCTTCCCAAGACAGCTTGTCTGGAGAAAATCAGACCCAGCTGAAGAACATGTGTCCATGGGGGAAACCCGGGAAACTGAGTCTCCCCACACAATAGCAGAGATTCTCATCTTGCATCCTCTCCTGAGCTAATGACCAAGGTGGATGTCCCGGGTGGGCCTGTGGAATGGGAGAGGGGAGGAAGTCTATTGTCATGCAGAGGGACATGGAAAGACTTGTCTGAAGCTTATCCCCTGCACTGGGGTCAGGTCGGGAAGGGACGGCACAGAGGTGAGCAGGAACCAACCGGCCTCTCTGTGGTGGGGCTGGCCCCGGGGCAGGCGTGGGGGTGATGGCTGGAAGTGGGATGGCGCGTGAGTTGGCACCAGCCAGCGGTGGAGGCAGAGACTCAGAGGTCAGGGATCTCTCTCTCTGTCTCTGTCTCTCTCTCTCTCCCTCAGGGAGCTGAGGAGAGTAAGGTGGCGCCCCCTGCCCACCTCGCCTACCTCTCCATGGGCCCTTCTTTCTCTGGCCGCTCCGGGAGCCCTGCGGGCTTGGGTTCAAGCCCCCACACACCGCACAGGCCAAGGGCGCATGCGCGACCGCCGGGGCCTTGGGCTGGCCTCGGGGGGGGGGGGGGGTCCTGAGTGAAGGCCCCGCCCTCCCTCCAGGCTCTGACCCAGCTGCAGCTCTTCCATCGCAGCCCTTCTGGACTCGGCTTCAGCTGTCTCCCTCCCCTCCCCCACTCCCACTCAGCTTGCAGGCCGCTTCCCTGCCTTGAAAGCATTGCTCTGGCCCTGAGGGCCACAGACCTACTGGGCTTCAAGCTCAAGGCTCTGCCTGGGCCTGCTGCTTCGGCCAGGGGCTCACTTTTTCCTGGAAAGACAAAGCCATGGCCTCACCCCACACCTGCACTTTGCCACGGCAGGCAGCCCAGATGTAGGAAAGGCTCTGTGGAGTCAGAAGTGCCGAGACAGGCAGATGGCACCAGAGGGTTTGGGGGCCAGGGCGCAACTGGGCTAGCCCCTCCTCCCGGGAGTCGGGGAGGCCCGGCCTTCCTAGTGCCCAGGCCACGGCTCCGGGGAGAAACCCGCCATGGAGGGCACGCGGGAGGCCCTCTGCCTGAGGTGGCAGGTGTCACGCCAGGGCCACTGCAAGCCTGGCTCGGCTTGCCTGCTTTCTCCAAAGGAGGCTGGCCGACCAGCCGAACCTGGCACCTGGGCCAGGCCCCTTCCAAGGGGACGAGTTCCAGAGGATAGAGCCCTGGGGGCGGCTGCCAAGTCTCCTGGGGCGTGTGCTGGGCCCCCGTCAGAGGAGGAAGCAGCCTGGTAAACGGTGTGCCAGGCCTGAGATCTGGAGGCCTCCCACAGCCGGGTCCCTGTCCTGCCCAGGCCCCCCGAGGGAGGACGATGGTCGGGCAGTGGCGAGCGGGGTGGGGCTGGCGCCGAGCCTGCCCTTGGATGCCCCGGGGAAGGGCGCCGGGGGGATGGGCTGCCCCTGGCCAGGTCTGAGGGACCGACCCAGCTCGGGGCTGTCGGGGGCAGAGAGAGAACCCCCTCCGCCCTTTCCCTTCAGCTTCTTAGGGCTGGCCAAATCCTTCCCAAGACAGCTTGTCTGGAGAAAATCAGACCCAGCTGAAGAACATGTGTCCATGGGGGAAACCCGGGAAACTGAGTCTCCCCACACAATAGCAGAGATTCTCATCTTGCATCCTCTCCTGAGCTAATGACCAAGGTGGATGTCCCGGGTGGGCCTGTGGAATGGGAGAGGGGAGGAAGTCTATTGTCATGCAGAGGGACATGGAAAGACTTGTCTGAAGCTTATCCCCTGCACTGGGGTCAGGTCGGGAAGGGACGGCACAGAGGTGAGCAGGAACCAACCGGCCTCTCTGTGGTGGGGCTGGCCCCGGGGCAGGCGTGGGGGTGATGGCTGGAAGTGGGATGGCGCGTGAGTTGGCACCAGCCAGCGGTGGAGGCAGAGACTCAGAGGTCAGGGATCTCTCTCTCTGTCTCTGTCTCTCTCTCTCTCCCTCAGGGAGCTGAGGAGAGTAAGGTGGCGCCCCCTGCCCACCTCGCCTACCTCTCCATGGGCCCTTCTTTCTCTGGCCGCTCCGGGAGCCCTGCGGGCTTGGGTTCAAGCCCCCACACACCGCACAGGCCAAGGGCGCATGCGCGACCGCCGGGGCCTTGGGCTGGCCTCGGGGGGGGGGGGTCCTGAGTGAAGGCCCCGCCCTCCCTCCAGGCTCTGACCCAGCTGCAGCTCTTCCATCGCCGCCCTTCTGGACTCGGCTTCAGCTGTCTCCCTCCCCTCCCCCACTCCCACTCAGCTTGCAGGCCGCTTCCCTGCCTTGAAAGCATTGCTCTGGCCCTGAGGGCCACAGACCTACTGGGCTTCAAGCTCAAGGCTCTGCCTGGGCCTGCTGCTTCGGCCAGGGGCTCACTTTTTCCTGGAAAGACAAAGCCATGGCCTCACCCCACGCCTGCACTTTGCCACGGCAGGCAGCCCAGATGTAGGAAAGGCTCTGTGGAGTCAGAAGTGCCGAGACAGGCAGATGGCACCAGAGGGTTTGGGGGCCAGGGCGCAACTGGGCTAGCCCCTCCTCCCGGGAGTCGGGGAGGCCCGGCCTTCCTAGTGCCCAGGCCACGGCTCCGGGGAGAAACCCGCCATGGAGGGCACGCGGGAGGCCCTCTGCCTGAGGTGGCAGGTGTCACGCCAGGGCCACTGCAAGCCAGGCTCGGCTTGCCTGCTTTCTCCAAAGGAGGCTGGCCGACCAGCCGAACCTGGCACCTGGGCCAGGCCCCTTCCAAGGGGACGAGTTCCAGAGGATAGAGCCCTGGGGGCGGCTGCCAAGTCTCCTGGGGCGTGTGCTGGGCCCCCGTCAGAGGAGGAAGCAGCCTGGTAAACGGTGTGCCAGGCCTGAGATCTGGAGGCCTCCCACAGCCGGGTCCCTGTCCCGCCCAGGCCCCCCGAGGGAGGACGATGGTCGGGCAGTGGCGAGCGGGGTGGGGCTGGCGCCGAGCCTGCCCTTGGATGCCCCGGGGAAGGGCGCCGGGGGATAGGCTGCCCCTGGCCAGGTCTGAGGGACCGACCCAGCTCGGGGCTGTCGGGGGCAGAGAGAGAACCCCCCTCCGCCCTTTCCCTTCAGGTTCTTAGGGCTGGCCAAATCCTTCCCAAGACAGCTTGTCTGGAGAAAATCAGACCCAGCTGAAGAACATGTGTCCATGGGGGAAACCCGGGAAACTGAGTCTCCCCACACAATAGCAGAGATTCTCATTTTGCATGCTCTCCTGAGCTAATGACCAAGGTGGATGTCCCGGGTGGGCCTGTGGAATGGGAGAGGGGAGGAAGTCTATTGTCATGCAGAGGGACATGGAAAGACTTGTCTGAAGCTTATCCCCTGCACTGAGGTCAGGTCGGGAAGGGACGGCACAGAGGTGAGCAGGAACCAACCGGCCTCTCTGTGGTGGGGCTGGCCCCGGGGCAGGCGTGGGGGTGATGGCTGGAAGTGGGATGGCGCGTGAGTTGGCACCAGCCAGCGGTGGAGGCAGAGACTCAGAGGTCAGGGATCTCTCTCTCTGTCTCTGTCTCTCTCTCTCTCCCTCAGGGAGCTGAGGAGAGTAAGGTGGCGCCCCCTGCCCACCTCGCCTACCTCTCCATGGGCCCTTCTTTCTCTGGCCGCTCCGGGAGCCCTGCGGGCTTGGGTTCAAGCCCCCACACACCGCACAGGCAAAGGGCGCATGCGCGACCGCCGCGGCCTAGGGCTGGCCTCGGGGGGGGGGGGGGGGTCCTCAGTGAAGGCCCCGCCCTCCCTCCAGGCTCTGACCCAGCTGCAGCTCTTCCATCGCCGCCCTTCTGGACTCGGCTTCAGCTGTCTCCCTCCCCTCCCCCACTCCCACTCAGCTTGCAGGCCGCTTCCCTGCCTTGAAAGCATTGCTCTGGCCCTGAGGGCCACAGACCTACTGGGCTTCAAGCTCAAGGCTCTGCCTGGGCCTGCTGCTTCGGCCAGGGGCTCATTTTTTCCTGGAAAGACAAAGCCATGGCCTCACCCCACGCCTGCACTTTGCCACGGCAGGCAGCCCAGATGTAGGAAAGGCTCTGTGGAGTCAGAAGTGCCGAGACAGGCAGATGGCACCAGAGGGTTTGGGGGCCAGGGCGCAACTGGGCTAGCCCCTCCTCCCGGGAGTCGGGGAGGCCCGGCCTTCCTAGTGCCCAGGCCACGGCTCCGGGGAGAAACCCGCCATGGAGGGCACGCGGGAGGCCCTCTGCCTGAGGTGGCAGGTGTCACGCCAGGGCCACTGCAAGCCTGGCTAGGCTTGCCTGCTTTCTCCAAAGGAGGCTGGCCGACCAGCCGAACCTGGCACCTGGGCCAGGCCCCTTCCAAGGGGACGAGTTCCAGAGGATAGAGCCCTGGGGGCGGCTGCCAAGTCTCCTGGGGCGTGTGCTGGGCCCCCGTCAGAGGAGGAAGCAGCCTGGTAAACGGTGTGCCAGGCCTGAGATCTGGAGGCCTCCCACAGCCGGGTCCCTGTTCTGCCCAGGCCCCCCGAGGGAGGACGATGGTCGGGCAGTGGCGAGCGGGGTGGGGCTGGCGCCGAGCCTGCCCTTGGATGCCCCGGGGAAGGGCGCCGGGGGATGGGCTGCCCCTGGCCAGGTCTGAGGGACCGACGCAGCTCGGGGCTGTCGGGGGCAGAGAGAGAACCCCCCTCCGCCCTTTCCCTTCAGGTTCTTAGGGCTGGCCAAATCCTTCCCAAGACAGCTTGTCTGGAGAAAATCAGACCCAGCTGAAGAACATGTGTCCATGGGGGAAACCCGGGAAACTGAGTCTCCCCACACAATAGCAGAGATTCTCATCTTGCATCCTCTCCTGAGCTAATGACAAAGGTGGATGTCCCGGGTGGGCCTGTGGAATGGGAGAGGGGAGGAAGTCTATTGTCATGCAGAGGGACATGGAAAGACTTGTCTGAAGCTTATCCCCTGCACTGGGGTCAGGTCGGGAAGGGACGGCACAGAGGTGAGCAGGAACCAACCGGCCTCTCTGTGGTGGGGCTGGCCCCGGGGCAGGCGTGGGGGTGATGGCTGGAAGTGGGATGGCGCGTGAGTTGGCACCAGCCAGCGGTGGAGGCAGAGACTCAGAGGTCAGGGATCTCTCTCTCTGTCTCTGTCTCTCTCTCTCTCCCTCAGGGAGCTGAGGAGAGTAAGGTGGCGCCCCCTGCCCACCTCGCCTACCTCTCCATGGGCCCTTCTTTCTCTGGCCGCTCCGGGAGCCCTGCGGGCTTGGGTTCAAGCCCCCACACACCGCACAGGCCAAGGGCGCATGCGCGACCGCCGGGGCCTTGGGCTGGCCTCGGGGGGGGGGGGTCCTCAGTGAAGGCCCCGCCCTCCCTCCAGGCTCTGACCCAGCTGCAGCTCTTCCATCGCCGCCCTTCTGGACTCGGCTTCAGCTGTCTCCCTCCCCTCCCCCACTCCCACTCAGCTTGCAGGCCGCTTCCCTGCCTTGAAAGCATTGCTCTGGCCCTGAGGGCCACAGACCTACTGGGCTTCAAGCTCAAGGCTCTGCCTGGGCCTGCTGCTTCGGCCAGGGGCTCACTTTTTCCTGGAAAGACAAAGCCATGGCCTCACCCCACGCCTGCACTTTGCCACGGCAGGCAGCCCAGATGTAGGAAAGGCTCTGTGGAGTCAGAAGTGCCGAGACAGGCAGATGGCACCAGAGGGTTTGGGGGCCAGGGCGCAACTGGGCTAGCCCCTCCTCCCGGGAGTCGGGGAGGCCCGGCCTTCCTAGTGCCCAGGCCACGGCTCCGGGGAGAAACCCGCCATGGAGGGCACGCGGGAGGCCCTCTGCCTGAGGTGGCAGGTGTCACGCCAGGGCCACTGCAAGCCTGGCTCGGCTTGCCTGCTTTCTCCAAAGGAGGCTGGCTGACCAGCCGAACCTGGCACCTGGGCCAGGCCCCTTCCAAGGGGACGAGTTCCAGAGGATAGAGCCCTGGGGGCGGCTGCCAAGTCTCCTGGGGCGTGTGCTGGGCCCCCGTCAGAGGAGGAAGCAGCCTGGTAAACGGTGTGCCAGGCCTGAGATCTGGAGGCCTCCCACAGCCGGGTCCCTGTCCTGCCCAGGCCCCCCGAGGGAGGACGATGGTCGGGCAGTGGCGAGCGGGGTGGGGCTGGCGCCGAGCCTGCCCTTGGATGCCCAGGGGAAGGGCGCCGGGGGATGGGCTGCCCCTGGCCAGGTCTGAGGGACCGACCCAGCTCGGGGCTGTCGGGGGCAGAGAGAGAACCCCCCTCCGCCCTTTCCCTTCAGGTTCTTAGGGCTGGCCAAATCCTTCCCAAGACAGCTTGTCTGGAGAAAATCAGACCCAGCTGAAGAACATGTGTCCATGGGGGAAACCCGGGAAACTGAGTCTCCCCACACAATAGCAGAGATTCTCATCTTGCATCCTCTCCTGAGCTAATGACCAAGGTGGATGTCCCGGGTGGGCCTGTGGAATGGGAGAGGGGAGGAAGTCTATTGTCATGCAGAGGGACATGGAAAGACTTGTCTGAAGCTTATCCCCTGCACTGGGGTCAGGTAGGGAAGGGACGGCACAGAGGTGAGCAGGAACCAACCGGCCTCTCTGTGGTGGGGCTGGCCCCGGGGCAGGCGTGGGGGTGATGGCTGGAAGTGGGATGGCGCGTGAGTTGGCACCAGCCAGCGGTGGAGGCAGAGACTCAGAGGTCAGGGATCTCTCTCTCTGTCTCTGTCTCTCTCTCTCTCCCTCAGGGAGCTGAGGAGAGTAAGGTGGCGCCCCCTGCCCACCTCGCCTACCTCTCCATGGGCCCTTCTTTCTCTGGCCGCTCCGGGAGCCCTGCGGGCTTGGGTTCAAGCCCCCACACACCGCACAGGCCAAGGGCGCATGCGCGACCGCCGGGGCCTTGGGCTGGCCTCGGGGGGGGGGTCCTCAGTGAAGGCCCCGCCCTCCCTCCAGGCTCTGACCCAGCTGCAGCTCTTCCATCGCCGCCCTTCTGGACTCGGCTTCAGCTGTCTCCCTCCCCTCCCCCACTCCCACTCAGCTTGCAGGCCGCTTCCCTGCCTTGAAAGCATTGCTCTGGCCCTGAGGGCCACAGACCTACTGGGCTTCAAGCTCAAGGCTCTGCCTGGGCCTGCTGCTTCGGCCAGGGGCTCACTTTTTCCTGGAAAGACAAAGCCATGGCCTCACCCCACGCCTGCACTTTGCCACGGCAGGCAGCCCAGATGTAGGAAAGGCTCTGTGGAGTCAGAAGTGCCGAGACAGGCAGATGGCACCAGAGGGTTTGGGGGCCAGGGCGCAACTGGGCTAGCCCCTCCTCCCGGGAGTCGGGGAGGCCCGGCCTTCCTAGTGCCCAGGCCACGGCTCCGGGGAGAAACCCGCCATGGAGGGCACGCGGGAGGCCCTCTGCCTGAGGTGGCAGGTGTCACGCCAGGGCCACTGCAAGCCTGGCTCGGCTTGCCTGCTTTCTCCAAAGGAGGCTGGCTGACCAGCCGAACCTGGCACCTGGGCCAGGCCCCTTCCAAGGGGACGAGTTCCAGAGGATAGAGCCCTGGGGGCGGCTGCCAAGTCTCCTGGGGCGTGTGCTGGGCCCCCGTCAGAGGAGGAAGCAGCCTGGTAAACGGTGTGCCAGGCCTGAGATCTGGAGGCCTCCCACAGCCGGGTCCCTGTCCTGCCCAGGCCCCCCGAGGGAGGAAGATGGTCGGGCAGTGGCGAGCGGGGTGGGGCTGGCGCCGAGCCTGCCCTTGGATGCCCCGGGGAAGGGCGCCGGGGGATGGGCTGCCCCTGGCCAGGTCTGAGGGACCGACCCATCTCGGGGCTGTCGGGGGCAGAGAGAGAACCCCCCTCCGCCCTTTCCCTTCAGGTTCTTAGGGCTGGCCAAATCCTTCCCAAGACAGCTTGTCTGGAGAAAATCAGACCCAGCTGAAGAACATGTGTCCATGGGGGAAACCCGGGAAACTGAGTCTCCCCACACAATAGCAGAGATTCTCATCTTGCATCCTCTCCTGAGCTAATGACCAAGGTGGATGTCCCGGGTGGGCCTGTGGAATGGGAGAGGGGAGGAAGTCTATTGTCATGCAGAGGGACATGGAAAGACTTGTCTGAAGCTTATTCCCTGCACTGGGGTCAGGTCGGGAAGGGACGGCACAGAGGTGAGCAGGAACCAACCGGCCTCTCTGTGGTGGGGCTGGCCCCGGGGCAGGCGTGGGGGTGATGGCTGGAAGTGGGATGGCGCGTGAGTTGGCACCAGCCAGCGGTGGAGGCAGAGACTCAGAGGTCAGGGATCTCTCTCTCTGTCTCTGTCTCTCTCTCTCTCCCTCAGGGAGCTGAGGAGAGTAAGGTGGCGCCCCCTGCCCACCTCGCCTACCTCTCCATGGGCCCTTCTTTCTCTGGCCGCTCCGGGAGCCCTGCGGGCTTGGGTTCAAGCCCCCACACACCGCACAGGCCAAGGGCGCATGCGCGACCGCCGGGGCCTTGGGCTGGCCTCGGGGGGGGGGGTCCTCAGTGAAGGCCCCGCCCTCCCTCCAAGCTCTGACCCAGCTGCAGCTCTTCCATCGCCGCCCTTCTGGACTCGGCTTCAGCAGTCTCCCTCCCCTCCCCCCACTCCCACTCAGCTTGCAGGCCGCTTCCCTGCCTTGAAAGCATTGCTCTGGCCCTGAGGGCCACAGACCTACTGGGCTTCAAGCTCAAGGCTCTGCCTGGGCCTGCTGCTTCGGCCAGGGGCTCACTTTTTCCTGGAAAGACAAAGCCATGGCCTCACCCCACGCCTGCACTTTGCCACGGCAGGCAGCCCAGATGTAGGAAAAGGCTCTGTGGAGTCAGAAGTGCCGAGACAGGCAGATGGCACCAGAGGGTTTGGGGGCCAGGGCGCAACTGGGCTAGCCCCTCCTCCCGGGAGTCGGGGAGGCCCGGCCTTCCTAGTGCCCAGGCCACGGCTCCGGGGAGAAACCCCGCCATGGAGGGCACGCGGGAGGCCCTCTGCCTGAGGTGGCAGGTGTCACGCCAGGGCCACTGCAAGCCTGGCTCGGCTTGCCTGCTTTCTCCAAAGGAGGCTGGCTGACCAGCGGAACCTGGCACCTGGGCCAGGCCCCTTCCAAGGGGACGAGTTCCAGAGGATAGAGCCCCTGGGGGCGGCTGCCAAGTCTCCTGGGGCGTGTGCTGGGCCCCCGTCAGAGGAGGAAGCAGCCTGGTAAACGGTGTGCCAGGCCTGAGATCTGGAGGCCTCCCACAGCCGGGTCCCTGTTCTGCCCAGGCCCCCCGAGGGAGGACGATGGTCGGGCAGTGGCGAGCGGGGTGGGGCTGGCGCCGAGCCTGCCCTTGGATGCCCCGGGGAAGGGCGCCGGGGGATGGGCTGCCCCTGGCCAGGTCTGAGGGACCGACGCAGCTCGGGGCTGTCGGGGGCAGAGAGAGAACCCCCCTCCGCCCTTTCCCTTCAGGTTCTTAGGGCTGGCCAAATCCTTCCCAAGACAGCTTGTCTGGAGAAAATCAGACCCAGCTGAAGAACATGTGTCCATGGGGGAAACCCGGGAAACTGAGTCTCCCCACACAATAGCAGAGATTCTCATCTTGCATCCTCTCCTGAGCTAATGACAAAGGTGGATGTCCCGGGTGGGCCTGTGGAATGGGAGAGGGGAGGAAGTCTATTGTCATGCAGAGGGACATGGAAAGACTTGTCTGAAGCTTATCCCCTGCACTGGGGTCAGGTCGGGAAGGGACGGCACAGAGGTGAGCAGGAACCAACCGGCCTCTCTGTGGTGGGGCTGGCCCCGGGGCAGGCGTGGGGGTGATGGCTGGAAGTGGGATGGCGCGTGAGTTGGCACCAGCCAGCGGTGGAGGCAGAGACTCAGAGGTCAGGGATCTCTCTCTCTGTCTCTGTCTCTCTCTCTCTCCCTCAGGGAGCTGAGGAGAGTAAGGTGGCGCCCCCTGCCCACCTCGCCTACCTCTCCATGGGCCCTTCTTTCTCTGGCCGCTCCGGGAGCCCTGCGGGCTTGGGTTCAAGCCCCCACACACCGCACAGGCCAAGGGCGCATGCGCGACCGCCGGGGCCTTGGGCTGGCCTCGGGGGGGGGGGTCCTCAGTGAAGGCCCCGCCCTCCCTCCAGGCTCTGACCCAGCTGCAGCTCTTCCATCGCCGCCCTTCTGGACTCGGCTTCAGCTGTCTCCCTCCCCTCCCCCACTCCCACTCAGCTTGCAGGCCGCTTCCCTGCCTTGAAAGCATTGCTCTGGCCCTGAGGGCCACGGACCTACTGGGCTTCAAGCTCAAGGCTCTGCCTGGGCCTGCTGCTTCGGCCAGGGGCTCACTTTTTCCTGGAAAGACAAAGCCATGGCCTCACCCCACGCCTGCACTTTGCCACGGCAGGCAGCCCAGATGTAGGAAAGGCTCTGTGGAGTCAGAAGTGCCGAGACAGGCAGATGGCACCAGAGGGTTTGGGGGCCAGGGCGCAACTGGGCTAGCCCCTCCTCCCGGGAGTCGGGGAGGCCCGGCCTTCCTAGTGCCCAGGCCACGGCTCCGGGGAGAAACCCGCCATGGAGGGCACGCGGGAGGCCCTCTGCCTGAGGTGGCAGGTGTCACGCCAGGGCCACTGCAAGCCTGGCTCGGCTTGCCTGCTTTCTCCAAAGGAGGCTGGCTGACCAGCCGAACCTGGCACCTGGGCCAGGCCCCTTCCAAGGGGACGAGTTCCAGAGGATAGAGCCCTGGGGGCGGCTGCCAAGTCTCCTGGGGCGTGTGCTGGGCCCCCGTCAGAGGAGGAAGCAGCCTGGTAAACGGTGTGCCAGGCCTGAGATCTGGAGGCCTCCCACAGCCGGGTCCCTGTCCTGCCCAGGCCCCCCGAGGGAGGACGATGGTCGGGCAGTGGCGAGCGGGGTGGGGCTGGCGCCGAGCCTGCCCTTGGATGCCCCGGGGAAGGGCGCCGGGGGATGGGCTGCCCCTGGCCAGGTCTGAGGGACCGACCCAGCTCGGGGCTGTCGGGGGCAGAGAGAGAACCCCCCTCCGCCCTTTCCCTTCAGGTTCTTAGGGCTGGCCAAATCCTTCCCAAGACAGCTTGTCTGGAGAAAATCAGACCCAGCTGAAGAACATGTGTCCATGGGGGAAACCCGGGAAACTGAGTCTCCCCACACAATAGCAGAGATTCTCATCTTGCATCCTCTCCTGAGCTAATGACAAAGGTGGATGT
Organism: Diceros bicornis minor; assembly: GCF_020826845.1. Taxonomy (NCBI): domain Eukaryota; kingdom Metazoa; phylum Chordata; class Mammalia; order Perissodactyla; family Rhinocerotidae; genus Diceros; species Diceros bicornis. The sequence continues at coordinate 578,824 of NW_026691082.1, read as the reverse complement.
CCCGGGTGGGCCTGTGGAATGGGAGAGGGGAGGAAGTCTATTGTCATGCAGAGGGACATGGAAAGACTTGTCTGAAGCTTATCCCCTGCACTGGGGTCAGGTCGGGAAGGGACGGCACAGAGGTGAGCAGGAACCAACCGGCCTCTCTGTGGTGGGGCTGGCCCCGGGGCAGGCGTGGGGGTGATGGCTGGAAGTGGGATGGCGCGTGAGTTGGCACCAGCCAGCGGTGGAGGCAGAGACTCAGAGGTCAGGGATCTCTCTCTCTGTCTCTGTCTCTCTCTCTCTCCCTCAGGGAGCTGAGGAGAGTAAGGTGGCGCCCCCTGCCCACCTCGCCTACCTCTCCATGGGCCCTTCTTTCTCTGGCCGCTCCGGGAGCCCTGCGGGCTTGGGTTCAAGCCCCCACACACCGCACAGGCCAAGGGCGCATGCGCGACCGCCGGGGCCTTGGGCTGGCCTCGGGGGGGGGGGTCCTCAGTGAAGGCCCCGCCCTCCCTCCAGGCTCTGACCCAGCTGCAGCTCTTCCATCGCCGCCCTTCTGGACTTGGCTTCAGCTGTCTCCCTCCCCTCCCCCACTCCCACTCAGCTTGCAGGCCGCTTCCCTGCCTTGAAAGCATTGCTCTGGCCCTGAGGGCCACAGACCTACTGGGCTTCAAGCTCAAGGCTCTGCCTGGGCCTGCTGCTTCGGCCAGGGGCTCACTTTTTCCTGGAAAGACAAAGCCATGGCCTCACCCCACGCCTGCACTTTGCCACGGCAGGCAGCCCAGATGTAGGAAAGGCTCTGTGGAGTCAGAAGTGCCGAGACAGGCAGATGGCACCAGAGGGTTTGGGGGCCAGGGCGCAACTGGGCTAGCCCCTCCTCCCGGGAGTCGGGGAGGCCCGGCCTTCCTAGTGCCCAGGCCACGGCTCCGGGGAGAAACCCGCCATGGAGGGCACGCGGGAGGCCCTCTGCCTGAGGTGGCAGGTGTCACGCCAGGGCCACTGCAAGCCTGGCTCGGCTTGCCTGCTTTCTCCAAAGGAGGCTGGCTGACCAGCCGAACCTGGCACCTGGGCCAGGCCCCTTCCAAGGGGACGAGTTCCAGAGGATAGAGCCCTGGGGGCGGCTGCCAAGTCTCCTGGGGCGTGTGCTGGGCCCCCGTCAGAGGAGGAAGCAGCCTGGTAAACGGGTGTGCCAGGCCTGAGATCTGGAGGCCTCCCACAGCCGGGTCCCTGTTCTGCCCAGGCCCCCCGAGGGAGGACGATGGTCGGGCAGTGGCGAGCGGGGTGGGGCTGGCGCCGAGCCTGCCCTTGGATGCCCCGGGGAAGGGCGCCGGGGGATGGGCTGCCCCTGGCCAGGTCTGAGGGACCGACCCAGCTCGGGGCTGTCGGGGGCAGAGAGAGAACCCCCCTCCGCCCTTTCCCTTCAGCTTCTTAGGGCTGGCCAAATCCTTCCCAAGACAGCTTGTCTGGAGAAAATCAGACCCAGCTGAAGAACATGTGTCCATGGGGGAAACCCGGGAAACTGAGTCTCCCCACACAATAGCAGAGATTCTCATCTTGCATCCTCTCCTGAGCTAATGACCAAGGTGGATGTCCCGGGTGGGCCTGTGGAATGGGAGAGGGGAGGAAGTCTATTGTCATGCAGAGGGACATGGAAAGACTTGTCTGAAGCTTATCCCCTGCACTGGGGTCAGGTCGGGAAGGGACGGCACAGAGGTGAGCAGGAACCAACCGGCCTCTCTGTGGTGGGGCTGGCCCCGGGGCAGGCGTGGGGGTGATGGCTGGAAGTGGGATGGCGCGTGAGTTGGCACCAGCCAGCGGTGGAGGCAGAGACTCAGAGGTCAGGGATCTCTCTCTCTGTCTCTGTCTCTCTCTCTCTCCCTCAGGGAGCTGAGGAGAGTAAGGTGGCGCCCCCTGCCCACCTCGCCTACCTCTCCATGGGCCCTTCTTTCTCTGGCCGCTCCGGGAGCCCTGCGGGCTTGGGTTCAAGCCCCCACACACCGCACAGGCCAAGGGCGCATGCGCGACAGCCGGGGCCTAGGGATGGCCTCGGGGGGGGGGTTCCTCAGTGAAGGCCCCGCCCTCCCTCCAGGCTCTGACCCAGCTGCAGCTCTTCCATCGCCGCCCTTCTGGACTAGGCTTCAGCTGTCTCCCTCCCCTCCCCCACTCCCACTCAGCTTGCAGGCCGCTTCCCTGCCTTGAAAGCATTGCTCTGGCCCTGAGGGCCACAGACCTACTGGGCTTCAAGCTCAAGGCTCTGCCTGGGCCTGCTGCTTCGGCCAGGGGCTCACTTTTTCCTGAAAAGAGAAGGCATGGCCTCACCCCACGCCTGCACTTTGCCACGGCAGGCAGCCCAGATGTAGGAAAGGCTCTGTGGAGTCAGAAGTGCCGAGACAGGCAGATGGCACCAGAGGGTTTGGGGGCCAGGGCGCAACTGGGCTAGCCCCTCCTCCCGGGAGTCGGGGAGGCCCGGCCTTCCTAGTGCCCAGGCCACGGCTCCGGGGAGAAACCCGCCATGGAGGGCACGCGGGAGGCCCTCTGCCTGAGGTGGCAGGTGTCACGCCAGGGCCACTGCAAGCCTGGCTCGGCTTGCCTGCTTTCTCCAAAGGAGGCTGGCTGACCAGCCGAACCTGGCACCTGGGCCAGGCCCCTTCCAAGGGGACGAGTTCCAGAGGATAGAGCCCTGGGGGCGGCTGCCAAGTCTCCTGGGGCGTGTGCTGGGCCCCCGTCAGAGGAGGAAGCAGCCTGGTAAACGGTGTGCCAGGCCTGAGATCTGGAGGCCTCCCACAGCCGGGTCCCTGTCCTGCCCAGGCCCCCCGAGGGAGGACGATGGTCGGGCAGTGGCGAGCGGGGTGGGGCTGGCGCCGAGCCTGCCCTTGGATGCCCCGGGGAAGGGCGCCGGGGGATGGGCTGCCCCTGGCCAGGTCTGAGGGACCGACCCAGCTCGGGGCTGTCGGGGGCAGAGAGAGAACCCCCCTCCGCCCTTTCCCTTCAGGTTCTTAGGGCTGGCCAAATCCTTCCCAAGACAGCTTGTCTGGAGAAAATCAGACCCAGCTGAAGAACATGTGTCCATGGGGGAAACCCGGGAAACTGAGTCTCCCCACACAATAGCAGAGATTCTCATCTTGCATCCTCTCCTGAGCTAATGACAAAGGTGGATGTCCCGGGTGGGCCTGTGGAATGGGAGAGGGGAGGAAGTCTATTGTCATGCAGAGGGACATGGAAAGACTTGTCTGAAGCTTATCCCCTGCACTGGGGTCAGGTCGGGAAGGGACGGCACAGAGGTGAGCAGGAACCAACCGGCCTCTCTGTGGTGGGGCTGGCCCCGGGGCAGGCGTGGGGGTGATGGCTGGAAGTGGGATGGCGCGTGAGTTGGCACCAGCCAGCGGTGGAGGCAGAGACTCAGAGGTCAGGGATCTCTCTCTCTGTCTCTGTCTCTCTCTCTCTCCCTCAGGGAGCTGAGGAGAGTAAGGTGGCGCCCCCTGCCCACCTCGCCTACCTCTCCATGGGCCCTTCTTTCTCTGGCCGCTCCGGGAGCCCTGCGGGCTTGGGTTCAAGCCCCCACACACCGCACAGGCCAAGGGCGCATGCGCGACCGCCGGGGCCTTGGGCTGGCCTCGGGGGGGGGGGTCCTCAGTGAAGGCCCCGCCCTCCCTCCAGGCTCTGACCCAGCTGCAGCTCTTCCATCGCCGCCCTTCTGGACTTGGCTTCAGCTGTCTCCCTCCCCTCCCCCACTCCCACTCAGCTTGCAGGCCGCTTCCCTGCCTTGAAAGCATTGCTCTGGCCCTGAGGGCCACAGACCTACTGGGCTTCAAGCTCAAGGCTCTGCCTGGGCCTGCTGCTTCGGCCAGGGGCTCACTTTTTCCTGGAAAGACAAAGCCATGGCCTCACCCCACGCCTGCACTTTGCCACGGCAGGCAGCCCAGATGTAGGAAAGGCTCTGTGGAGTCAGAAGTGCCGAGACAGGCAGATGGCACCAGAGGGTTTGGGGGCCAGGGCGCAACTGGGCTAGCCCCTCCTCCCGGGAGTCGGGGAGGCCCGGCCTTCCTAGTGCCCAGGCCACGGCTCCGGGGAGAAACCCGCCATGGAGGGCACGCGGGAGGCCCTCTGCCTGAGGTGGCAGGTGTCACGCCAGGGCCACTGCAAGCCTGGCTCGGCTTGCCTGCTTTCTCCAAAGGAGGCTGGCTGACCAGCCGAACCTGGCACCTGGGCCAGGCCCCTTCCAAGGGGACGAGTTCCAGAGGATAGAGCCCTGGGGGCGGCTGCCAAGTCTCCTGGGGCGTGTGCTGGGCCCCCGTCAGAGGAGGAAGCAGCCTGGTAAACGGTGTGCCAGGCCTGAGATCTGGAGGCCTCCCACAGCCGGGTCCCTGTTCTGCCCAGGCCCCCCGAGGGAGGACGATGGTCGGGCAGTGGCGAGCGGGGTGGGGCTGGCGCCGAGCCTGCCCTTGGATGCCCCGGGGAAGGGCGCCGGGGGATGGGCTGCCCCTGGCCAGGTCTGAGGGACCGACCCAGCTCGGGGCTGTCGGGGGCAGAGAGAGAACCCCCCTCCGCCCTTTCCCTTCAGCTTCTTAGGGCTGGCCAAATCCTTCCCAAGACAGCTTGTCTGGAGAAAATCAGACCCAGCTGAAGAACATGTGTCCATGGGGGAAACCCGGGAAACTGAGTCTCCCCACACAATAGCAGAGATTCTCATCTTGCATCCTCTCCTGAGCTAATGACCAAGGTGGATGTCCCGGGTGGGCCTGTGGAATGGGAGAGGGGAGGAAGTCTATTGTCATGCAGAGGGACATGGAAAGACTTGTCTGAAGCTTATCCCCTGCACTGGGGTCAGGTCGGGAAGGGACGGCACAGAGGTGAGCAGGAACCAACCGGCCTCTCTGTGGTGGGGCTGGCCCCGGGGCAGGCGTGGGGGTGATGGCTGGAAGTGGGATGGCGCGTGAGTTGGCACCAGCCAGCGGTGGAGGCAGAGACTCAGAGGTCAGGGATCTCTCTCTCTGTCTCTGTCTCTCTCTCTCTCCCTCAGGGAGCTGAGGAGAGTAAGGTGGCGCCCCCTGCCCACCTCGCCTACCTCTCCATGGGCCCTTCTTTCTCTGGCCGCTCCGGGAGCCCTGCGGGCTTGGGTTCAAGCCCCCACACACCGCACAGGCCAAGGGCGCATGCGCGACAGCCGGGGCCTAGGGATGGCCTCGGGGGGGGGGTTCCTCAGTGAAGGCCCCGCCCTCCCTCCAGGCTCTGACCCAGCTGCAGCTCTTCCATCGCCGCCCTTCTGGACTAGGCTTCAGCTGTCTCCCTCCCCTCCCCCACTCCCACTCAGCTTGCAGGCCGCTTCCCTGCCTTGAAAGCATTGCTCTGGCCCTGAGGGCCACAGACCTACTGGGCTTCAAGCTCAAGGCTCTGCCTGGGCCTGCTGCTTCGGCCAGGGGCTCACTTTTTCCTGAAAAGAGAAGGCATGGCCTCACCCCACGCCTGCACTTTGCCACGGCAGGCAGCCCAGATGTAGGAAAGGCTCTGTGGAGTCAGAAGTGCCGAGACAGGCAGATGGCACCAGAGGGTTTGGGGGCCAGGGCGCAACTGGGCTAGCCCCTCCTCCCGGGAGTCGGGGAGGCCCGGCCTTCCTAGTGCCCAGGCCACGGCTCCGGGGAGAAACCCGCCATGGAGGGCACGCGGGAGGCCCTCTGCCTGAGGTGGCAGGTGTCACGCCAGGGCCACTGCAAGCCTGGCTCGGCTTGCCTGCTTTCTCCAAAGGAGGCTGGCCGACCAGACGAACCAGGCACCTGGGCCAGGCCCCTTCCAAGGGGACGAGTTCCAGAGGATAGAGCCCTGGGGGCGGCTGCCAAGTCTCCTGGGGCGTGTGCTGGGCCCCCGTCAGAGGAGGAAGCAGCCTGGTAAACGGTGTGCCAGGCCTGAGATCTGGAGGCCTCCCACAGCCGGGTCCCTGTCCTGCCCAGGCCCCCCGAGGGAGGACGATGGTCGGGCAGTGGCGAGCGGGGTGGGGCTGGCGCCGAGCCTGCCCTTGGATGCCCCGGGCAAGGGCGCCGGGGGATGGGCTGCCCCTGGCCAGGTCTGAGGGACCGACCCAGCTCGGGGCTGTCGGGGGCAGAGAGAGAACCCCCCTCCGCCCTTTCCCTTCAGGTTCTTAGGGCTGGCCAAATCCTTCCCAAGACAGCTTGTCTGGAGAAAATCAGACCCAGCTGAAGAACATGTGTCCATGGGGGAAACCCGGGAAACTGAGTCTCCCCACACAATAGCAGAGATTCTCATCTTGCATCCTCTCCTGAGCTAATGACCAAGGTGGATGTCCCGGGTGGGCCTGTGGAATGGGAGAGGGGAGGAAGTCTATTGTCATGCAGAGGGACATGGAAAGACTTGTCTGAAGCTTATCCCCTGCACTGGGGTCAGGTCGGGAAGGGACGGCACAGAGGTGAGCAGGAACCAACCGGCCTCTCTGTGGTGGGGCTGGCCCCGGGGCAGGCGTGGGGGTGATGGCTGGAAGTGGGATGGCGCGTGAGTTGGCACCAGCCAGCGGTGGAGGCAGAGACTCAGAGGTCAGGGATCTCTCTCTCTGTCTCTGTCTCTCTCTCTCTCTTCCTCAGGGAGCTGAGGAGAGTAAGGTGGCGCCCCCTGCCCACCTCGCCTACCTCTCCATGGGCCCTTCTTTCTCTGGCCGCTCCGGGAGCCCTGCGGGCTTGGGTTCAAGTCCCCACACACCGCACAGGCCAAGGGCGCATGCGCGACCGCCGTGGCCTAGGGCTGGCCTCGGGGGGGGGGGGGGTCCTCAGTGAAGGCCCCGCCCTCCCTCCAGGCTCTGACGCAGCTGCAGCTCTTCCATCGCCGCCCTTCTGGACTCGGCTTCAGCTGTCTCCCTCCCCTCCCCCACTCCCACTCAGCTTGCAGGCCGCTTCCCTGCCTTGAAAGCATTGCTCTGGCCCTGAGGGCCACAGACCTACTGGGCTTCAAGCACAAGGCTCTGCCTGGGCCTGCTGCTTCGGCCAGGGGCTCATTTTTTCCTGGAAAGACAAAGCCATGGCCTCACCCCACGCCTGCACTTTGCCACGGCAGGCAGCCCAGATGTAGGAAAGGCTCTGTGGAGTCAGAAGTGCCGAGACAGGCAGATGGCACCAGAGGGTTTGGGGGCCAGGGCGCAACTGGGCTAGCCCCTCCTCCCGGGAGTCGGGGAGGCCCGGCCTTCCTAGTGCCCAGGCCACGGCTCCGGGGAGAAACCCGCCATGGAGGGCACGCGGGAGGCCCTCTGCCTGAGGTGGCAGGTGTCACGCCAGGGCCACTGCAAGCCTGGCTCGGCTTGCCTGCTTTCTCCAAAGGAGGCTGGCCGACCAGCCGAACCTGGCACCTGGGCCAGGCCCCTTCCAAGGGGACGAGTTCCAGAGGATAGAGCCCTGGGGGCGGCTGCCAAGTCTCCTGGGGCGTGTGCTGGGCCCCCGTCAGAGGAGGAAGCAGCCTGGTAAACGGTGTGCCAGGCCTGAGATCTGGAGGCCTCCCACAGCCGGGTCCCTGTTCTGCCCAGGCCCCCCGAGGGAGGACGATGGTCGGGCAGTGGCGAGCGGGGTGGGGCTGGCGCCGAGCCTGCCCTTGGATGCCCCGGGGAAGGGCGCCGGGGGATGGGCTGCCCCTGGCCAGGTCTGAGGGACCGACCCAGCTCGGGGCTGTCGGGGGCAGAGAGAGAACCCCCCTCCGCCCTTTCCCTTCAGGTTCTTAGGGCTGGCCAAATCCTTCCCAAGACAGCTTGTCTGGAGAAAATCAGACCCAGCTGAAGAACATGTGTCCATGGGGGAAACCCGGGAAACTGAGTCTCCCCACACAATAGCAGAGATTCTCATCTTGCATCCTCTCCTGAGCTAATGACCAAGGTGGATGTCCCGGGTGGGCCTGTGGAATGGGAGAGGGGAGGAAGTCTATTGTCATGCAGAGGGACATGGAAAGACTTGTCTGAAGCTTATCCCCTGCACTGGGGTCAGGTCGGGAAGGGACGGCACAGAGGTGAGCAGGAACCAACCGGCCTCTCTGTGGTGGGGCTGGCCCCGGGGCAGGCGTGGGGGTGATGGCTGGAAGTGGGATGGCGCGTGAGTTGGCACCAGCCAGCGGTGGAGGCAGAGACTCAGAGGTCAGGGATCTCTCTCTCTGTCTCTTTCTCTCTCTCTCTCTTCCTCAGGGAGCTGAGGAGAGTAAGGTGGCGCCCCCTGCCCACCTCGCCTACCTCTCCATGGGCCCTTCTTTCTCTGGCCGCTCCGGGAGCCCTGCGGGCTTGGGTTCAAGCCCCCACACACCGCACAGGCCAAGGGCGCATGCGCGACCGCCTGGGCCTAGGGCTGGCCTCGGGGGGGGGGGTCCTCAGTGAAGGCCCCGCAATCCCTCCAGGCTCTGACCCAGCTGCAGCTCTTCCATCGCCGCCCTTCTGGACTCGGCTTCAGCTGTCTCCCTCACCTCCCCCACTCCCACTCAGCTTGCAGGCCGCTTCCCTGCCTTGAAAGCATTGCTCTGGCCCTGAGGGCCACAGACCTACTGGGCTTCAAGCTCAAGGCTCTGCCTGGGCCTGCTGCTTCGGCCAGGGGCTCACTTTTTCCTGGAAAGAGAAGGCATGGCCTCACCCCACGCCTGCACTTTGCCACGGCAGGCAGCCCAGATGTAGGAAAGGCTCTGTGGAGTCAGAAGTGCCGAGACAGGCAGATGGCACCAGAGGGTTTGGGGGCCTGGGCGCAAGTGGGCTAGCCCCTCCTCCCGGGAGTCGGGGAGGCCCGGCCTTCCTAGTGCCCAGGCCACGGCTCCGGGGAGAAACCCGCCATGGAGGGCACGCGGGAGGCCCTCTGCCTGAGGTGGCAGGTGTCACGCCAGGGCCACTGCAAGCCTGGCTCGGCTTGCCTGCTTTCTCCAAAGGAGGCTGGCCGACCAGCCGAACCTGGCACCTGGGCCAGGCCCCTTCCAAGGGGACGAGTTCCAGAGGATAGAGCCCTGGGGGCGGCTGCCAAGTCTCCTGGGGCGTGTGCTGGGCCCCCGTCAGAGGAGGAAGCAGCCTGGTAAACGGTGTGCCAGGCCTGAGATCTGGAGGCCTCCCACAGCCGGGTCCCTGTCCCGCCCAGGCCCCCCGAGGGAGGACGATGGTCGGGCAGTGGCGAGCGGGGTGGGGCTGGCGCCGAGCCTGCCCTTGGATGCCCCGGGGAAGGGCGCCGGGGGATGGGCTGCCCCTGGCCAGGTCTGAGGGACCGACCCAGCTCGGGGCTGTCGGGGGCAGAGAGAGAACCCCCCTCCGCCCTTTCCCTTCAGGTTCTTAGGGCTGGCCAAATCCTTCCCAAGACAGCTTGTCTGGAGAAAATCAGACCCAGCTGAAGAACATGTGTCCATGGGGGAAACCCGGGAAACTGAGTCTCCCCACACAATAGCAGAGATTCTCATCTTGCATCCTCTCCTGAGCTAATGACCAAGGTGGATGTCCCGGGTGGGCCTGTGGAATGGGAGAGGGGAGGAAGTCTATTGTCATGCAGAGGGACATGGAAAGACTTGTCTGAAGCTTATCCCCTGCACTGGGGTCAGGTCGGGAAGGGACGGCACAGAGGTGAGCAGGAACCAACCGGCCTCTCTGTGGTGGGGCTGGCCCCGGGGCAGGCGTGGGGGTGATGGCTGGAAGTGGGATGGCGCATGAGTTGGCACCAGCCAGCGGTGGAGGCAGAGACTCAGAGGTCAGGGATCTCTCTATCTGTCTCTGTCTCTCTCTCTCTCCCTCAGGGAGCTGAGGAGAGTAAGGTGGCGCCCCCTGCCCACCTCGCCTACCTCTCCATGGGCCCTTCTTTCTCTGGCCGCTCCGGGAGCCCTGCGGGCTTGGGTTCAAGCCCCCACACACCGCACAGGCCAAGGGCGCATGTGCGACCGCCGGGGCCTTGGGCTGGCCTCAGGGGGGGGGGTCCTGAGTGAAGGCCCCGCCCTCCCTCCAGGCTCTGACCCAGCTGCAGCTCTTCCATCGCCGCCCTTCTGGACTCGGCTTCAGCTGTCTCCCTCCCCTCCCCCACTCCCACTCAGCTTGCAGGCCGCTTCCCTGCCTTGAAAGCATTGCTCTGGCCCTGAGGGCCACAGACCTACTGGGTTTCAAGCTCAAGGCTCTGCCTGGGCCTGCTGCTTCGGCCAGGGGCTCACTTTTTCCTGGAAAGACAAAGCCATGGCCTCACCCCACGCCTGCACTTTGCCACGGCAGGCAGCCCAGATGTAGGAAAGGCTCTGTGGAGTCAGAAGTGCCGAGACAGGCAGATGGCACCAGAGGGTTTGGGGGCCAGGGCGCAACTGGGCTAGCCCCTCCTCCCGGGAGTCGGGGAGGCCCGGCCTTCCTAGTGCCCAGGCAACGGCTCCGGGGAGAAACCCGCCATGGAGGGCACGCGGGAGGCCCTCTGCCTGAGGTGGCAGGTGTCACGCCAGGGCCACTGCAAGCCTGGCTCGGCTTGCCTGCTTTCTCCAAAGGAGGCTGGCTGACCAGCCGAACCTGGCACCTGGGCCAGGCCCCTTCCAAGGGGACGAGTTCCAGAGGATAGAGCCCTGGGGGCGGCTGCCAAGTCTCCTGGGGCGTGTGCTGGGCCCCCGTCAGAGGAGGAAGCAGCCTGGTAAACGGTGTGCCAGGCCTGAGATCTGGAGGCCTCCCACAGCCGGGTCCCTGTCCTGCCCAGTCCCCCCGAGGGAGGACGATGGTCGGGCAGTGGCGAGCGGGGTGGGGCTGGCGCCGAGCCTGCCCTTGGATGCCCCGGGGAAGGGCGCCGGGGGATGGGCTGCCCCTGGCCAGGTCTGAGGGACCGACCCAGCTCGGGGCTGTCGGGGGCAGAGAGAGAACCCCCCTCCGCCCTTTCCCTTCAGGTTCTTAGGGCTGGCCAAATCCTTCCCAAGACAGCTTGTCTGGAGAAAATCAGACCCAGCTGAAGAACATGTGTCCATGGGGGAAACCCGGGAAACTGAGTCTCCCCACACAATAGCAGAGATTCTCATCTTGCATCCTCTCCTGAGCTAATGACCAAGGTGGATGTCCCGGGTGGGCCTGTGGAATGGGAGAGGGGAGGAAGTCTATTGTCATGCAGAGGGACATGGAAAGACTTGTCTGAAGCTTATTCCCTGCACTGGGGTCAGGTCGGGAAGGGACGGCACAGAGGTGAGCAGGAACCAACCGGCCTCTCTGTGGTGGGGCTGGCCCCGGGGCAGGCGTGGGGGTGATGGCTGGAAGTGGGATGGCGCGTGAGTTGGCACCAGCCAGCGGTGGAGGCAGAGACTCAGAGGTCAGGGATCTCTCTCTCTGTCTCTGTCTCTCTCTTTCTCCCTCAGGGAGCTGAGGAGAGTAAGGTGGCGCCCCCTGCCCACCTCGCCTACCTCTCCATGGGCCCTTCTTTCTCTGGCCGCTCCGGGAGCCCTGCGGGCTTGGGTTCAAGCCCCCACACACCGCACAGGCCAAGGGCGCATGCGCGACCGCCGGGGCCTTGGGCTGGCCTCGGGGGGGGGGGGTCCTCAGTGAAGGCCCCGCCCTCCGTCCAGGCTCTGACCCAGCTGCAGCTCTTCCATCGCCGCCCTTCTGGACTCGGCTTCAGCTGTCTCCCTCCCCTCCCCCACTCCCACTCAGCTTGCAGGCCGCTTCCCTGCCTTGAAAGCATTGCTCTGGCCCTGAGGGCCACAGACCTACTGGGCTTCAAGCTCAAGGCTCTGCCTGGGCCTGCTGCTTCGGCCAGGGGCTCACTTTTTCCTGGAAAGACAAATCCATGGCCTCACCCCACGCCTGCACTTTGCCACGGCAGGCAGCCCAGATGTAGGAAAGGCTCTGTGGAGTCAGAAGTGCCGAGACAGGCAGATGGCACCAGAGGGTTTGGGGGCCAGGGCGCAACTGGGCTAGCCCCTCCTCCCGGGAGTCGGGGAGGCCCGGCCTTCCTAGTGCCCAGGCCACGGCTCCGGGGAGAAACCCGCCATGGAGGGCACGCGGGAGGCCCTCTGCCTGAGGTGGCAGGTGTCACGCCAGGGCCACTGCAAGCCTGGCTCGGCTTGCCTGCTTTCTCCAAAGGAGGCTGGCTGACCAGCCGAACCTGGCACCTGGGCCAGGCCCCTTCCAAGGGGACGAGTTCCAGAGGATAGAGCCCTGGGGGCGGCTGCCAAGTCTCCTGGGGCGTGTGCTGGGCCCCCGTCAGAGGAGGAAGCAGCCTGGTAAACGTTGTGCCAGGCCTGAGATCTGGAGGCCTCCCACAGCCAGGTCCCTGTCCTGCCCAGGCCCCCCGAGGGAGGACGATGGTCGGGCAGTGGCGAGCGGGGTGGGGCTGGCGCCGAGCCTGCCCTTGGATGCCCCGGGGAAGGGCGCCGGGGGATGGGCTGCCCCTGGCCAGGTCTGAGGGACCGACCCAGCTCGGGGCTGTCGGGGGCAGAGAGAGAACCCCCCTCCGACCTTTCCCTTCAGCTTCTTAGGGCTGGCCAAATCCTTCCCAAGACAGCTTGTCTGGAGAAAATCAGACCCAGCTGAAGAACATGTGTCCATGGGGGAAACCCGGGAAACTGAGTCTCCCCACACAATAGCAGAGATTCTCATCTTGCATCCTCTCCTGAGCTAATGACAAAGGTGGATGTCCCGGGTGGGCCTGTGGAATGGGAGAGGGGAGGAAGTCTATTGTCATGCAGAGGGACATGGAAAGACTTGTCTGAAGCTTATCCCCTGCACTGGGGTCAGGTCGGGAAGGGACGGCACAGAGGTGAGCAGGAACCAACCGGCCTCTCTGTGGTGGGGCTGGCCCCGGGGCAGGCGTGGGGGTGATGGCTGGAAGTGGGATGGCGCGTGAGTTGGCACCAGCCAGCGGTGGAGGCAGAGACTCAGAGGTCAGGGATCTCTCTCTCTGTCTCTGTCTCTCTCTCTCTCCCTCAGGGAGCTGAGGAGAGTAAGGTGGCGCCCCCTGCCCACCTCGCCTACCTCTCCATGGGACCTTCTTTCTCTGGCCGCTCCGGGAGCCCTGCGGGCTTGGGTTCAAGCCCCCACACACCGCACAGGCCAAGGTCGCATGGGCGACCGCCGGGGCCTTGGGCTGGCCTCGGGGGGGGGGGGGTCCTCAGTGAAGGCCCCGCCCTCCCTCCAGGCTCTGACCCAGCTGCAGCTCTTCCATCGCCGCCCTTCTGGACTCGGCTTCAGCTGTCTCCCTCCCCTCCCCCACTCCCACTCAGCTTGCAGGCCGCTTCCCTTCCTTGAAAGCATTGCTCTGGCCCTGAGGGCCACAGACCTACTGGGCTTCAAGCTCAAGGCTCTGCCTGGGCCTGCTGCTTCGGCCAGGGGCTCACTTTTTCCTGGAAAGACAAAGCCATGGCCTCACCCCACGCCTGCACTTTGCCACAGCAGGCAGCCCAGATGTAGGAAAGGCTCTGTGGAGTCAGAAGTGCCGAGACAGGCAGATGGCACCAGAGGGTTTGGGGGCCAGGGCGCAACTGGGCTAGCCCCTCCTCCCGGGAGTCGGGGAGGCCCGGCCTTCCTAGTGCCCAGGCCACGGCTCCGGGGAGAAACCCGCCATGGAGGGCACGCGGGAGGCCCTCTGCCTGAGGTGGCAGGTGTCACGCCAGGGCCACTGCACGCCTGGCTCGGCTTGCCTGCTTTCTCCAAAGGAGGCTGGCTGACCAGCCGAACCTGGCACCTGGGCCAGGCCCCTTCCAAGGGGACGAGTTCCAGAGGATAGAGCCCTGGGGGCGGCTGCCAAGTCTCCTGGGGCGTGTGCTGGGCCCCCGTCAGAGGAGGAAGCAGCCTGGTAAACGGTGTGCCAGGCCTGAGATCTGGAGGCCTCCCACAGCCGGGTCCCTGTCCTGCCCAGGCCCCCCGAGGGAGGACGATGGTCGGGCAGTGGCGAGCGGGGTGGGGCTGGCGCCGAGCCTGCCCTTGGATGCCCCGGGGAAGGGCGCCGGGGGATGGGCTGCCCCTGGCCAGGTCTGAGGGACCGACCCAGCTCGGGGCTGTCGGGGGCAGAGAGAGAACCCCCCTCCGCCCTTTCCCTTCAGCTTCTTAGAGCTGGCCAAATCCTTCCCAAGACAGCTTGTCTGGAGAAAATCAGACCCAGCTGAAGAACATGTGTCCATGGGGGAAACCCGGGAAACTGAGTCTCCCCACACAATAGCAGAGATTCTCATCTTGCATCCTCTCCTGAGCTAATGACAAAGGTGGATGTCCCGGGTGGGCCTGTGGAATGGGAGAGGGGAGGAAGTCTATTGTCATGCAGAGGGACATGGAAAGACTTGTCTGAAGCTTATCCCCTGCACTGGGGTCAGGTCGGGAAGGGACGGCACAGAGGTGAGCAGGAACCAACCGGCCTCTCTGTGGTGGGGCTGGCCCCGGGGCAGGCGTGGGGGTGATGGCTGGAAGTGGGATGGCGCGTGAGTTGGCACCAGCCAGCGGTGGAGGCAGAGACTCAGAGGTCAGGGATCTCTCTCTCTGTCTCTGTCTCTCTCTCTCTCCCTCAGGGAGCTGAGGAGAGTAAGGTGGCGCCCCCTGCCCACCTCGCCTACCTCTCCATGGGACCTTCTTTCTCTGGCCGCTCCGGGAGCCCTGCGGGCTTGGGTTCAAGCCCCCACACACCGCACAGGCCAAGGAAGCATGCGCGACCCCCGGGGCCTTGGGCTGGCCTCGGGGGGGGGGGGTCCTCAGTGAAGGCCCCGCCCTCCGTCCAGGCTCTGACCCAGCTGCAGCTCTTCCATCGCCGCCCTTCTGGACTCGGCTTCAGCTGTCTCCCTCCCCTCCCCCACTCCCACTCAGCTTGCAGGCCGCTTCCCTGCCTTGAAAGCATTGCTCTGGCCCTGAGGGCCACAGACCTACTGGGCTTCAAGCTCAAGGCTCTGCCTGGGCCTGCTGCTTCGGCCAGGGGCTCACTTTTTCCTGGAAAGACAAAGCCATGGCCTCACCCCACGCCTGCACTTTGCCACGGCAGGCAGCCCAGATGTAGGAAAGGCTCTGTGGAGTCAGAAGTGCCGAGACAGGCAGATGGCACCAGAGGGTTTGGGGGCCAGGGCGCAACTGGGCTAGCCCCTCCTCCCGGGAGTCGGGGAGGCCCGGCCTTCCTAGTGCCCAGGCCACGGCTCCGGGGAGAAACCCGCCATGGAGGGCACGCGGGAGGCCCTCTGCCTGAGGTGGCAGGTGTCACGCCAGGGCCACTGCAAGCCTGACTCGGCTTGCCTGCTTTCTCCAAAGGAGGCTGGCTGACCAGCCGAACCTGGCACCTGGGCCAGGCCCCTTCCAAGGGGACGAGTTCCAGAGGATAGAGCCCTGGGGGCGGCTGCCAAGTCTCCTGGGGCGTGTGCTGGGCCCCCGTCAGAGGAGGAAGCAGCCTGGTAAACGTTGTGCCAGGCCTGAGATCTGGAGGCCTCCCACAGCCAGGTCCCTGTCCTGCCCAGGCCCCCCGAGGGAGGACGATGGTCGGGCAGTGGCGAGCGGGGTGGGGCTGGCGCCGAGCCTGCCCTTGGATGCCCCGGGGAAGGGCGCCGGGGGATGGGCTGCCCCTGGCCAGGTCTGAGGGACCGACCCAGCTCGGGGCTGTCGGGGGCAGAGAGAGAACCCCCCTCCGACCTTTCCCTTCAGCTTCTTAGGGCTGGCCAAATCCTTCCCAAGACAGCTTGTCTGGAGAAAATCAGACCCAGCTGAAGAACATGTGTCCATGGGGGAAACCCGGGAAACTGAGTCTCCCCACACAATAGCAGAGATTCTCATCTTGCATCCTCTCCTGAGCTAATGACAAAGGTGGATGTCCCGGGTGGGCCTGTGGAATGGGAGAGGGGAGGAAGTCTATTGTCATGCAGAGGGACATG
The DNA here is from genome assembly GCF_020826845.1 of Diceros bicornis minor. Classification (NCBI taxonomy): domain Eukaryota; kingdom Metazoa; phylum Chordata; class Mammalia; order Perissodactyla; family Rhinocerotidae; genus Diceros; species Diceros bicornis. The sequence goes on along the minus strand of NW_026691082.1, from coordinate 563,065 downwards.
GAAAGACTTGTCTGAAGCTTATCCCCTGCACTGGGGTCAGGTCGGGAAGGGACGGCACAGAGGTGAGCAGGAACCAACCGGCCTCTCTGTGGTGGGGCTGGCCCCGGGGCAGGCGTGGGGGTGATGGCTGGAAGTGGGATGGCGCGTGAGTTGGCACCAGCCAGCGGTGGAGGCAGAGACTCAGAGGTCAGGGATCTCTCTCTCTGTCTCTGTCTCTCTCTCTCTCCCTCAGGGAGCTGAGGAGAGTAAGGTGGCGCCCCCTGCCCACCTCGCCTACCTCTCCATGGGACCTTCTTTCTCTGGCCGCTCCGGGAGCCCTGCGGGCTTGGGTTCAAGCCCCCACACACCGCACAGGCCAAGGTCGCATGCGCGACCGCCGGGGCCTTGGGCTGGCCTCGGGGGGGGGGGGGTCCTCAGTGAAGGCCCCGCCCTCCCTCCAGGCTCTGACCCAGCTGCAGCTCTTCCATCGCCGCCCTTCTGGACTCGGCTTCAGCTGTCTCCCTCCCCTCCCCCACTCCCACTCAGCTTGCAGGCCGCTTCCCTTCCTTGAAAGCATTGCTCTGGCCCTGAGGGCCACAGACCTACTGGGCTTCAAGCTCAAGGCTCTGCCTGGGCCTGCTGCTTCGGCCAGGGGCTCACTTTTTCCTGGAAAGACAAAGCCATGGCCTCACCCCACGCCTGCACTTTGCCACAGCAGGCAGCCCAGATGTAGGAAAGGCTCTGTGGAGTCAGAAGTGCCGAGACAGGCAGATGGCACCAGAGGGTTTGGGGGCCAGGGCGCAACTGGGCTAGCCCCTCCTCCCGGGAGTCGGGGAGGCCCGGCCTTCCTAGTGCCCAGGCCACGGCTCCGGGGAGAAACCCGCCATGGAGGGCACGCGGGAGGCCCTCTGCCTGAGGTGGCAGGTGTCACGCCAGGGCCACTGCACGCCTGGCTCGGCTTGCCTGCTTTCTCCAAAGGAGGCTGGCTGACCAGCCGAACCTGGCACCTGGGCCAGGCCCCTTCCAAGGGGACGAGTTCCAGAGGATAGAGCCCTGGGGGCGGCTGCCAAGTCTCCTGGGGCGTGTGCTGGGCCCCCGTCAGAGGAGGAAGCAGCCTGGTAAACGGTGTGCCAGGCCTGAGATCTGGAGGCCTCCCACAGCCGGGTCCCTGTCCTGCCCAGGCCCCCCGAGGGAGGACGATGGTCGGGCAGTGGCGAGCGGGGTGGGGCTGGCGCCGAGCCTGCCCTTGGATGCCCCGGGGAAGGGCGCCGGGGGATGGGCTGCCCCTGGCCAGGTCTGAGGGACCGACCCAGCTCGGGGCTGTCGGGGGCAGAGAGAGAACCCCCCTCCGCCCTTTCCCTTCAGCTTCTTAGAGCTGGCCAAATCCTTCCCAAGACAGCTTGTCTGGAGAAAATCAGACCCAGCTGAAGAACATGTGTCCATGGGGGAAACCCGGGAAACTGAGTCTCCCCACACAATAGCAGAGATTCTCATCTTGCATCCTCTCCTGAGCTAATGACAAAGGTGGATGTCCCGGGTGGGCCTGTGGAATGGGAGAGGGGAGGAAGTCTATTGTCATGCAGAGGGACATGGAAAGACTTGTCTGAAGCTTATCCCCTGCACTGGGGTCAGGTCGGGAAGGGACGGCACAGAGGTGAGCAGGAACCAACCGGCCTCTCTGTGGTGGGGCTGGCCCCGGGGCAGGCGTGGGGGTGATGGCTGGAAGTGGGATGGCGCGTGAGTTGGCACCAGCCAGCGGTGGAGGCAGAGACTCAGAGGTCAGGGATCTCTCTCTCTGTCTCTGTCTCTCTCTCTCTCCCTCAGGGAGCTGAGGAGAGTAAGGTGGCGCCCCCTGCCCACCTCGCCTACCTCTCCATGGGACCTTCTTTCTCTGGCCGCTCCGGGAGCCCTGCGGGCTTGGGTTCAAGCCCCCACACACCGCACAGGCCAAGGAAGCATGCGCGACCCCCGGGGCCTTGGGCTGGCCTCGGGGGGGGGGGGGTCCTCAGTGAAGGCCCCGCCCTCCCTCCAGGCTCTGACCCAGCTGCAGCTCTTCCATCGCCGCCCTTCTGGACTCGGCTTCAGCTGTCTCCCTCCCCTCCCCCACTCCCACTCAGCTTGCAGGCCGCTTCCCTTCCTTGAAAGCATTGCTCTGGCCCTGAGGGCCACAGACCTACTGGGCTTCAAGCTCAAGGCTCTGCCTGGGCCTGCTGCTTCGGCCAGGGGCTCACTTTTTCCTGGAAAGACAAAGCCATGGCCTCACCCCACGCCTGCACTTTGCCACAGCAGGCAGCCCAGATGTAGGAAAGGCTCTGTGGAGTCAGAAGTGCCGAGACAGGCAGATGGCACCAGAGGGTTTGGGGGCCAGGGCGCAACTGGGCTAGCCCCTCCTCCCGGGAGTCGGGGAGGCCCGGCCTTCCTAGTGCCCAGGCCACGGCTCCGGGGAGAAACCCGCCATGGAGGGCACGCGGGAGGCCCTCTGCCTGAGGTGGCAGGTGTCACGCCAGGGCCACTGCACGCCTGGCTCGGCTTGCCTGCTTTCTCCAAAGGAGGCTGGCTGACCAGCCGAACCTGGCACCTGGGCCAGGCCCCTTCCAAGGGGACGAGTTCCAGAGGATAGAGCCCTGGGGGCGGCTGCCAAGTCTCCTGGGGCGTGTGCTGGGCCCCCGTCAGAGGAGGAAGCAGCCTGGTAAACGGTGTGCCAGGCCTGAGATCTGGAGGCCTCCCACAGCCGGGTCCCTGTCCTGCCCAGGCCCCCCGAGGGAGGACGATGGTCGGGCAGTGGCGAGCGGGGTGGGGCTGGCGCCGAGCCTGCCCTTGGATGCCCCGGGGAAGGGCGCCGGGGGATGGGCTGCCCCTGGCCAGGTCTGAGGGACCGACCCAGCTCGGGGCTGTCGGGGGCAGAGAGAGAACCCCCCTCCGCCCTTTCCCTTCAGGTTCTTAGGGCTGGCCAAATCCTTCCCAAGACAGCTTGTCTGGAGAAAATCAGACCCAGCTGAAGAACATGTGTCCATGGGGGAAACCCGGGAAACTGAGTCTCCCCACACAATAGCAGAGATTCTCATCTTGCATCCTCTCCTGAGCTAATGACCAAGGTGGATGTCCCAGGTGGGCCTGTGGAATGGGAGAGGGGAGGAAGTCTATTGTCATGCAGAGGGACATGGAAAGACTTGTCTGAAGCTTATTCCCTGCACTGGGGTCAGGTCAGGAAGGGACGGCACAGAGGTGAGCAGGAACCAACCGGCCTCTCTGTGGTGGGGCTGGCCCCGGGGCAGGCGTGGGGGTGATGGCTGGAAGTGGGATGGCGCGTGAGTTGGCACCAGCCAGCGGTGGAGGCAGAGACTCAGAGGTCAGGGATCTCTCTCTCTGTCTCTGTCTCTCTCTCTCTCCCTCAGGGAGCTGAGGAGAGTAAGGTGGCCCCCCCTGCCCACCTCGCCTACCTCTCCATGGGCCCTTCTTTCTCTGGCCGCTCCGGGAGCCCTGCGGGCTTGGGTTCAAGCCCCCACACACCGCACAGGCCAAAGGCGCATGCGCGACAGCCGGGGCCTAGGGCTGGCCTCGTGGGGGGGGGGGGGTCCTCAGTGAAGGCCCCGCCCTCCCTCCAGGCTCTGACCCAGCTGCAGCTCTTCCATCGCCGCCCTTCTGGACTCGGCTTCAGCTGTCTCCCTCCCCTCCCCCACTCCCACTCAGCTTGCAGGCCGCTTCCCTGCCTTGAAAGCATTGCTCTGGCCCTGAGGGCCACAGACCTACTGGGCTTCAAGCTCAAGGCTCTGCCTGGGCCTGCTGCTTCGGCCAGGGGCTCACTTTTTCCTGGAAAGAGAAGGCATGGCCTCACCCCACGCCTGCACTTTGCCACGGCAGGCAGCCCAGATGTAGGAAAGGCTCTGTGGAGTCAGAAGTGCCGAGACAGGCAGATGGCACCAGAGGGTTTGGGGGCCAGGGCGCAAGTGGGCTAGCCCCTCCTCCCGGGAGTCGGGGAGGCCCGGCCTTCCTAGTGCCCAGGCCACGGCTCCGGGGAGAAACCCGCCATGGAGGGCACGCGGGAGGCCCTCTGCCTGAGGTGGCAGGTGTCACGCCAGGGCCACTGCAAGCCTGGCTCGGCTTGCCTGCTTTCTCCAAAGGAGGCTGGCCGACCAGCCGAACCTGGCACCTGGGCCAGGCCCCTTCCAAGGGGACGAGTTCCAGAGGATAGAGCCCTGGGGGCGGCTGCCAAGTCTCCTGGGGCGTGTGCTGGGCCCCCGTCAGAGGAGGAAGCAGCCTGGTAAACGGTGTGCCAGGCCTGAGATCTGGAGGCCTCCCACAGCCGGGTCCCTGTTCTGCCCAGGCCCCCCGAGGGAGGACGATGGTCGGGCAGTGGCGAGCGGGGTGGGGCTGGCGCCGAGCCTGCCCTTGGATGCCCCGGGGAAGGGCGCCGGGGGATGGGCTGCCCCTGGCCAGGTCTGAGGGACCGACCCAGCTCGGGGCTGTCGGGGGCAGAGAGAGAACCCCCCTCCGCCCTTTCCCTTCAGCTTCTTAGGGCTGGCCAAATCCTTCCCAAGACAGCTTGTCTGGAGAAAATCAGACCCAGCTGAAGAACATGTGTCCATGGGGGAAACCCGGGAAACTGAGTCTCCCCACACAATAGCAGAGATTCTCATCTTGCATCCTCTCCTGAGCTAATGACCAAGGTGGATCTCCTGGGTGGGCCTGTGGAATGGGAGAGGGGAGGAAGTCTATTGTCATGCAGAGGGACATGGAAAGACTTGTCTGAAGCTTATCCCCTGCACTGGGGTCAGGTCGGGAAGGGACGGCACAGAGGTGAGCAGGAACCAACCGGCCTCTCTGTGGTGGGGCTGGCCCCAGGGCAGGCGTGGGGGTGATGGCTGGAAGTGGGATGGCGCGTGAGTTGGCACCAGCCAGCGGTGGAGGCAGAGACTCAGAGGTCAGGGATCTCTCTCTCTGTCTCTGTCTCTCTCTCTCTCTTCCTCAGGGAGCTGAGGAGAGTAAGGTGGCGCCCCCTGCCCACCTCGCCTACCTCTCCATGGGCCCTTCTTTCTCTGGCCGCTCCGGGAGCCCTGCGGGCTTGGGTTCAAGTCCCCACACACCGCACAGGCCAAGGGCGCATGCGCGACCGCCGTGGCCTAGGGCTGGCCTCGGGGGGGGGGGTCCTCAGTGAAGGCCCCGCCCTCCCTCCAGGCTCTGACCCAGCTGCAGCTCTTCCATCGCCGCCCTTCTGGACTCGGCTTCAGCTGTCTCCCTCCCCTCCCCCACTCCCACTCAGCTTGCAGGCCGCTTCCCTGCCTTGAAAGCATTGCTCTGGCCCTGAGCGCCACAGACCTACTGGGCTTCAAGCTCAAGGCTCTGCCTGGGCCTGCTGCTTCGGCCAGGGGCTCACTTTTTCCTGAAAAGAGAAGGCATGGCCTCACCCCACGCCTGCACTTTGCCACGGCAGGCAGCCCAGATGTAGGAAAGGCTCTGTGGAGTCAGAAGTGCCGAGACAGGCAGATGGCACCAGAGGGTTTGGGGGCCAGGGCGCAACTGGGCTAGCCCCTCCTCCCGGGAGTCGGGGAGGCCCGGCCTTCCTAGTGCCCAGGCCACGGCTCCGGGGAGAAACCCGCCATGGAGGGCACGCGGGAGGCCCTCTGCCTGAGGTGGCAGGTGTCACGCCAGGGCCACTGCAAGCCTGGCTCGGCTTGCCTGCTTTCTCCAAAGGAGGCTGGCCGACCAGACGAACCAGGCACCTGGGCCAGGCCCCTTCCAAGGGGACGAGTTCCAGAGGATAGAGCCCTGGGGGCGGCTGCCAAGTCTCCTGGGGCGTGTGCTGGGCCCCCGTCAGAGGAGGAAGCAGCCTGGTAAACGGTGTGCCAGGCCTGAGATCTGGAGGCCTCCCACAGCCGGGTCCCTGTCCTGCCCAGGCCCCCCGAGGGAGGACGATGGTCGGGCAGTGGCGAGCGGGGTGGGGCTGGCGCCGAGCCTGCCCTTGGATGCCCCGGGCAAGGGCGCCGGGGGATGGGCTGCCCCTGGCCAGGTCTGAGGGACCGACCCAGCTCGGGGCTGTCGGGGGCAGAGAGAGAACCCCCCTCCGCCCTTTCCCTTCAGGTTCTTAGGGCTGGCCAAATCCTTCCCAAGACAGCTTGTCTGGAGAAAATCAGACCCAGCTGAAGAACATGTGTCCATGGGGGAAACCCGGGAAACTGAGTCTCCCCACACAATAGCAGAGATTCTCATCTTGCATCCTCTCCTGAGCTAATGACCAAGGTGGATGTCCCGGGTGGGCCTGTGGAATGGGAGAGGGGAGGAAGTCTATTGTCATGCAGAGGGACATGGAAAGACTTGTCTGAAGCTTATCCCCTGCACTGGGGTCAGGTCGGGAAGGGACGGCACAGAGGTGAGCAGGAACCAACCGGCCTCTCTGTGGTGGGGCTGGCCCCGGGGCAGGCGTGGGGGTGATGGCTGGAAGTGGGATGGCGCGTGAGTTGGCACCAGCCAGCGGTGGAGGCAGAGACTCAGAGGTCAGGGATCTCTCTCTCTGTCTCTGTCTCTCTCTCTCTCTTCCTCAGGGAGCTGAGGAGAGTAAGGTGGCGCCCCCTGCCCACCTCGCCTACCTCTCCATGGGCCCTTATTTCTCTGGCCGCTCCGGGAGCCCTGCGGGCTTGGGTTCAAGTCCCCACACACCGCACAGGCCAAGGTCGCATGCGCGACCGCCGTGGCCTAGGGCTGGCCTCGGGGGGGGGGGGTCCTCAGTGAAGGCCCCGCCCTCCCTCCAGGCTCTGACCCAGCTGCAGCTCTTCCATCGCCGCCCTTCTGGACTCGGCTTCAGCTGTCTCCCTCCCCTCCCCCACTCCCACTCAGCTTGCAGGCCGCTTCCCTTCCTTGAAAGCATTGCTCTGGCCCTGAGGGCCACAGACCTACTGGGCTTCAAGCTCAAGGCTCTGCCTGGGCCTGCTGCTTCGGCCAGGGGCTCACTTTTTCCTGGAAAGACAAAGCCATGGCCTCACCCCACGCCTGCACTTTGCCACAGCAGGCAGCCCAGATGTAGGAAAGGCTCTGTGGAGTCAGAAGTGCCGAGACAGGCAGATGGCACCAGAGGGTTTGGGGGCCAGGGCGCAACTGGGCTAGCCCCTCCTCCCGGGATTCGGGGAGGCCCGGCCTTCCTAGTGCCCAGGCCACGGCTCCGGGGAGAAACCCGCCATGGAGGGCACGCGGGAGGCCCTCTGCCTGAGGTGGCAGGTGTCACGCCAGGGCCACTGCACGCCTGGCTCGGCTTGCCTGCTTTCTCCAAAGGAGGCTGGCTGACCAGCCGAACCTGGCACCTGGGCCAGGCCCCTTCCAAGGGGACGAGTTCCAGAGGATAGAGCCCTGGGGGCGGCTGCCAAGTCTCCTGGGGCGTGTGCTGGGCCCCCGTCAGAGGAGGAAGCAGCCTGGTAAACGGTGTGCCAGGCCTGAGATCTGGAGGCCTCCCACAGCCGGGTCCCTGTCCTGCCCAGGCCCCCCGAGGGAGGACGATGGTCGGGCAGTGGCGAGCGGGGTGGGGCTGGCGCCGAGCCTGCCCTTGGATGCCCCGGGGAAGGGCGCCGGGGGATGGGCTGCCCCTGGCCAGGTCTGAGGGACCGACCCAGCTCGGGGCTGTCGGGGGCAGAGAGAGAACCCCCCTCCGCCCTTTCCCTTCAGCTTCTTAGAGCTGGCCAAATCCTTCCCAAGACAGCTTGTCTGGAGAAAATCAGACCCAGCTGAAGAACATGTGTCCATGGGGGAAACCCGGGAAACTGAGTCTCCCCACACAATAGCAGAGATTCTCATCTTGCATCCTCTCCTGAGCTAATGACAAAGGTGGATGTCCCGGGTGGGCCTGTGGAATGGGAGAGGGGAGGAAGTCTATTGTCATGCAGAGGGACATGGAAAGACTTGTCTGAAGCTTATCCCCTGCACTGGGGTCAGGTCGGGAAGGGACGGCACAGAGGTGAGCAGGAACCAACCGGCCTCTCTGTGGTGGGGCTGGCCCCGGGGCAGGCGTGGGGGTGATGGCTGGAAGTGGGATGGCGCGTGAGTTGGCACCAGCCAGCGGTGGAGGCAGAGACTCAGAGGTCAGGGATCTCTCTCTCTGTCTCTGTCTCTCTCTCTCTCCCTCAGGGAGCTGAGGAGAGTAAGGTGGCGCCCCCTGCCCACCTCGCCTACCTCTCCATGGGACCTTCTTTCTCTGGCCGCTCCGGGAGCCCTGCGGGCTTGGGTTCAAGCCCCCACACACCGCACAGGCCAAGGAAGCATGCGCGACCCCCGGGGCCTTGGGCTGGCCTCGGGGGGGGGGGGGTCCTCAGTGAAGGCCCCGCCCTCCCTCCAGGCTCTGACCCAGCTGCAGCTCTTCCATCGCCGCCCTTCTGGACTCGGCTTCAGCTGTCTCCCTCCCCTCCCCCACTCCCACTCAGCTTGCAGGCCGCTTCCCTTCCTTGAAAGCATTGCTCTGGCCCTGAGGGCCACAGACCTACTGGGCTTCAAGCTCAAGGCTCTGCCTGGGCCTGCTGCTTCGGCCAGGGGCTCACTTTTTCCTGGAAAGACAAAGCCATGGCCTCACCCCACGCCTGCACTTTGCCACAGCAGGCAGCCCAGATGTAGGAAAGGCTCTGTGGAGTCAGAAGTGCCGAGACAGGCAGATGGCACCAGAGGGTTTGGGGGCCAGGGCGCAACTGGGCTAGCCCCTCCTCCCGGGAGTCGGGGAGGCCCGGCCTTCCTAGTGCCCAGGCCACGGCTCCGGGGAGAAACCCGCCATGGAGGGCACGCGGGAGGCCCTCTGCCTGAGGTGGCAGGTGTCACGCCAGGGCCACTGCACGCCTGGCTCGGCTTGCCTGCTTTCTCCAAAGGAGGCTGGCTGACCAGCCGAACCTGGCACCTGGGCCAGGCCCCTTCCAAGGGGACGAGTTCCAGAGGATAGAGCCCTGGGGGCGGCTGCCAAGTCTCCTGGGGCGTGTGCTGGGCCCCCGTCAGAGGAGGAAGCAGCCTGGTAAACGGTGTGCCAGGCCTGAGATCTGGAGGCCTCCCACAGCCGGGTCCCTGTCCTGCCCAGGCCCCCCGAGGGAGGACGATGGTCGGGCAGTGGCGAGCGGGGTGGGGCTGGCGCCGAGCCTGCCCTTGGATGCCCCGGGGAAGGGCGCCGGGGGATGGGCTGCCCCTGGCCAGGTCTGAGGGACCGACCCAGCTCGGGGCTGTCGGGGGCAGAGAGAGAACCCCCCTCCGCCCTTTCCCTTCAGGTTCTTAGGGCTGGCCAAATCCTTCCCAAGACAGCTTGTCTGGAGAAAATCAGACCCAGCTGAAGAACATGTGTCCATGGGGGAAACCCGGGAAACTGAGTCTCCCCACACAATAGCAGAGATTCTCATCTTGCATCCTCTCCTGAGCTAATGACCAAGGTGGATGTCCCAGGTGGGCCTGTGGAATGGGAGAGGGGAGGAAGTCTATTGTCATGCAGAGGGACATGGAAAGACTTGTCTGAAGCTTATTCCCTGCACTGGGGTCAGGTCAGGAAGGGACGGCACAGAGGTGAGCAGGAACCAACCGGCCTCTCTGTGGTGGGGCTGGCCCCGGGGCAGGCGTGGGGGTGATGGCTGGAAGTGGGATGGCGCGTGAGTTGGCACCAGCCAGCGGTGGAGGCAGAGACTCAGAGGTCAGGGATCTCTCTCTCTGTCTCTGTCTCTCTCTCTCTCCCTCAGGGAGCTGAGGAGAGTAAGGTGGCCCCCCCTGCCCACCTCGCCTACCTCTCCATGGGCCCTTCTTTCTCTGGCCGCTCCGGGAGCCCTGCGGGCTTGGGTTCAAGCCCCCACACACCGCACAGGCCAAAGGCGCATGCGCGACAGCCGGGGCCTAGGGCTGGCCTCGTGGGGGGGGGGGGTCCTCAGTGAAGGCCCCGCCCTCCCTCCAGGCTCTGACCCAGCTGCAGCTCTTCCATCGCCGCCCTTCTGGACTCGGCTTCAGCTGTCTCCCTCCCCTCCCCCACTCCCACTCAGCTTGCAGGCCGCTTCCCTGCCTTGAAAGCATTGCTCTGGCCCTGAGGGCCACAGACCTACTGGGCTTCAAGCTCAAGGCTCTGCCTGGGCCTGCTGCTTCGGCCAGGGGCTCACTTTTTCCTGGAAAGAGAAGGCATGGCCTCACCCCACGCCTGCACTTTGCCACGGCAGGCAGCCCAGATGTAGGAAAGGCTCTGTGGAGTCAGAAGTGCCGAGACAGGCAGATGGCACCAGAGGGTTTGGGGGCCAGGGCGCAAGTGGGCTAGCCCCTCCTCCCGGGAGTCGGGGAGGCCCGGCCTTCCTAGTGCCCAGGCCACGGCTCCGGGGAGAAACCCGCCATGGAGGGCACGCGGGAGGCCCTCTGCCTGAGGTGGCAGGTGTCACGCCAGGGCCACTGCAAGCCTGGCTCGGCTTGCCTGCTTTCTCCAAAGGAGGCTGGCCGACCAGCCGAACCTGGCACCTGGGCCAGGCCCCTTCCAAGGGGACGAGTTCCAGAGGATAGAGCCCTGGGGGCGGCTGCCAAGTCTCCTGGGGCGTGTGCTGGGCCCCCGTCAGAGGAGGAAGCAGCCTGGTAAACGGTGTGCCAGGCCTGAGATCTGGAGGCCTCCCACAGCCGGGTCCCTGTTCTGCCCAGGCCCCCCGAGGGAGGACGATGGTCGGGCAGTGGCGAGCGGGGTGGGGCTGGCGCCGAGCCTGCCCTTGGATGCCCCGGGGAAGGGCGCCGGGGGATGGGCTGCCCCTGGCCAGGTCTGAGGGACCGACCCAGCTCGGGGCTGTCGGGGGCAGAGAGAGAACCCCCCTCCGCCCTTTCCCTTCAGCTTCTTAGGGCTGGCCAAATCCTTCCCAAGACAGCTTGTCTGGAGAAAATCAGACCCAGCTGAAGAACATGTGTCCATGGGGGAAACCCGGGAAACTGAGTCTCCCCACACAATAGCAGAGATTCTCATCTTGCATCCTCTCCTGAGCTAATGACCAAGGTGGATCTCCTGGGTGGGCCTGTGGAATGGGAGAGGGGAGGAAGTCTATTGTCATGCAGAGGGACATGGAAAGACTTGTCTGAAGCTTATCCCCTGCACTGGGGTCAGGTCGGGAAGGGACGGCACAGAGGTGAGCAGGAACCAACCGGCCTCTCTGTGGTGGGGCTGGCCCCAGGGCAGGCGTGGGGGTGATGGCTGGAAGTGGGATGGCGCGTGAGTTGGCACCAGCCAGCGGTGGAGGCAGAGACTCAGAGGTCAGGGATCTCTCTCTCTGTCTCTGTCTCTCTCTCTCTCTTCCTCAGGGAGCTGAGGAGAGTAAGGTGGCGCCCCCTGCCCACCTCGCCTACCTCTCCATGGGCCCTTCTTTCTCTGGCCGCTCCGGGAGCCCTGCGGGCTTGGGTTCAAGTCCCCACACACCGCACAGGCCAAGGGCGCATGCGCGACCGCCGTGGCCTAGGGCTGGCCTCGGGGGGGGGGGGTCCTCAGTGAAGGCCCCGCCCTCCCTCCAGGCTCTGACCCAGCTGCAGCTCTTCCATCGCCGCCCTTCTGGACTCGGCTTCAGCTGTCTCCCTCCCCTCCCCCACTCCCACTCAGCTTGCAGGCCGCTTCCCTGCCTTGAAAGCATTGCTCTGGCCCTGAGCGCCACAGACCTACTGGGCTTCAAGCTCAAGGCTCTGCCTGGGCCTGCTGCTTCGGCCAGGGGCTCACTTTTTCCTGAAAAGAGAAGGCATGGCCTCACCCCACGCCTGCACTTTGCCACGGCAGGCAGCCCAGATGTAGGAAAGGCTCTGTGGAGTCAGAAGTGCCGAGACAGGCAGATGGCACCAGAGGGTTTGGGGGCCAGGGCGCAACTGGGCTAGCCCCTCCTCCCGGGAGTCGGGGAGGCCCGGCCTTCCTAGTGCCCAGGCCACGGCTCCGGGGAGAAACCCGCCATGGAGGGCACGCGGGAGGCCCTCTGCCTGAGGTGGCAGGTGTCACGCCAGGGCCACTGCAAGCCTGGCTCGGCTTGCCTGCTTTCTCCAAAGGAGGCTGGCCGACCAGACGAACCAGGCACCTGGGCCAGGCCCCTTCCAAGGGGACGAGTTCCAGAGGATAGAGCCCTGGGGGCGGCTGCCAAGTCTCCTGGGGCGTGTGCTGGGCCCCCGTCAGAGGAGGAAGCAGCCTGGTAAACGGTGTGCCAGGCCTGAGATCTGGAGGCCTCCCACAGCCGGGTCCCTGTCCTGCCCAGGCCCCCCGAGGGAGGACGATGGTCAGGCAGTGGCGAGCGGGGTGGGGCTGGCGCCGAGCCTGCCCTTGGATGCCCCGGGCAAGGGCGCCGGGGGATGGGCTGCCCCTGGCCAGGTCTGAGGGACCGACCCAGCTCGGGGCTGTCGGGGGCAGAGAGAGAACCCCCCTCCGCCCTTTCCCTTCAGGTTCTTAGGGCTGGCCAAATCCTTCCCAAGACAGCTTGTCTGGAGAAAATCAGACCCAGCTGAAGAACATGTGTCCATGGGGGAAACCCGGGAAACTGAGTCTCCCCACACAATAGCAGAGATTCTCATCTTGCATCCTCTCCTGAGCTAATGACCAAGGTGGATGTCCCGGGTGGGCCTGTGGAATGGGAGAGGGGAGGAAGTCTATTGTCATGCAGAGGGACATGGAAAGACTTGTCTGAAGCTTATCCCCTGCACTGGGGTCAGGTCGGGAAGGGACGGCACAGAGGTGAGCAGGAACCAACCGGCCTCTCTGTGGTGGGGCTGGCCCCGGGGCAGGCGTGGGGGTGATGGCTGGAAGTGGGATGGCGCGTGAGTTGGCACCAGCCAGCGGTGGAGGCAGAGACTCAGAGGTCAGGGATCTCTCTCTCTGTCTCTGTCTCTCTCTCTCTCTTCCTCAGGGAGCTGAGGAGAGTAAGGTGGCGCCCCCTGCCCACCTCGCCTACCTCTCCATGGGCCCTTATTTCTCTGGCCGCTCCGGGAGCCCTGCGGGCTTGGGTTCAAGTCCCCACACACCGCACAGGCCAAGGGCGCATGCGCGACCGCCGTGGCCTAGGGCTGGCCTCGGGGGGGGGGGGTCCTCAGTGAAGGCCCCGCCCTCCCTCCAGGCTCTGACGCAGCTGCAGCTCTTCCATCGCCGCCTTTCTGGACTCGGCTTCAGCTGTCTCCCTCCCCTCCCCCACTCCCACTCAGCTTGCAGGCCGCTTCCCTGCCTTGAAAGCATTGCTCTGGCCCTGAGGGCCACAGACCTACTGGGCTTCAAGCACAAGGCTCTGCCTGGGCCTGCTGCTTCGGCCAGGGGCTCATTTTTTCCTGGAAAGACAAAGCCATGGCCTCACCCCACGCCTGCACTTTGCCACGGCAGGCAGCCCAGATGTAGGAAAGGCTCTGTGGAGTCAGAAGTGCCGAGACAGGCAGATGGCACCAGAGGGTTTGGGGGCCAGGGCGCAACTGGGCTAGCCCCTCCTCCCGGGAGTCGGGGAGGCCCGGCCTTCCTAGTGCCCAGGCCACGGCTCCGGGGAGAAACCCGCCATGGAGGGCACGCGGGAGGCCCTCTGCCTGAGGTGGCAGGTGTCACGCCAGGGCCACTGCAAGCCTGGCTAGGCTTGCCTGCTTTCTCCAAAGGAGGCTGGCCGACCAGCCGAACCTGGCACCTGGGCCAGGCCCCTTCCAAGGGGACGAGTTCCAGAGGATAGAGACCTGGGGGCGGCTGCCAAGTCTCCTGGGGCGTGTGCTGGGCCCCCGTCAGAGGAGGAAGCAGCCTGGTAAACGGTGTGCCAGGCCTGAGATCTGGAGGCCTCCCACAGCCGGGTCCCTGTTCTGCCCAGGCCCCCCGAGGGAGGACGATGGTCGGGCAGTGGCGAGCGGGGTGGGGCTGGCGCCGAGCCTGCCCTTGGATGCCCCGGGGAAGGGCGCCGGGGGATGGGCTGCCCCTGGCCAGGTCTGAGGGACCGACCCAGCTCGGGGCTGTCGGGGGCAGAGAGAGAACCCCCCTCCGCCCTTTCCCTTCAGGTTCTTAGGGCTGGCCAAATCCTTCCCAAGACAGCTTGTCTGGAGAAAATCAGACCCAGCTGAAGAACATGTGTCCATGGGGGAAACCCGGGAAACTGAGTCTCCCCACACAATAGCAGAGATTCTCATCTTGCATCCTCTCCTGAGCTAATGACCAAGGTGGATGTCCCGGGTGGGCCTGTGGAATGGGAGAGGGGAGGAAGTCTATTGTCATGCAGAGGGACATGGAAAGACTTGTCTGAAGCTTATCCCCTGCACTGGGGTCAGGTCGGGAAGGGACGGCACAGAGGTGAGCAGGAACCAACCGGCCTCTCTGTGGTGGGGCTGGCCCCGGGGCAGGCGTGGGGGTGATGGCTGGAAGTGGGATGGCGCGTGAGTTGGCACCAGCCAGCGGTGGAGGCAGAGACTCAGAGGTCAGGGATCTCTCTCTCTGTCTCTGTCTCTCTCTCTCTCTTCCTCAGGGAGCTGAGGAGAGTAAGGTGGCGCCCCCTGCCCACCTCGCCTACCTCTCCATGGGCCCTTCTTTCTCTGGCCGCTCCGGGAGCCCTGCGGGCTTGGGTTCAAGCCCCCACACACCGCACAGGCCAAGGGCGCATGCGCGACCGCCTGGGCCTAGGGCTGGCCTCGGGGGGGGGGGTCCTCAGTGAAGGCCCCGCAATCCCTCCAGGCTCTGACCCAGCTGCAGCTCTTCCATCGCCGCCCTTCTGGACTCGGCTTCAGCTGTCTCCCTCACCTCCCCCACTCCCACTCAGCTTGCAGGCCGCTTCCCTGCCTTGAAAGCATTGCTCTGGCCCTGAGGGCCACAGACCTACTGGGCTTCAAGCTCAAGGCTCTGCCTGGGCCTGCTGCTTCGGCCAGGGGCTCACTTTTTCCTGGAAAGAGAAGGCATGGCCTCACCCCACGCCTGCACTTTGCCACGGCAGGCAGCCCAGATGTAGGAAAGGCTCTGTGGAGTCAGAAGTGCCGAGACAGGCAGATGGCACCAGAGGGTTTGGGGGCCAGGGCGCAAGTGGGCTAGCCCCTCCTCCCGGGAGTCGGGGAGGCCCGGCCTTCCTAGTGCCCAGGCCACGGCTCCGGGGAGAAACCCGCCATGGAGGGCACGCGGGAGGCCCTCTGCCTGAGGTGGCAGGTGTCACGCCAGGGCCACTGCAAGCCTGGCTCGGCTTGCCTGCTTTCTCCAAAGGAGGCTGGCCGACCAGCCGAACCTGGCACCTGGGCCAGGCCCCTTCCAAGGGGACGAGTTCCAGAGGATAGAGCCCTGGGGGCGGCTGCCAAGTCTCCTGGGGCGTGTGCTGGGCCCCCGTCAGAGGAGGAAGCAGCCTGGTAAACGGTGTGCCAGGCCTGAGATCTGGAGGCCTCCCACAGCCGGGTCCCTGTCCTGCCCAGGCCCCCCGAGGGAGGACGATGGTCGGGCAGTGGCGAGCGGGGTGGGGCTGGCGCCGAGCCTGCCCTTGGATGCCCCGGGGAAGGGCGCCGGGGGATGGGCTGCCCCTGGCCAGGTCTGAGGGACCGACCCAGCTCGGGGCTGTCGGGGGCAGAGAGAGAACCCCCCTCCGCCCTTTCCCTTCAGCTTCTTAGGGCTGGCCAAATCCTTCCCAAGACAGCTTGTCTGGAGAAAATCAGACCCAGCTGAAGAACATGTGTCCATGGGGGAAACCCGGGAAACTGAGTCTCCCCACACAATAGCAGAGATTCTCATCTTGCATCCTCTCCTGAGCTAATGACCAAGGTGGATGTCCCGGGTGGGCCTGTGGAATGGGAGAGGGGAGGAAGTCTATTGTCATGCAGAGGGACATGGAAAGACTTGTCTGAAGCTTATCCCCTGCACTGGGGTCAGGTCGGGAAGGGACGGCACAGAGGTGAGCAGGAACCAACTGGCCTCTCTGTGGTGGGGCTGGCCCCGGGGCAGGCGTGGGGGTGATGGCTGGAAGTGGGATGGCGCGTGAGTTGGCACCAGCCAGCGGTGGAGGCAGAGACTCAGAGGTCAGGGATCTCTCTCTCTGTCTCTGTCTCTCTCTCTCTCCCTCAGGGAGCTGAGGAGAGTAAGGTGGCGCCCCCTGCCCACCTCGCCTACCTCTCCATGGGCCCTTCTTTCTCTGGCCGCTCCGGGAGCCCTGCGGGCTTGGGTTCAAGCCCCCACACACCGCACAGGCCAAGGGCGCATGCGCGACCGCCGCGGCCTAGGGCTGGCCTCGGGGGGGGGGGGTCCTCAGTGAAGGCCCCGCCCTCCCTCCAGGCTCTGACCCAGCTGCAGCTCTTCCATCGCCGCCCTTCTGGACTCGGCTTCAGCTGTCTCCCTCCCCTCCCCCACTCCCACTCAGCTTGCAGGCCGCTTCCCTGCCTTGAAAGAATTGCTCTGGCCCTGAGGGCCACAGACCTACTGGGCTTCAAGCTCAAGGCTCTGCCTGGGCCTGCTGCTTCGGCCAGGGGCTCATTTTTTCCTGGAAAGACAAAGCCATGGCCTCACCCCACGCCTGCACTTTGCCACGGCAGGCAGCCCAGATGTAGGAAAGGCTCTGTGGAGTCAGAAGTGTCGAGACAGGCAGATGGCACCAGAGGGTTTGGGGGCCAGGGCGCAAGTGGGCTAGCCCCTCCTCCCGGGAGTCGGGAAGGCCCGGCCTTCCTAGTGCCCAGGCCACGGCTCCGGGGAGAAACCCGCCATGGAGGGCACGCGGGAGGCCCTCTGCCTGAGGTGGCAGGTGTCACGCCAGGGCCACTGCAAGCCTGGCTCGGCTTGCCTGCTTTCTCCAAAGGAGGCTGGCTGACCAGCCGAACCTGGCACCTGGGCCAGGCCCCTTCCAAGGGGACGAGTTCCAGAGGATAGAGCCCTGGGGGCGGCTGCCAAGTCTCCTGGGGCGTGTGCTGGGCCCCCGTCAGAGGAGGAAGCAGCCTGGTAAACGGTGTGCCAGGCCTGAGATCTGGAGGCCTCCCACAGCCGGGTCCCTGTCCTGCCCAGGCCCCCCGAGGGAGGACGATGGTCGGGCAGTGGCGAGCGGGGTGGGGCTGGCGCCGAGCCTGCCCTTGGATGGCCCGGGGAAGGGCGCCGGGGGATGGGCTGCCCCTGGCCAGGTCTGAGGGACCGACCCAGCTCGGGGCTGTCGGGGGCAGAGAGAGAACCCCCCTCCGCCCTTTCCCTTCAGCTTCTTAGGGCTGGCCAAATCCTTCCCAAGACAGCTTGTCTGGAGAAAATCAGACCCAGCTGAAGAACATGTGTCCATGGGGGAAACCCGGGAAACTGAGTCTCCCCACACAATAGCAGAGATTCTCATCTTGCATCCTCTCCTGAGCTAATGACCAAGGTGGATGTCCCGGGTGGGCCTGTGGAATGGGAGAGGGGAGGAAGTCTATTGTCATGCAGAGGGACATGGAAAGACTTGTCTGAAGCTTATCCCCTGCACTGGGGTCAGGTCGGGAAGGGACGGCACAGAGGTGAGCAGGAACCAACCGGCCTCTCTGTGGTGGGGCTGGCCCCGGGGCAGGCGTGGGGGTGATGGCTGGAAGTGGGATGGCGCGTGAGTTGGCACCAGCCAGCGGTGGAGGCAGAGACTCAGAGGTCAGGGATCTCTCTCTCTGTCTCTGTCTCTCTCTCTCTCCCTCAGGGAGCTGAGGAGAGTAAGGTGGCGCCCCCTGCCCACCTCGCCTACCTCTCCATGGGCCCTTCTTTCTCTGGCCGCTCCGGGAGCCCTGCGGGCTTGGGTTCAAGCCCCCACACACCGCACAGGCCAAGGGCGCATGCGCGACCGCCGCGGCCTAGGGCTGGCCTCGGGGGGGGGGGGGGGTCCTGAGTGAAGGCCCCGCCCTCCCTCCAGGCTCTGACCCAGCTGCAGCTCTTCCATCGCCGCCCTTCTGGACTCGGCTTCAGCTGTCTCCCTCCCCTCCCCCACTCCCACTCAGCTTGCAGGCCGCTTCCCTGCCTTGAAAGCATTGCTCTGGCCCTGAGGGCCACAGACCTACTGGGCTTCAAGCTCAAGGCTCTGCCTGGGCCTGCTGCTTCGGCCAGGGGCTCACTTTTTCCTGGAAAGAGAAGGCATGGCCTCACCCCACGCCTGCACTTTGCCACGGCAGGCAGCCCAGATGTAGGAAAGGCTCTGTGGAGTCAGAAGTGCCGAGACAGGCAGATGGCACCAGAGGGTTTGGGGGCCAGGGCGCAAGTGGGCTAGCCCCTCCTCCCGGGAGTCGGGGAGGCCCGGCCTTCCTAGTGCCCAGGCCACGGCTCCGGGGAGAAACCCGCCATGGAGGGCACGCGGGAGGCCCTCTGCCTGAGGTGGCAGGTGTCACGCCAGGGCCACTGCAAGCCTGGCTCGGCTTGCCTGCTTTCTCCAAAGGAGGCTGGCCGACCAGCCGAACCTGGCACCTGGGCCAGGCCCCTTCCAAGGGGACGAGTTCCAGAGGATAGAGCCCTGGGGGCGGCTGCCAAGTCTCCTGGGGCGTGTGCTGGGCCCCCGTCAGAGGAGGAAGCAGCCTGGTAAACGGTGTGCCAGGCCTGAGATCTGGAGGCCTCCCACAGCCGGGTCCCTGTCCTGCCCAGGCCCCCCGAGGGAGGACGATGGTCGGGCAGTGGCGAGCGGGGTGGGGCTGGCGCCGAGCCTGCCCTTGGATGCCCCGGGGAAGGGCGCCGGGGGATGGGCTGCCCCTGGCCAGGTCTGAGGGACCGACCCAGCTCGGGGCTGTCGGGGGCAGAGAGAGAACCCCCCTCCGCCCTTTCCCTTCAGCTTCTTAGGGCTGGCCAAATCCTTCCCAAGACAGCTTGTCTGGAGAAAATCAGACCCAGCTGAAGAACATGTGTCCATGGGGGAAACCCGGGAAACTGAGTCTCCCCACACAATAGCAGAGATAATCATCTTGCATCCTCTCCTGAGCTAATGACCAAGGTGGATGTCCCGGGTGGGCCTGTGGAATGGGAGAGGGGAGGAAGTCTATTGTCATGCAGAGGGACATGGAAAGACTTGTCTGAAGCTTATCCCCTGCACTGGGGTCAGGTCGGGAAGGGACGGCACAGAGGTGAGCAGGAACCAACCGGCCTCTCTGTGGTGGGGCTGGCCCCGGGGCAGGCGTGGGGGTGATGGCTGGAAGTGGGATGGCGCGTGAGTTGGCACCAGCCAGCGGTGGAGGCAGAGACTCAGAGGTCAGGGATCTCTCTCTCTGTCTCTGTCTCTCTCTCTCTCCCTCAGGGAGCTGAGGAGAGTAAGGTGGCGCCCCCTGCCCACCTCGCCTACCTCTCCATGGGCCCTTCTTTCTCTGGCCGCTCCGGGAGCCCTGCGGGCTTGGGTTCAAGCCCCCACACACCGCACAGGCCAAGGGCGCATGCGCGACCGCCGTGGCCTAGGGCTGGCCTCGGGGGGGGGGGGTCCTGAGTGAAGGCCCCGCCCTCCCTCCAGACTCTGACCCAGCTGCAGCTCTTCCATCGCCGCCCTTCTGGACTCGGCTTCAGCTGTCTCCCTCCCCTCCCCCACTCCCACTCAGCTTGCAGGCCGCTTCCCTGCCTTGAAAGCATTGCTCTGGCCCTGAGGGCCACAGACCTACTGGGCTTCAAGCTCAAGGCTCTGCCTGGGCCTGCTGCTTCGGCCAGGGGCTCATTTTTTCCTGGAAAGACAAAGCCATGGCCTCACCCCACGCCTGCACTTTGCCACGGCAGGCAGCCCAGATGTAGGAAAGGCTCTGTGGATTCAGAAGTGCCGAGACAGGCAGATGGCACCAGAGGGTTTGGGGGCCAGGGCGCAAGTGGGCTAGCCCCTCCTCCCGGGAGTCGGGAAGGCCCGGCCTTCCTAGTGCCCAGGCCACGGCTCCGGGGAGAAACCCGCCATGGAGGGCACGCGGGAGGCCCTCTGCCTGAGGTGGCAGGTGTCACGCCAGGGCCACTGCAAGCCTGGCTCGGCTTGCCTGCTTTCTCCAAAGGAGGCTGGCTGACCAGCCGAACCTGGCACCTGGGCCAGGCCCCTTCCAAGGGGACGAGTTCCAGAGGATAGAGCCCTGGGGGCGGCTGCCAAGTCTCCTGGGGCGTGTGCTGGGCCCCCGTCAGAGGAGGAAGCAGCCTGGTAAACGGTGTGCCAGGCCTGAGATCTGGAGGCCTCCCACAGCCGGGTCCCTGTCCTGCCCAGTCCCCCCGAGGGAGGACGATGGTCGGGCAGTGGCGAGCGTGGTGGGGCTGGCGCCGAGCCTGCCCTTGGATGCCCCGGGGAAGGGCGCCGGGGGATGGGCTGCCCCTGGCCAGGTCTGAGGGACCGACCCAGCTCGGGGCTGTCGGGGGCAGAGAGAGAACCCCCCTCCGCCCTTTCCCTTCAGCTTCTTAGGGCTGGCCAAATCCTTCCCAAGACAGCTTGTCTGAAGAAAATCAGACCCAGCTGAAGAACATGTTTCCATGGGGGAAACCCGGGAAACTGAGTCTCCCCACACAATAGCAGAGATTCTCATCTTGCATCCTCTCCTGAGCTAATGACCAAGGTGGATGTCCCGGGTGGGCCTGTGGAATGGGAGAGGGGAGGAAGTCTATTGTCATGCAGAGGGACATGGAAAGACTTGTCTGAAGCTTATCCCCTGCACTGGGGTCAGGTCGGGAAGGGACGGCACAGAGGTGAGCAGGAACCAACCGGCCTCTCTGTGGTGGGGCTGGCCCCGGGGCAGGCGTGGGTGTGATGGCTGGAAGTGGGATGGCGCGTGAGTTGGCACCAGCCAGCGGTGGAGGCAGAGACTCAGAGGTCAGGGATCTCTCTCTCTGTCTCTGTCTCTCTCTCTCTCCCTCAGGGAGCTGAGGAGAGTAAGGTGGCGCCCCCTGCCCACCTCGCCTACCTCTCCATGGGCCCTTCTTTCTCTGGCCGCTCCGGGAGCCCTGCGGGCTTGGGTTCAAGCCCCCACACACCGCACAGGCCAAGGGCGCATGCGCGACCGCCGCGGCCTAGGGCTGGCCTCGGGGGGGGGGGGTCCTGAGTGAAGGCCCCGCCCTCCCTCCAGACTCTGACCCAGCTGCAGCTCTTCCATCGCCGCCCTTCTGGACTCGGCTTCAGCTGTCTCCCTCCCCTCCCCCACTCCCACTCAGCTTGCAGGCCGCTTCCCTGCCTTGAAAGCATTGCTCTGGCCCTGAGGGCCACAGACCTACTGGGCTTCAAGCTCAAGGCTCTGCCTGGGCCTGCTGCTTCGGCCAGGGGCTCATTTTTTCCTGGAAAGACAAAGCCATGGCCTCACCCCACGCCTGCACTTTGCCACGGCAGGCAGCCCAGATGTAGGAAAGGCTCTGTGGATTCAGAAGTGCCGAGACAGGCAGATGGCACCAGAGGGTTTGGGGGCCAGGGCGCAAGTGGGCTAGCCCCTCCTCCCGGGAGTCGGGAAGGCCCGGCCTTCCTAGTGCCCAGGCCACGGCTCCGGGGAGAAACCCGCCATGGAGGGCACGCGGGAGGCCCTCTGCCTGAGGTGGCAGGTGTCACGCCAGGGCCACTGCAAGCCTGGCTCGGCTTGCCTGCTTTCTCCAAAGGAGGCTGGCTGACCAGCCGAACCTGGCACCTGGGCCAGGCCCCTTCCAAGGGGACGAGTTCCAGAGGATAGAGCCCTGGGGGCGGCTGCCAAGTCTCCTGGGGCGTGTGCTGGGCCCCCGTCAGAGGAGGAAGCAGCCTGGTAAACGGTGTGCCAGGCCTGAGATCTGGAGGCCTCCCACAGCCGGGTCCCTGTCCTGCCCAGTCCCCCCGAGGGAGGACGATGGTCGGGCAGTGGCGAGCGTGGTGGGGCTGGCGCCGAGCCTGCCCTTGGATGCCCCGGGGAAGGGCGCCGGGGGATGGGCTGCCCCTGGCCAGGTCTGAGGGACCGACCCAGCTCGGGGCTGTCGGGGGCAGAGAGAGAACCCCCCTCCGCCCTTTCCCTTCAGCTTCTTAGGGCTGGCCAAATCCTTCCCAAGACAGCTTGTCTGAAGAAAATCAGACCCAGCTGAAGAACATGTTTCCATGGGGGAAACCCGGGAAACTGAGTCTCCCCACACAATAGCAGAGATTCTCATCTTGCATCCTCTCCTGAGCTAATGACCAAGGTGGATGTCCCGGGTGGGCCTGTGGAATGGGAGAGGGGAGGAAGTCTATTGTCATGCAGAGGGACATGGAAAGACTTGTCTGAAGCTTATCCCCTGCACTGGGGTCAGGTCGGGAAGGGACGGCACAGAGGTGAGCAGGAACCAACCGGCCTCTCTGTGGTGGGGCTGGCCCCGGGGCAGGCGTGGGTGTGATGGCTGGAAGTGGGATGGCGCGTGAGTTGGCACCAGCCAGCGGTGGAGGCAGAGACTCAGAGGTCAGGGATCTCTCTCTCTGTCTCTGTCTCTCTCTCTCTCCCTCAGGGAGCTGAGGAGAGTAAGGTGGCGCCCCCTGCCCACCTCGCCTACCTCTCCATGGGCCCTTCTTTCTCTGGCCGCTCCGGGAGCCCTGCGGGCTTGGGTTCAAGCCCCCACACACCGCACAGGCCAAGGGCGCATGCGCGACCGCCGCGGCCTAGGGCTGGCCTCGGGGGGGGGGGTCCTGAGTGAAGGCCCCGCCCTCCCTCCAGACTCTGACCCAGCTGCAGCTCTTCCATCGCCGCCCTTCTGGACTCGGCTTCAGCTGTCTCCCTCCCCTCCCCCACTCCCACTCAGCTTGCAGGCCGCTTCCCTGCCTTGAAAGCATTGCTCTGGCCCTGAGGGCCACAGACCTACTGGGCTTCAAGCTCAAGGCTCTGCCTGGGCCTGCTGCTTCGGCCAGGGGCTCATTTTTTCCTGGAAAGACAAAGCCATGGCCTCACCCCACGCCTGCACTTTGCCACGGCAGGCAGCCCAGATGTAGGAAAGGCTCTGTGGATTCAGAAGTGCCGAGACAGGCAGATGGCACCAGAGGGTTTGGGGGCCAGGGCGCAAGTGGGCTAGCCCCTCCTCCCGGGAGTCGGGAAGGCCCGGCCTTCCTAGTGCCCAGGCCACGGCTCCGGGGAGAAACCCGCCATGGAGGGCACGCGGGAGGCCCTCTGCCTGAGGTGGCAGGTGTCACGCCAGGGCCACTGCAAGCCTGGCTAGGCTTGCCTGCTTTCTCCAAAGGAGGCTGGCTGACCAGCCGAACCTGGCACCTGGGCCAGGCCCCTTCCAAGGGGACGAGTTCCAGAGGATAGAGCCCTGGGGGCGGCTGCCAAGTCTCCTGGGGCGTGTGCTGGGCCCCCGTCAGAGGAGGAAGCAGCCTGGTAAACGGTGTGCCAGGCCTGAGATCTGGAGGCCTCCCACAGCCGGGTCCCTGTCCTGCCCAGGCCCCCCGAGGGAGGACGATGGTCGGGCAGTGGTGAGCGGGGTGGGGCTGGCGCCGAGCCTGCCCTTGGATGCCCCGGGGAAGGGCGCCGGGGGATGGGCTGCCCCTGGCCAGGTCTGAGGGACCGACCCAGCTCGGGGCTGTCGGGGGCAGAGAGAGAACCCCCCTCCGCCCTTTCCCTTCAGCTTCTTAGGGCTGGCCAAATCCTTCCCAAGACAGCTTGTCTGAAGAAAATCAGACCCAGCTGAAGAACATGTTTCCATGGGGGAAACCCGGGAAACTGAGTCTCCCCACACAATAGCAGAGATTCTCATCTTGCATCCTCTCCTGAGCTAATGACCAAGGTGGATGTCCCGGGTGGGCCTGTGGAATGGGAGAGGGGAGGAAGTCTATTGTCATGCAGAGGGACATGGAAAGACTTGTCTGAAGCTTATCCCCTGCACTGGGGTCAGGTCGGGAAGGGACGGCACAGAGGTGAGCAGGAACCAACCGGCCTCTCTGTGGTGGGGCTGGCCCCGGGGCAGGCGTGGGGGTGATGGCTGGAAGTGGGATGGCGCGTGAGTTGGCACCAGCCAGCGGTGGAGGCAGAGACTCAGAGGTCAGGGATCTCTCTCTCTGTCTCTGTCTCTCTCTCTCTCCCTCAGGGAGCTGAGGAGAGTAAGGTGGCGCCCCCTGCCCACCTCGCCTACCTCTCCATGGGCCCTTCTTTCTCTGGCCGCTCCGGGAGCCCTGCGGGCTTGGGTTCAAGCCCCCACACACCGCACAGGCCAAGGGCGCATGCGCGACCGCCGCGGCCTAGGGCTGGCCTCGGGGGGGGGGTCCTGAGTGAAGGCCCCGCCCTCCCTCCAGACTCTGACCCAGCTGCAGCTCTTCCATCGCCGCCCTTCTGGACTCGGCTTCAGCTGTCTCCCTCCCCTCCCCCACTCCCACTCAGCTTGCAGGCCGCTTCCCTGCCTTGAAAGCATTGCTCTGGCCCTGAGGGCCACAGACCTACTGGGCTTCAAGCTCAAGGCTCTGCCTGGGCCTGCTGCTTCGGCCAGGGGCTCATTTTTTCCTGGAAAGACAAAGCCATGGCCTCACCCCACGCCTGCACTTTGCCACGGCAGGCAGCCCAGATGTAGGAAAGGCTCTGTGGATTCAGAAGTGCCGAGACAGGCAGATGGCACCAGAGGGTTTGGGGGCCAGGGCGCAAGTGGGCTAGCCCCTCCTCCCGGGAGTCGGGAAGGCCCGGCCTTCCTAGTGCCCAGGCCACGGCTCCGGGGAGAAACCCGCCATGGAGGGCACGCGGGAGGCCCTCTGCCTGAGGTGGCAGGTGTCACGCCAGGGCCACTGCAAGCCTGGCTAGGCTTGCCTGCTTTCTCCAAAGGAGGCTGGCTGACCAGCCGAACCTGGCACCTGGGCCAGGCCCCTTCCAAGGGGACGAGTTCCAGAGGATAGAGCCCTGGGGGCGGCTGCCAAGTCTCCTGGGGCGTTTGCTGGGCCCCCGTCAGAGGAGGAAGCAGCCTGGTAAACGGTGTGCCAGGCCTGAGATCTGGAGGCCTCCCACAGCCGGGTCCCTGTCCTGCCCAGGCCCCCCGAGGGAGGACGATGGTCGGGCAGTGGTGAGCGGGGTGGGGCTGGCGCCGAGCCTGCCCTTGGATGCCCCGGGGAAGGGCGCCGGGGGATGGGCTGCCCCTGGCCAGGTCTGAGGGACCGACCCAGCTCGGGGCTGTCGGGGGCAGAGAGAGAACCCCCCTCCGCCCTTTCCCTTCAGGTTCTTAGTGCTGGCCAAATCCTTCCCAAGACAGCTTGTCTGGAGAAAATCAGACCCAGCTGAAGAACATGTGTCCATGGGGGAAACCCGGGAAACTGAGTCTCCCCACACAATAGCAGAGATTCTCATCTTGCATCCTCTCCTGAGCTAATGACCAAGGTGGATGTCCCGGGTGGGCCTGTGGAATGGGAGAGGGGAGGAAGTCTATTGTCATGCAGAGGGACATGGAAAGACTTGTCTGAAGCTTATCCCCTGCACTGGGGTCAGGTCGGGAAGGGACGGCACAGAGGTGAGCAGGAACCAACCGGCCTCTCTGTGGTGGGGCTGGCCCCGGGGCAGGCGTGGGGGTGATGGCTGGAAGTGGGATGGCGCGTGAGTTGGCACCAGCCAGCGGTGGAGGCAGAGACTCAGAGGTCAGGGATCTCTCTCTCTGTCTCTGTCTCTCTCTCTCTCCCTCAGGGAGCTGAGGAGAGTAAGGTGGCGCCCCCTGCCCACCTCGCCTACCTCTCCATGGGCCCTTCTTTCTCTGGCCGCTCCGGGAGCCCTGCGGGCTTGGGTTCAAGCCCCCACACACCGCACAGGCCAGGGGCGCATGCGCGACCGCCGCGGCCTAGGGCTGGCCTCGGGGGGGGGGGGGTCCTCAGTGAAGGCCCCGCCCTCCCTCCAGGCTCTGACCCAGCTGCAGCTCTTCCATCGCCGCCCTTCTGGACTCGGCTTCAGCTGTCTCCCTCCCCTCCCCCACTCCCACTCAGCTTGCAGGCCGCTTCCCTGCCTTGAAAGCATTGCTCTGGCCCTGAGGGCCACAGACCTACTGGGCTTCAAGCTCAAGGCTCTGCCTGGGCCTGCTGCTTCGGCCAGGGGCTCATTTTTTCCTGGAAAGACAAAGCCATGGCCTCACCCCACGCCTGCACTTTGCCACGGCAGGCAGCCCAGATGTAGGAAAGGCTCTGTGGATTCAGAAGTGCCGAGACAGGCAGATGGCACCAGAGGGTTTGGGGGCCAGGGCGCAAGTGGGCTAGCCCCTCCTCCCGGGAGTCGGGAAGGCCCGGCCTTCCTAGTGCCCAGGCCACGGCTCCGGGGAGAAACCCGCCATGGAGGGCACGCGGGAGGCCCTCTGCCTGAGGTGGCAGGTGTCACGCCAGGGCCACTGCAAGCCTGGCTAGGCTTGCCTGCTTTCTCCAAAGGAGGCTGGCTGACCAGCCGAACCTGGCACCTGGGCCAGGCCCCTTCCAAGGGGACGAGTTCCAGAGGATAGAGCCCTGGGGGCGGCTGCCAAGTCTCCTGGGGCGTGTGCTGGGCCCCCGTCAGAGGAGGAAGCAGCCTGGTAAACGGTGTGCCAGGCCTGAGATCTGGAGGCCTCCCACAGCCGGGTCCCTGTCCTGCCCAGGCCCCCCGAGGGAGGACTATGGTCGGGCAGTGGCGAGCGGGGTGGGGCTGGCGCCGAGCCTGCCCTTGGATGCCCCGGGGAAGGGCGCCGGGGGATGGGCTGCCCCTGGCCAGGTCTGAGGGACCGACCCAGCTCGGGGCTGTCGGGGGCAGAGAGAGAACCCCCCTCCGCCCTTTCCCTTCAGGTTCTTAGTGCTGGCCAAATCCTTCCCAAGACAGCTTGTCTGGAGAAAATCAGACCCAGCTGAAGAACATGTGTCCATGGGGGAAACCCGGGAAACTGAGTCTCCCCACACAATAGCAGAGATTCTCATCTTGCATCCTCTCCTGAGCTAATGACCAAGGTGGATGTCCCGGGTGGGCCTGTGGAATGGGAGAGGGGAGGAAGTCTATTGTCATGCAGAGGGACATGGAAAGACTTGTCTGAAGCTTATCCCCTGCACTGGGGTCAGGTCGGGAAGGGACGGCACAGAGGTGAGCAGGAACCAACCGGCCTCTCTGTGGTGGGGCTGGCCCCGGGGCAGGCGTGGGGGTGATGGCTGGAAGTGGGATGGCGCGTGAGTTGGCACCAGCCAGCGGTGGAGGCAGAGACTCAGAGGTCAGGGATCTCTCTCTCTGTCTCTGTCTCTCTCTCTCTCCCTCAGGGAGCTGAGGAGAGTAAGGTGGCGCCCCCTGCCCACCTCGCCTACCTCTCCATGGGCCCTTCTTTCTCTGGCCGCTCCGGGAGCCCTGCGGGCTTGGGTTCAAGCCCCCACACACCGCACAGGCCAAGGGCGCATGCGCAACCACCGCGGCCTGGGCTGGCCTCGGGGGGGGGGGGGTCCTCAGTGAAGGCCCCGCCCTCCCTCCAGGCTCTGACCCAGCTGCAGCTCTTCCATCGCCGCCCTTCTGGACTCGGCTTCAGCTGTCTCCCTCCCCTCCCCCACTCCCACTCAGCTTGCAGGCCGCTTCCCTGCCTTGAAAGCATTGCTCTGGCCCTTAGGGCCACAGACCTACTGGGCTTCAAGCTCAAGGCTCTGCCTGGGCCTGCTGCTTCGGCCAGGGGCTCATTGTTTCCTGGAATGACAAAGCCATTGCCTCACCCCACGCCTGCACTTTGCCACGGCAGGCAGCCCAGATGTAGGAAGGGCTCTGTGGAGTCAGAAGTGCCAAGACAGGCAGATGGCACCAGAGGGTTTGGGGGCCAGGGCGCAAGTGGGCTAGCCCCTCCTCCCGGGAGTCGGGGAGGCCCGGCCTTCCTAGTGCCCAGGCCACGGCTCCGGGGAGAAACCCGCCATGGAGGGCACGTGGGAGGCCCTCTGCCTGAGGTGGCATGTGTCACGCCAGGGCCACTGCAAGCCTGGCTCGGCTTGCCTGCTTTCTCCAAAGGAGGCTGGCTGAGCAGCCGAACCTGGCACCTGGGCCAGGCCCCTTCCAAGGGGACGAGTTCCAGAGGATAGAGCCCTGGGGGCGGCTGCCAAGTCTCCTGGGGCGTGTGCTGGGCCCCCGTCAGAGGAGGAAGCAGCCTGGTAAACGGTGTGCCAGGCCTGAGATCTGGAGGCCTCCCACAGCCGGGTCCCTGTCCTGCCCAGGCCCCCCGAGGGAGGACGATGGTCGGGCAGTGGCGAGCGGGGTGGGGCTGGCGCCGAGCCTGCCCTTGGATGCCCCGGGGAAGGGCGCCGGGGGATGGGCTGCCCCTGGCCAGGTCTGAGGGACCGACCCAGCTCGGGGCTGTCGGGGGCAGAGAGAGAACCCCCCTCCGCCCTTTCCCTTCAGCTTCTTAGGGCTGGCCAAATCCTTCCCAAGACAGCTTGTCTGGAGAAAATCAGACCCAGCTGAAGAACATGTGTCCATGGGGGAAACCCGGGAAACTGAGTCTCCCCACACAATAGCAGAGATTCTCATCTTGCATCCTCTCCTGAGCTAATGACCAAGGTGGATGTCCCGGGTGGGCCTGTGGAATGGGAGAGGGGAGGAAGTCTATTGTCATGCAGAGGGACATGGAAAGACTTGTCTGAAGCTTATCCCCTGCACTGGGGTCAGGTCGGGAAGGGACAGCACAGAGGTGAGCAGGAACCAACCGGCCTCTCTGTGGTGGGGCTGGCCCCGGGGCAGGCGTGGGGGTGATGGCTGGAAGTGGGATGGCGCGTGAGTTGGCACCAGCCAGCGGTGGAGGCAGAGACTCAGAGGTCAGGGATCTCTCTCTCTGTCTCTGTCTCTCTCTCTCTCCCTCAGGGAGCTGAGGAGAGTAAGGTGGCGCCCCCTGCCCACCTCGCCTACCTCTGCATGGGCCCTTCTTTCTCTGGCCGCTCCGGGAGCCCTGCGGGCTTGGGTTCAAGCCCCCACACACCGCACAGGCCAAGGGCGCATGCGCGACCGCCAGGGGCCTAGGGCTGGCCTCGGGGGGGGGGTCCTCAGTGAAGGCACCGCCCTCCCTCCAGACTCTGACCCAGCTGCAGCTCTTCCATCGCCGCCCTTCTGGACTCGGCTTCAGCTGTCTCCCTCCCCTCCCCCACTCCCACTCAGCTTGCAGGCCGCTTCCCTGCCTTGAAAGCATTGCTCTGGCCCTGAGGGCCACAGACCTACTGGGCTTCAAGCTCAAGGCTCTGCCTGGGCCTGCTGCTTCGGCCAGGGGCTCATTTTTTCCTGGAAAGACAAAGCCATGGCCTCACCCCACGCCTGCACTTTGCCACGGCAGGCAGCCCAGATGTAGGAAAGGCTCTGTGGAGTCAGAAGTGCCGAGACAGGCAGATGGCACCAGAGGGTTTGGGGGCCAGGGCGCAAGTGGGCTAGCCCCTCCTCCCGGGAGTCGGGAAGGCCCGGCCTTCCTAGTGCCCAGGCCACGGCTCCGGGGAGAAACCCGCCATGGAGGGCACGCGGGAGGCCCTCTGCCTGAGGTGGCAGGTGTCACGCCAGGGCCACTGCAAGCCTGGCTAGGCTTGCCTGCTTTCTCCAAAGGAGGCTGGCTGACCAGCCGAACCTGGCACCTGGGCCAGGCCCCTTCCAAGGGGACGAGTTCCAGAGGATAGAGCCCTGGGGGCGGCTGCCAAGTCTCCTGGGGCGTGTGCTGGGCCCCCGTCAGAGGAGGAAGCAGCCTGGTAAACGGTGTGCCAGGCCTGAGATCTGGAGGCCTCCCACAGCCGGGTCCCTGTTCTGCCCAGGCCCCCCGAGGGAGGACGATGGTCGGGCAGTGGCGAGCGGGGTGGGGCTGGCGCCGAGCCTGCCCTTGGATGCCCCGGGGAAGGGCGCCGGGGGATGGGCTGCCCCTGGCCAGGTCTGAGGGAGCGACCCAGCTCGGGGCTGTCGTGGGCATAGAGAGAACCCCCCTCCGCCCTTTCCCTTCAGGTTCTTAGGGCTGGCCAAATCCTTCCCAAGACAGCTTGTCTGGAGAAAATCAGACCCAGCTGAAGAACATGTGTCCATGGGGGAAACCCGGGAAACTGAGTCTCCCCACACAATAGCAGAGATTCTCATCTTGCATCCTCTCCTGAGCTAATGACAAAGGTGGATGTCCCGGGTGGGCCTGTGGAATGGGAGAGGGGAGGAAGTCTATTGTCATGCAGAGGGACATGGAAAGACTTGTCTGAAGCTTATCCCCTGCACTGGGGTCAGGTCGGGAAGGGACGGCACAGAGGTGAGCAGGAACCAACCGGCCTCTCTGTGGTGGGGCTGGCCCCGGGGCAGGCGTGGGGGTGATGGCTGGAAGTGGGATGGCGCGTGAGTTGGCACCAGCCAGCGGTGGAGGCAGAGACTCAGAGGTCAGGGATCTCTCTCTCTGTCTCTGTCTCTCTCTCTCTCCCTCAGGGAGCTGAGGAGAGTAAGGTGGCGCCCCCTGCCCACCTCGCCTACCTCTCCATGGGCCCTTCTTTCTCTGGCCGCTCCGGGAGCCCTGCGGGCTTGGGTTCAAGCCCCCACACACTGCACAGGCCAAGGGCGCATGCGCGACCTCCAGGGCCTAGGGCTGGCCTGGGGGGGGGTCCTCAGTGAAGGCCCCGCCCTCCCTCCAGGCTCTGACCCAGCTGCAGCTCTTCCATCGCTGCCCTTCTGGACTTGGCTTCAGCTGTCTCCCTCCCCTCCCCCACTCCCACTCAGCTTGCAGGCCGCTTCGCTGCCTTGAAAGCATTGCTCTGGCCCTGAGGGCCACAGACCTACTGGGCTTCAAGCTCAAGGCTCTGCCTGGGCCTGCTGCTTCGGCCAGGGGCTCATTTTTTCCTGGAAAGACAAAGCCATGGCCTCACCCCACGCCTGCACTTTGCCACGGCAGGCAGCCCAGATGTAGGAAAGGCTCTGTGGAGTCAGAAGTGCCGAGACAGGCAGATGGCACCAGAGGGTTTGGGGGCCAGGGCGCAAGTGGGCTAGCCCCTCCTCCCGGGAGTCGGGGAGGCC
This sequence comes from Diceros bicornis minor, assembly GCF_020826845.1. Taxonomy (NCBI): domain Eukaryota; kingdom Metazoa; phylum Chordata; class Mammalia; order Perissodactyla; family Rhinocerotidae; genus Diceros; species Diceros bicornis. The sequence continues at coordinate 532,411 of NW_026691082.1, read as the reverse complement.
CGGCCTTCCTAGTGCCCAGGCCACGGCTCCGGGGAGAAACCCCCCATGGAGGGCACGCTGGAGGCCCTCTGCCTGAGGTGGCAGGTGTCACGCCAGGGCCACTGCAAGCCTGGCTAGGCTTGCCTGCTTTCTCCAAAGGAGGCTGGCCGACCAGCCGAACCTGGCACCTGGGCCAGGCCCCTTCCAAGGGGACGAGTTCCAGAGGATAGAGCCCTGGGGGCGGCTGCCAAGTCTCCTGGGGCGTGTGCTGGGCCCCCGTCAGAGGAGGAAGCAGCCTGGTAAACGGTGTGCCAGGCCTGAGATCTGGAGGCCTCCCACAGCCGGGTCCCTGTCCTGCCCAGGCCCCCCGAGGGAGGACGATGGTCGGGCAGTGGCGAGCGGGGTGGGGCTGGCGCCGAGCCTGCCCTTGGATGCCCCGGGGAAGGGCGCCGGGGGATGGGCTGCCCCTGACCAGGTCTGAGGGACCGACCCAGCTCGGGGCTGTCGGGGGCAGAGAGAGAACCCCCCTCCGCCCTTTCCCTTCAGGTTCTTAGGGCTGGCCAAATCCTTCCCAAGACAGCTTGTCTGGAGAAAATCAGACCCAGCTGAAGAACATGTGTCCATGGGGGAAACCCGGGAAACTGAGTCTCCCCACACAATAGCAGAGATTCTCATCTTGCATCCTCTCCTGAGCTAATGACAAAGGTGGATGTCCCGGGTGGGCCTGTGGAATGGGAGAGGGGAGGAAGTCTATTGTCATGCAGAGGGACATGGAAAGACTTGTCTGAAGCTTATCCCCTGCACTGGGGTCAGGTCGGGAAGGGACGGCACAGAGGTGAGCAGGAACCAACCGGCCTCTCTGTGGTGGGGCTGGCCCCGGGGCAGGCCTGGGGGTGATGGCTGGAAGTGGGATGGCGCGTGAGTTGGCACCAGCCAGCGGTGGAGGCAGAGACTCAGAGGTCAGGGATCTCTCTCTCTGTCTCTGTCTCTCTCTCTCTCCCTCAGGGAGCTGAGGAGAGTAAGGTGGCGCCCCCTGCCCAACTCGCCTACCTCTCCATGGGCCCTTCTTTCTCTGGCCGCTCCGGGAGCCCTGCGGGCTTGGGTTCAAGCCCCCACACACCGCACAGGCCAAGGGCGCATGCGCGACCGCCTGGGCCTAGGGGTGGCCTCGGGGGGGGGGGTCCTCAGTGAAGGCCCCGCCCTCCCTCCAGGCTCTGACCCAGCTGCAGCTCTTCCATCGCCGCCCTTCTGGACTCGGCTTCAGCTGTCTCCCTCCCCTCCCCCACACCCACTCAGCTTGCAGGCCGCTTCCCTGCCTTGAAAGCATTGCTCTGGCCCTGAGGGCCACAGACCTACTGGGCTTCAAGCTCAAGGCTCTGCCTGGGCCTGCTGCTTCGGCCAGGGGCTCATTTTTTCCTGGAAAGACAAAGCCATGGCCTCACCCCACGCCTGCACTTTGCCACGGCAGGCAGCCCAGATGTAGGAAAGGCTCTGTGGAGTCAGAAGTGCCGAGACAGGCAGATGGCACCAGAGGGTTTGGGGGCCAGGGCGCAAGTGGGCTAGCCCCTCCTCCCGGGAGTCGGGGAGGCCCGGCCTTCCTAGTGCCCAGGCCACGGCTCCGGGGAGAAACCCGCCATGGAGGGCACGCGGGAGGCCCTCTGCCTGAGGTGGCAGGTGTCACGCCAGGGCCACTGCAAGCCTGGCTAGGCTTGCCTGCTTTCTCCAAAGGAGGCTGGCCGACCAGCCGAACCTGGCACCTGGGCCAGGCCCCTTCCAAGGGGACGAGTTCCAGAGGATAGAGCCCTGGGGGCGGCTGCCAAGTCTCCTGGGGCGTGTGCTGGGCCCCCGTCAGAGGAGGAAGCAGCCTGGTAAACGGTGTGCCAGGCCTGAGATCTGGAGGCCTCCCACAGCCGGGTCCCTGTCCTGCCCAGGCCCCCCGAGGGAGGACGATGGTCGGGCAGTGGCGAGCGGGGTGGGGCTGGCGCCGAGCCTGCCCTTGGATGCCCCGGGGAAGGGCGCCGGGGGATGGGCTGCCCCTGGCCAGGTCTGAGGGACCGACCCAGCTCGGGGCTGTCGGGGGCAGAGAGAGAACCCCCCTCCGCCCTTTCCCTTCAGCTTCTTAGGGCTGGCCAAATCCTTCCCAAGACAGCTTGTCTGGAGAAAATCAGACCCAGCTGAAGAACATGTGTCCATGGGGGAAACCCGGGAAACTGAGTCTCCCCACACAATAGCAGAGATTCTCATCTTGCATCCTCTCCTGAGCTAATGACCAAGGTGGATGTCCCGGGTGGGCCTGTGGAATGGGAGAGGGGAGGAAGTCTATTGTCATGCAGAGGGACATGGAAAGACTTGTCTGAAGCTTATCCCCTGCACTGGGGTCAGGTCGGGAAGGGACGGCACAGAGGTGAGCAGGAACCAACCGGCCTCTCTGTGGTGGGGCTGGCCCCGGGGCAGGCTTGGGGGTGATGGCTGGAAGTGCGATGGCGCGTGAGTTGGCACCAGCCAGCGGTGGAGGCAGAGACTCAGAGGTCAGGGATCTCTCTCTCTGTCTCTGTCTCTCTCTCTCTCCCTCAGGGAGCTGAGGAGAGTAAGGTGGCGCCCCCTGCCCACCTCGCCTACCTCTCCATGGGCCCTTCTTTCTCTGGCCGCTCCGGGAGCCCTGCGGGCTTGGGTTCAAGCCCCCACACACCGCACAGGCCAAGGGCGCATGCGCGACCTCCAGGGCCTAGGGCTGGCCTGGGGGGGGGGGTCCTCAGTGAAGGCCCCGCCCTCCCTCCAGGCTCTGACCCAGCTGCAGCTCTTCCATCGCTGCCCTTCTGGACTCGGCTTCAGCTGTCTCCCTCCCCTCCCCCACTCCCACTCAGCTTGCAGGCCGCTTCCCTGCCTTGAAAGCATTGCTCTGGCCCTGAGGGCCACAGACCTACTGGGCTTCAAGCTCAAGGCTCTGCCTGGGCCTGCTGCTTCGGCCAGGGGCTCATTTTTTCCTGGAAAGACAAAGCCATGGCCTCACCCCACGCCTGCACTTTGCCACGGCAGGCAGCCCAGATGTAGGAAAGGCTCTGTGGAGTCAGAAGTGCCGAGACAGGCAGATGGCACCAGAGGGTTTGGGGGCCAGGGCGCAAGTGGGCTATCCCCTCCTCCCGGGAGTCGGGGAGGCCCGGCCTTCCTAGTGCCCAGGCCACGGCTCCGGGGAGAAACCCCCCATGGAGGGCACGCGGGAGGCCCTCTGCCTGAGGTGGCAGGTGTCACGCCAGGGCCACTGCAAGCCTGGCTAGGCTTGCCTGCTTTCTCCAAAGGAGGCTGGCCGACCAGCCGAACCTGGCACCTGGGCCAGGCCCCTTCCAAGGGGACGAGTTCCAGAGGATAGAGCCCTGGGGGCGGCTGCCAAGTCTCCTGGGGCGTGTGCTGGGCCCCCGTCAGAGGAGGAAGCAGCCTGGTAAACGGTGTGCCAGGCCTGAGATCTGGAGGCCTCCCACAGCCGGGTCCCTGTCCTGCCCAGGCCCCCCGAGGGAGGACGATGGTCGGGCAGTGGCGAGCGGGGTGGGGCTGGCGCCGAGCCTGCCCTTGGATGCGCCGGGGAAGGGCGCCGGGGGATGGGCTGCCCCTGACCAGGTCTGAGGGACCGACCCAGCTCGGGGCTGTCGGGGGCAGAGAGAGAACCCCCCTCCGCCCTTTCCCTTCAGCTTCTTAGGGCTGGCCAAATCCTTCCCAAGACAGCTTGTCTGGAGAAAATCAGACCCAGCTGAAGAACATGTGTCCATGGGGGAAACCCGGGAAACTGAGTCTCCCCACACAATAGCAGAGATTCTCATCTTGCATCCTCTCCTGAGCTAATGACAAAGGTGGATGTCCCGGGTGGGCCTGTGGAATGGGAGAGGGGAGGAAGTCTATTGTCATGCAGAGGGACATGGAAAGACTTGTCTGAAGCTTATCCCCTGCACTGGGGTCAGGTCGGGAAGGGACGGCACAGAGGTGAGCAGGAACCAACCGGCCTCTCTGTGGTGGGGCTGGCCCCGGGGCAGGCGTGGGGGTGATGGCTGGAAGTGGGATGGCGCGTGAGTTGGCACCAGCCAGCAGTGGAGGCAGAGACTCAGAGGTCAGGGATCTCTCTCTCTGTCTCTGTCTCTCTGTCTCTCCCTCAGGGAGCTGAGGAGAGTAAGGTGGCGCCCCCTGCCCACCTCGCCTACCTCTCCATGGGCCCTTCTTTCTCTGGCCGCTCCGGGAGCCCTGCGGGCTTGGGTTCAAGCCCCCACACACCGCACAGGCCAAGGGCGCATGCGCGACCTCCAGGGCCTAGGGCTGGCCTGGGGGGGGGGGTCCTCAGTGAAGGCCCCGCCCTCCCTCCAGGCTCTGACCCAGCTGCAGCTCTTCCATCGCTGCCCTTCTGGACTCGGCTTCAGCTGTCTCCCTCCCCTCCCCCACTCCCACTCAGCTTGCAGGCCGCTTCCCTGCCTTGAAAGCATTGCTCTGGCCCTGAGGGCCACAGACCTACTGGGCTTCAAGCTCAAGGCTCTGCCTGGGCCTGCTGCTTCGGCCAGGGGCTCATTTTTTCCTGGAAAGACAAAGCCATGGCCTCACCCCACGCCTGCACTTTGCCACGGCAGGCAGCCCAGATGTAGGAAAGGCTCTGTGGAGTCAGAAGTGCCGAGACAGGCAGATGGCACCAGAGGGTTTGGGGGCCAGGGCGCAAGTGGGCTAGCCCCTCCTCCCGGGAGTCGGGGAGGCCCGGCCTTCCTAGTGCCCAGGCCACGGCTCCGGGGAGAAACCCGCCATGGAGGGCACGCGGGAGGCCCTCTGCCTGAGGTGGCAGGTGTCACGCCAGGGCCACTGCAAGCCTGGCTAGGCTTGCCTGCTTTCTCCAAAGGAGGCTGGCCGACCAGCCGAACCTGGCACCTGGGCCAGGCCCCTTCCAAGGGGACGAGTTCCAGAGGATAGAGCCCTGGGGGCGGCTGCCAAGTCTCCTGGGGCGTGTGCTGGGCCCCCGTCAGAGGAGGAAGCAGCCTGGTAAACGGTGTGCCAGGCCTGAGATCTGGAGGCCTCCCACAGCCGGGTCCCTGTCCTGCCCAGGCCCCCCGAGGGAGGACGATGGTCGGGCAGTGGCGAGCGGGGTGGGGCTGGCGCCGAGCCTGCCCTTGGATGCCCCGGGGAAGGGCGCCGGGGGATGGGCTGCCCCTGGCCAGGTCTGAGGGACCGACCCAGCTCGGGGCTGTCGGGGGCATAGAGAGAACCCCCCTCCGCCCTTTCCCTTCAGCTTCTTAGGGCTGGCCAAATCCTTCCCAAGACAGCTTGTCTGGAGAAAATCAGACCCAGCTGAAGAACATGTGTCCATGGGGGAAACCCGGGAAACTGAGTCTCCCCACACAATAGCAGAGATTCTCATCTTGCATCCTCTCCTGAGCTAATGACCAAGGTGGATGTCCCGGGTGGGCCTGTGGAATGGGAGAGGGGAGGAAGTCTATTGTCATGCAGAGGGACATGGAAAGACTTGTCTGAAGCTTATCCCCTGCACTGGGGTCAGGTCGGGAAGGGACGGCACAGAGGTGAGCAGGAACCAACCGGCCTCTCTGTGGTGGGGCTGGCCCCGGGGCAGGCGTGGGGGTGATGGCTGGAAGTGGGATGGCGCGTGAGTTGGCACCAGCCAGCGGTGGAGGCAGAGACTCAGAGGTCAGGGATCTCTCTCTCTGTCTCTGTCTCTCTCTCTCTCCCTCAGGGAGCTGAGGAGAGTAAGGTGGCGCCCCCTGCCCACCTCGCCTACCTCTCCATGGGCCCTTCTTTCTCTGGCCGCTCCGGGAGCCCTGCGGGCTTGGGTTCAAGCCCCCACACACCGCACAGGCCAAGGGCGCATGCGCGACCTCCAGGGCCTAGGGCTGGCCTGGGGGGGGGTCCTCAGTGAAGGCCCCGCCCTCCCTCCAGGCTCTGACCCAGCTGCAGCTCTTCCATCGCTGCCCTTCTGGACTCGGCTTCAGCTGTCTCCCTCCCCTCCCCCACTCCCACTCAGCTTGCAGGCCGCTTCCCTGCCTTGAAAGCATTGCTCTGGCCCTGAGGGCCACAGACCTACTGGGCTTCAAGCTCAAGGCTCTGCCTGGGCCTGCTGCTTCGGCCAGGGGCTCATTTTTTCCTGGAAAGACAAAGCCATGGCCTCACCCCACGCCTGCACTTTGCCACGGCAGGCAGCCCAGATGTAGGAAAGGCTCTGTGGAGTCAGAAGTGCCGAGACAGGCAGATGGCACCAGAGGGTTTGGGGGCCAGGGCGCAAGTGGGCTAGCCCCTCCTCCCGGGAGTCGGGGAGGCCCGGCCTTCCTAGTGCCCAGGCCACGGCTCCGGGGAGAAACCCGCCATGGAGGGCACGCGGGAGGCCCTCTGCCTGAGGTGGCAGGTGTCACGCCAGGGCCACTGCAAGCCTGGCTAGGCTTGCCTGCTTTCTCCAAAGGAGGCTGGCCGACCAGCCGAACCTGGCACCTGGGCCAGGCCCCTTCCAAGGGGACGAGTTCCAGAGGATAGAGCCCTGGGGGCGGCTGCCAAGTCTCCTGGGGCGTGTGCTGGGCCCCCGTCAGAGGAGGAAGCAGCCTGGTAAACGGTGTGCCAGGCCTGAGATCTGGAGGCCTCCCACAGCCGGGTCCCTATCCTGCCCAGGCCCCCCGAGGGAGGACGATGGTCGGGCAGTGGCGAGCGGGGTGGGGCTGGCGCCGAGCCTGCCCTTGGATGCCCCGGGGAAGGGCGCCGGGGGATGGGCTGCCCCTGGCCAGGTCTGAGGGACCGACCCAGCTCCGGGCTGTCGGGGGCAGAGAGAGAACCCCCCTCCGCCCTTTCCCTTCAGCTTCTTAGGGCTGGCCAAATCCTTCCCAAGACAGCTTGTCTGGAGAAAATCAGACCCAGCTGAAGAACATGTGTCCATGGGGGAAACCCGGGAAACTGAGTCTCCCCACACAATAGCAGAGATTCTCATCTTGCATCCTCTCCTGAGCTAATGACCAAGGTGGATTTCCCGGGTGGGCCTGTGGAATGGGAGAGGGGAGGAAGTCTATTGTCATGCAGAGGGACATGGAAAGACTTGTCTGAAGCTTATCCCCTGCACTGGGGTCAGGTCGGGAAGGGACGGCACAGAGGTGAGCAGGAACCAACCGGCCTCTCTGTGGTGGGGCTGGCCCCGGGGCAGGCGTGGGGGTGATGGCTGGAAGTGGGATGGCGCGTGAGTTGGCACCAGCCAGCGGTGGAGGCAGAGACTCAGAGGTCAGGGATCTCTCTCTCTGTCTCTGTCTCTCTCTCTCTCCCTCAGGGAGCTGAGGAGAGTAAGGTGGCGCCCCCTGCCCACCTCGCCTACCTCTCCATGGGCCCTTCGTTCTCTGGCCGCTCCGGGAGCCCTGCGGGCTTGGGTTCAAGCCCCCACACACCGCACAGGCCAAGGGCGCATGCGCGACCGCCGGGGCCTAGGGCTGGCCTCGGGGGGGGGGTCCTCAGTGAAGGCCCCGCCCTCCCTCCAGGCTCTGACCCAGCTGCAGCTCTTCCATCGCCGCCCTTCTGGACTCGGCTTCAGCTGTCTCCCTCCCCTCCCCCACTCCCACTCAGCTTGCAGGCCGCTTCCCTGCCTTGAAAGCATTGCTCTGGCCCTGAGGGCCACAGACCTACTGGGCTTCAAGCTCAAGGCTCTGCCTGGGCCTGCTGCTTCGGCCAGGGGCTCACTTTTTCCTGGAAAGAGAAGGCATGGCCTCACCCCACGCCTGCACTTTGCCACGGCAGGCAGCCCAGATGTAGGAAAGGCTCTGTGGAGTCAGAAGTGCCGAGACAGGCAGATGGCACCAGAGGGTTTGGGGGCCAGGGCGCAAGTGGGCTAGCCCCTCCTCCCGGGAGTCGGGGAGGCCCGGCCTTCCTAGTGCCCAGGCCACGGCTCCGGGGAGAAACCCGCCATGGAGGGCACGCGGGAGGCCCTCTGCCTGAGGTGGCAGGTGTCACGCCAGGGCCACTGCAAGCCTGGCTCGGCTTGCCTGCTTTCTCCAAAGGAGGCTGGCCGACCAGCCGAACCTGGCACCTGGGCCAGGCCCCTTCCAAGGGGACGAGTTCCAGAGGCTAGAGCCCTGGGGGCGGCTGCCAAGTCTCCTGGGGCGTGTGCTGGGCCCCCGTCAGAGGAGGAAGCAGCCTGGTAAATGGTGTGCCAGGCCTGAGATCTGGAGGCCTCCCACAGCCGGGTCCCTGTCCTGCCCAGGCCCCCCGAGGGAGGACGATTGTCGGGCAGTGGTGAGCGTGGTGGGGCTGGCGCCGAGCCTGCCCTTGGATGCCCCGGGGAAGGGCGCCGGGGGATGGGCTGCCCCTGGCCAGGTCTGAGGGACCGACCCAGCTCGGGGCTGTCGGGGGCAGAGAGAGAACCCCCCTCCGCCCTTTCCCTTCAGGTTCTTAGGGCTGGCCAAATCCTTCCCAAGACAGCTTGTCTGGAGAAAATCAGACCCAGCTGAAGAACATGTGTCCATGGGGGAAACCCGGGAAACTGAGTCTCCCCACACAATAGCAGAGATTCTCATCTTGCATCCTCTCCTGAGCTAATGACAAAGGTGGATGTCCCGGGTGGGCCTGTGGAATGGGAGAGGGGAGGAAGTCTATTGTCATGCAGAGGGACATGGAAAGACTTGTCTGAAGCTTATCCCCTGCACTGGGGTCAGGTCGGGAAGGGACGGCACAGAGGTGAGCAGGAACCAACCGGCCTCTCTGTGGTGGGGCTGGCCCCGGGGCAGGCGTGGGGGTGATGGCTGGAAGTGGGATGGCGCGTGAGTTGGCACCAGCCAGCGGTGGAGGCAGAGACTCAGAGGTCAGGGATCTCTCTCTCTGTCTCTGTCTCTCTCTCTCTCCCTCAGGGAGCTGAGGAGAGTAAGGTGGCGCCCCCTGCCCACCTCGCCTACCTCTCCATGGGCCCTTCTTTCTCTGGCCGCTCCGGGAGCCCTGCGGGCTTGGGTTCAAGCCCCCACACACCGCACAGGCCAAGGGCGCATGCCCGACCTCCAGGGCCTAGGGCTGGCCTGGGGGGGGGTCCTCAGTGAAGGCCCCGCCCTCCCTCCAGGCTCTGACCCAGCTGCAGCTCTTCCATCGCTGCCCTTCTGGACTCGGCTTCAGCTGTCTCCCTCCCCTCCCCCACTCCCACTCAGCTTGCAGGCCGCTTCCCTGCCTTGAAAGCATTGCTCTGGCCCTGAGGGCCACAGACCTACTGGGCTTCAAGCTCAAGGCTCTGCCTGGGCCTGCTGCTTCGGCCAGGGGCTCATTTTTTCCTGGAAAGACAAAGCCATGGCCTCACCCCACGCCTGCACTTTGCCACGGCAGGCAGCCCAGATGTAGGAAAGGCTCTGTGGAGTCAGAAGTGCCGAGACAGGCAGATGGCACCAGAGGGTTTGGGGGCCAGGGCGCAAGTGGGCTAGCCCCTCCTCCCGGGAGTCGGGGAGGCCCGGCCTTCCTAGTGCCCAGGCCACGGCTCCGGGGAGAAACCCCCCATGGAGGGCACGCGGGAGGCCCTCTGCCTGAGGTGGCAGGTGTCACGCCAGGGCCACTGCAAGCCTGGCTAGGCTTGCCTGCTTTCTCCAAAGGAGGCTGGCCGACCAGCCGAGCCTGGCACCTGGGCCAGGCCCCTTCCAAGGGGACGAGTTCCAGAGGATAGAGCCCTGGGGGCGGCTGCCAAGTCTCCTGGGGCGTGTGCTGGGCCCCCGTCAGAGGAGGAAGCAGCCTGGTAAACGGTGTGCCAGGCCTGAGATCTGGAGGCCTCCCACAGCCGGGTCCCTGTCCTGCCCAGGCCCCCCGAGGGAGGACGATGGTCGGGCAGTGGCGAGCGGGGTGGGGCTGGCGCCGAGCCTGCCCTTGGATGCCCCGGGGAAGGGTGCCGGGGGATGGGCTGCCCCTGGCCAGGTCTGAGGGACCGACCCAGCTCGGGGCTGTCGGGGGCAGAGAGAGAACCCCCCTCCGCCCTTTCCCTTCAGGTTCTTAGGGCTGGCCAAATCCTTCCCAAGACAGCTTGTCTGGAGAAAATCAGACCCAGCTGAAGAACATGTGTCCATGGGGGAAACCCGGGAAACTGAGTCTCCCCACACAATAGCAGAGATTCTCATCTTGCATCCTCTCCTGAGCTAATGACAAAGGTGGATGTCCCGGGTGGGCCTGTGGAATGGGAGAGGGGAGGAAGTCTATTGTCATGCAGAGGGACATGGAAAGACTTGTCTGAAGCTTATCCCCTGCACTGGGGTCAGGTCGGGAAGGGACGGCACAGAGGTGAGCAGGAACCAACCGGCCTCTCTGTGGTGGGGCTGGCCCCGGGGCAGCTGTGGGGGTGATGGCTGGAAGTGGGATGGCGCGTGAGTTGGCACCAGCCAGCGGTGGAGGCAGAGACTCAGAGGTCAGGGATCTCTCTCTCTGTCTCTGTCTCTCTCTCTCTCCCTCAGGGAGCTGAGGAGAGTAAGGTGGCGCCCCCTGCCCACCTCGCCTACCTCTCCATGGGCCCTTCTTTCTCTGGCCGCTCCGGGAGCCCTGCGGGCTTGGGTTCAAGCCCCCACACACCGCACAGGCCAAGGGCGCATGTGCGACCGCCGGGGCCTTGGGCTGGCCTCGGGGGGGGGGTCCTCAGTGAAGGCCCCGCCCTCCCTCCAGGCTCTGACCCAGCTGCAGCTGTTCCTTTGCCGCCCTTCTGGACTCGGCTTCAGCTGTTGTCTCCCTCCCCTCCCCCACTCCCACTCAGCTTGGAGGCCGCTTCCCTGCCTTGGAAACATTGCTCTGGAACTGATGACCACAGGCGTACTGGGCTGCAAGCTCAAGGCTCTGCCTGGGCCTGCTGCTTCGGCCAGGGGTTCATTTCTTCCTGGAAAGACAAAGCCTTAGCCTCACCCCACGCCTGCACTTTGCCACTGCAGCCAGCCCAGGTGTAGGAAAGGCTCTGTGGAGTCAGAAGTGCCGAGACAGGCAGATGGCACCGCAGGCTCTGGGGGCCAGGGCGCAACGGGGCTAGCCCCTCCTCCCGGGAGTCGGGGAGGCCCGGCCTTCCTAGTCCCCAGGCCACGGATCCGGGGAGAAGTCCGCCATGGAGGGCACGCGGGAGGCCCTCTGCCTGAGGTGGCAGGTGTCACGCCAGGGCCACTGCAAGCCTGGCTCGGCTTGCCTGCTTTCCCAAGAGGAGGCTGGCCGACCAGCCGAACCTGGCACCTGGGCCAGACCCCTTCCAATGGGACGAGTTGCAGAGGCTAGAGCCCTGGGGGAGGCCGCCAAGTCTCCTGGGGCGTGTGCTGGGCCCCCGTCAGAGGAGGAAGCAGCCTGGTAAACGGTGTGCCAGACCTGAGATCTGGAGGCCTCCCACACCCGGGTCCCTGTCCTGCCCAGGCCCCCCGAGGTAGGGCGATGGTCGTGGCAGTGGCAAGCGGGGTGGGGCTGGCGCCCAGCTTGCCCTTGGATGCCATGGGTAAGGGCGCCGGGGGACGGGCTGCCCCTGGCCAGGTCTGAGGGACCGACCCAGCTCGGGGCTGTCGGGGGCAGAGAAAGAACCCCCCCCAAACCATAAAGCTAACCCGAACACTAAGCCTGTCCCTAATACGTAACCCGAATGTTATCCTAACTGTAAACTGAAACTGAATCCTAACCCTAACACTAACACTTACCAGAATAGTAATGCCTCGTCCTAAACAGAGCCCTATTGCTAACTCTAACCCCAACAGTAACACTAACCTTCACCCTAACCTGATCATAACCCTAACCCTAAACTGAATCCGAACACTAACCTAACATGTAGCTGAATCCTAAGCCTAACCCTAACCAGAAACCTAACACCAACAATAAACCTAACCTTAATCCCAACCCTAACCTTAACCATAACATTAACATGAATCATTAACCTATCCATAACCTGAGGCATAACCTAACCATAACCATAACCCTAAACCTAATCGTAACGCTAAACCTAACCTGAACCCTAGTGCTAACGCTAACAAGAAGCCTAACCCTAACCCTAACCCTAACTGGATCCCACCCGAACCCTAACCCTAACCAAATCTGAACACTAACTATAACACTAAACCTAAACCTAAGCAAAACCATAAACCTAACCAGAACCCTAACGTGAACCCAACTCTAGCCCTAACCTGAAACCAAACCCTGAATCTAACACTAAACGTAACCTGAAACTGAACCCTAACCTTAACACTCACCCTATCCCTAAACCTAACCTACACCATAACCCTAATCCTAACCATTAATCTAACTCAACCCTAATCCTAACATGAAAGCTAATCCTAACAGTATACTTAACATGAACCCTAACCCTATCCCCAAACCTAACCCTAAAACTCTACCTACCAATAACCCTAACAAGAATGCTAACCCTAACCCACCTGAACCCTAACACTAAAGCTAACCCTAACTCAAACCCTAATCTTACCACTAACCCGAACCATAACCCTAACCCTAACTGGTACCCTAAATCTAACCCAAACCCTAACCCAAAACCTAACCCTAAACCACATTTGAACACAATTACTAACGTGAATCCGAACCCTAACCCTAACATAACACTAAACTGAACTCTTAGCCTAACCCTAAAACTAACCCTAAACCTAAAGCAAACACTAGCTCTAACCCAACTAAACCCTAACCTGAACACTAACCCTAAACCTAACCAGAACTCTAACGCTAAGCATAATCCTAACTCAAACACTAACCTGAACCAAATGGTAACTGTAACCCAAAGCATGACGCCATCCTACCATTAAATGTAACCCAAACCTGAACCCGAGCTCTAACCCTAACACTAACCCTAATCCTAACGCAAACCCTAACCCTAACCCTAACCCGAAGCCTAATCCTACCCTAACTCTAACCCTAACCCAAATCCCGAACCCGAAGTGGAACCAGAACCCCAATCAGACCACTAACTCTAATCCTACACCTAACCATAACCCTAAGCCAAAACCGAACCCTAACCCTTGCACTAACCCTAACCTTAAGAGTAACCCTAAACCTAACCTTAACCCTAACCATAGCCTGAAAACTAACACTAACCCTAACCCTAACCCTAATCTAACCCAACTCTAAACCTAGCCATAAACCTTAGCCTAAACATAACCCAAACCATAGCAGTAACCCTATCACTAATCCGAATGGCAACCCTAACCCCAAAACTTCCTAGATCCCCAAAACGAAGCCTAACCCCAACCCTAGCCCAACAATAAAGCTAACACTAATCATAAACCTAACCCTAAACCCTAAGACTAACTTTAAGCCTAAAGAAAACCGGTGCTGGCCCTGACCCTAACACTGAACAGACCCCTAACCCTAGCTTTAACCACAACCCAAACCCTAAACCCTAACCCAGACCCTAACCTGAACCCTAACACTAACACTAACCCGAACCCTAACCTGAACCCTAACCTTAAACCTAACTGTAACCCAAACAGAGCCTAAGCGTAACCCTAACAGTAACCTTAACCATAACCCTGTCCTGAAACTAACACTAATCCTAACCCTAATCCTAACCCTAACCCTAACCTGAACCCTAACCCTAAACCTAACCGGAACCCAACCATAACCATAAACCTAACCCTAAGAGTAACCATATCCCTAACCCTAACCCGAACCCGCACCCAACTCTAACACTAACCCTAGGCCTAACCCTAACACTAACTCGTACCGGAACACTAACCCTAGCCCTAAATTTAACCCGTACCCTAACCCTAATCCTAACCTGAAGCCTAACCCGAGCCTAACCCTAACCATAACCAATCCCTAACCTGAAAAGGAACTCTCACGTTAATCCAAACACTAACCCTAAAACTAAACTTAACCTTATACCTAACCCTAACCCAAACTGTAAGGCTTACCCTAACACGAAACCTAATCAAAACCCTAACCTGAAGTCGAATCATAAAACTAACCCTAACTCTTACTCTAACTCTTACTCTGACTCTAAACCTAACCTGTACCCTAACCCTAACACTAACCCTAACTGTAACCTTAACTCTAACCTTAATCCTCACTCGAAACCTAAACTTAACGCTAAACATAAACCGTATCCGAACCCTAACCTTAACCCAAAACCAAACCTAAACCGAACTCTAGCCCTAACACTAACCTGAACACTATCGCTATCCCTAACCCTAACCAGAAACTGGAAACTAACCATGACACAAACACTAACCCAAACCCTAACCCTAACCCTAACCCAACCAAAGCCTAAGAGTAAACCTAGCCCTAACCCTAAGCCTAACCATAACTTGAACTCTAACAGCAACCCTAACCCTAACCTGAACCATAACCCTAAACGAACCCTAACCCTAACCTAAACTTGAACCCTAATGCTATCTGTAACCCAACCCAATCCTAACCCTAACCCTAGCGCTAACCCGAAGCCTAACCCTAACCCAAACCCTAACACTAACCCTAATCCTAACCCAACCCGAACCCTGACCCTAACCCAGTCCTACCCCTAACCCTAACAATCTCTAACCCTAACCCAAACCAACCCTAACCCTAACCCTAGCACTAAACCGAAGCCTAATCCTAACCCCAACCCCAACCCTAATAGTAACCCGAAACCAAACTCTAACCCTAACCCTCACCCTAATCCTTAACTAAACTGAACTCAAAACCTAACCCTGACACGAAGCCGAACCCGACAATAACCGAAACCCTAACACAATCCAGAACCTGAACCCTAACCCTAACCCTAATCCGAACACTAACCTCTCCCTAAATGTAACACTAACAATAACTGTAACCCTAATCCTAACCCTAAACATAACCCGAAACGTAACACTAACACTAACCAGAACAAGAACTTGAAACCTAAACCTAAGCTGAACCAGAGATCTAACCCTAACATGAACCCAACCCTAACCCTATAGCTAACCATTATCCTAACACGAATATTAACCCTAACATTTTCAGAAACCCTAACCTGAACCGTAACCTTAACCCTATCCCGACACCTAGCTCGACACTAACCCTAACCCTAACATGATCTTGAAGTTGAACCCTAACCCTAACACTAACCTGAACACTAACTCTAACCCTAAACCCAATCCTAACCCTAACCCCAACCCTTAACCTAACCTTAAACCTAACACTACACCAAACCATAACCCTAAATCCAGCCCTAATTCTAACCCTAACCCTAACCCGAATCCAACCCTAACCCTAGCACTAACCCGACCCCTAAAGCTAAGGCTAACCCTACACCGAAACTGAAACCTAATCGTAACATTAATCCGAACACTAAACATAACCCTATACATAACCCAACTCCAACCCTAAACTGGAGGCAACCGTAATCCTAACCCTAATGTGAAACCTAACGCTAAAGCTAACCCTAAACCAAACCTGAAACATAACCATAACCCTAGTCCAAATAGTAACACTAAAACTAAACTTAATGCTAACCCAAACCATAGCCCTTACCCTAACATGAATCCTAACTCTAACTCTAACCCGAAATCGAACCATAATACTAAACCTAAGCCTAAACTTAACGTTAACCCTAAGCCTAACCCTAATCCTAACCTGAAACCTAACCCTAATGCTAACACTAACCAGAACCCGAACCCTAGCCCTAACGTGAACACTAATGCTAAATCTAATCCGAACCAGAACCTGACCCCTAACCATAACCAGAGCCCTATCCCTAACCCGAACAAGAACCCAACCATAGCCCTAAACCTAACCCTAATCCTAACACGAACCCTAACCCTAACTCGTACCCTAAACCGATCCCTAACACTAACCTTAACCTGAAGATGGACCCGACCTTAACCCTAACCCTAACACTAACCCTAACTCTGACACTAACCAGACCGCTAAACCTAACCCTAACCCTAACCTGAACCCTAGCACGAACCTTAAACAAAAGCTAACCCGACCACTGACCTGAGGGCTAACTCTAACCCTAAACCTAAACCAAAAGAGTACACGAACCCTAACTCCAACCCTAACCAGAACCCTAACCGTAACCCTAACCCTAACCCCAACCCTAACCCTAAACTAAACCCTAACCGGAACCATAACCCTAACCCTAACCTGAACCCTAACAATAACCCAAACGTTAACCCTAACGGGAAGGCAATGATAGCCCTAATTCTAAGCAAACAGTAACACTTACCCTAAGCCTAACTATAACTCAATCCCGAACCCTAACTCTAACCCTCACCCAAAGCCTAACCCGACCCTAACACTAACCAGAATCCTAAGCCTAACCTTAACCCCAATCCTAAATGTAACCCTAGCCATAAACCAGCCTGAACTTTAACCTGCACCCTGTCCCTAACCCTAAGCGGAACCCAACCATAACCCTAACCCTAACCCGAACCCGAACCTGAAAGCTAACCCTAAACCCAAGCCTGACCCTAACCCTAACCCTAGCCCTAACCCCAACCCTAACCCTAACCCTAAACCTAAACCAAACCAGTACACAAACCCTAACCTGAACCCTAAGCCTAACCTTAACCCTAACCCGAACCCGAACCCTAATCCTGAGCCTAAACCTAACCCGATCCCTAACCCAAACTCTAACACGAACCTTAACCCAAAAGCTAGTAATGATTCACACTTGGATACAAAGATGTTTCTTTCTGTCAACTTACAAACCGAGAGAAGAAAGTGTGTTCTCTAAGGAATTTGAGAGTGTTCCTGTCCCTAGGAACTCCACGGCCCTGTTTCCAAACCTCCTTTCGGATGGTGATCATTAGCAGGTGGAAGGAAGGGAGATGGGGCATGAAGGTACTTCCAGGAATGGATGTTATCCATAGTTTAACTCAGCTGTAGTAGTGATTGCCCCTCAGATACCAAGATGTTTCTTACCATCTTCTCACAAAGCCAGGATAAGAAAGTGCCTTCTCTAAGGAATTTGACTGAGATTCTATCTCAAGGCCCTACATGGTGCTGTGCACAACTTTCTTTGGGAAGGCCATCCTTAGGAGCTGGAAGGAAAGGAGATTGGGCATGAAGTTACTTCCAGGAATGGCTGATATCCATCGTTTCACTCAGCTCTAGTAGTGATTGCCACAAAGATAGAAAGATGTTTCACAACATCTACTTACTGTCCAGGATAAGAAAGTGCCCGGTCTAAGGCAAGTGAGTGAGATTCTCTCTGAAGGCCCTATGTGGGCCTGTGCAAAACCTTTTCGGGAAGGTGATCTTTAGGAGTGGGAAGGAAAAGAGATGGGGCATGAAGTTACTTCCAGGAATGGGTGCTATACATAGTTTATCCGAGTTGTAGTAGTGATTGCCACTCAGATACAAAGATGTCTCTTACCATCTAAATACAAGCCAGGATAAGAAAGTGCTTTCTCTAAATCATGTGAGTGAGATTGTCTCTCAAGGCCCTTCATGGGCCTGTGTAAACCTGCTTTGGCAAGGCGATCCTTTTGCACTGGAAGGAAGGGAGATCTGGCAAGAAGTTTTTTCCAGGAATGGGTGTTATACATAGTTTAACTCAGCCTCAGTAGTGATTGCCACTCAGATAGGAAGATGTTTCTTTCCATCTACTTACAAGCCGAGATAAGAAAGTGCCTTCCCTAAGACATGTGTGTGAAATCCTCTCTCAAGGCCCTCCGTGGCCCTGTGCACAACCTGGTTTTGGATGGCGATCTTTAGGAGCTGGGAGAAAGGGAGATTGGGCACCAAGTTGTTTCCAGGAATGGGTCTTATACATAGTTTAACTCAGCTGTAGTAATGATTGCCACTCACAAACAAAGATGTTTCTAGCCATCTACTTCCAACCCAGGATAAGAAATTCCGTTCTCTAAGGCATTTGAGAGTGATCCTGTGTCAAGGCCCTACATGGCCCTGTTTCCATACCTGCTTTGGGAAAGTGATCCTTCGGAGCTGGAAGGAGGGAGATTGGGCACATAGTAATTTCCAGGAATGGGAGTTATACTTAGTTTAGCTCAGCTGTAGTAATGCCTGCCACTCAGATACAAACATGCTTCTAGCCATCTACTTAGACTGTAGTATGAGAAAACGCGCTCTCAATGGCTTATGAGTGAGATGTTGTTGCAAGACAATACACAGTCCTGTTTCCAAACCTGCTTTGAGAAGGCAATCGTTAGGAGTTGGAAGTAAGGGAGATTAGGCACTAAGTCATTTCCAGGAATGGGTGTTATACTTAGTTTAGCTCAGCTGTAGCAATTCTTGCCACTCAGATACAAACATGTTCCTAACCATCTACTTAGAATCCGCTATCATTAAGTGTGCTCTCTATGGTTTGTGAGTGAGATTGTCTCAAGGCACTACATGGTCCTCGTTCCATACCTTCCTTAGGAAGGGGATCCTCATGTAACGGAAGGAAGGGATATTGGGCCTGAACTTCGTTCCAGGAACTGGCGTTATCCATAGTTTAACTTAGCTGTAGTAGTGATGCCATTCAGATAGGAAGATGTTTCTTACCATCTACTTACAAACCGGGATAAGAAAGTTCCTTCTCTAAGGCATGTGCGTGAGATTCTCTCTCAAGGCCCTACATGGCCCTGTTTACAAGCCTGCTTTTGGAAGGAGATCTGCAGCAGCCGGAAGGAAGGGAGATTGGGCATGAAGTCATGTCCAGAAACAGGTGCTATACATAAGTTAGCTCAGTTGTACTAACGATTACCACTCATATAGCTACTTGTTCCTAGACTGTTACTTACAAGGTGGTTCAGAAAGTGCCTTATCAAAGGAGTATGAGATTCGTTCTCAGGGCACAAAATGGCATTATGCTCCAAACCGGGTTCAGGTTTTTCACCATTACAAGATGGAAAGAAGAGAGGTTAGGCACAAATTTATTTCCAGGAATGGGCGTTACACATACTTTTGCTAAGCTGTAGGAATGATTGCCACTCATAGACAAACTTGTTCATGGACTTCTACTTAGAAGCCTGCATCAGAAATTTCCTTCTCAAAGGAATGTGAGATTAATTCTCAGGTCCAGAAATGGCATTGTTTTCCAAATTCTGTTCCTGGGTGAGCAAAGTAATCCTTACAACATGGGAGGAAGAGAGATTATGCACAAAGTTGTTTCAGGGATTAGGTGTTATACACCTTTTAACTCCGCTTTAATAATGATTGTCACTCATTTACAAACTTGTTCCTGCATATCTACATATAGGCTGGGATTAGAAAGTGCCTTCTCATAAGAAAGTGAGATACCTTCTCAGGGTCCGAATGCCAGTATGTTCCAAAACATTTAGGTTGGTGATGCTTACGAGCTGGAAGGAAGAGAGGTTGGGCAGCAAGTTATTTTCAAGAATAGGTGATATGTATTTCATCTCTGCTGTAGTAATGATTGCCACCCACTCATATTCAAACTTGCTCCTAGACATTTACTTACAAGCCAGGATCAGAAATTGCCTTCTCAAAGAAATGTGAGATTCGTTCTCAATGGCCGAATTGGCATTATTTACCAAACCTCGTTTTGGGTTGTGATCCTTACGTGATTGAAGGAAGCGAGATAAGGCACAAAGTTATTTCCGGGAATGGGTGTTACACAAAATAAAGCTCACCTCTACTAATGATTGAAACTCATATAGCAACGTTTTCCTAGACATCTACTTAGAGCCTTCTCAAGGGAATGTGAGTTTTGTTGTCCAGGTGCAAAATGACAGTAGGTTCGAAATCTGGTTTAGGTTTGTGATCTTTATGAGATGGAAGGAAGAGCGATTAGGCACAAAATTTCTTCCAGGAATGGGTGTTATGTGAAGTTCACCTCAACTGTAGTAATGATTGCCAATCATATACAAACTTGTTCCTAGACATCTACGTAAAAACCAGGAACAGAACATTCCTTCTGAAAGCACAGTGAGACTCCTTCTTAAGGACTGAAATGGCATTATGGTCCAAATCAGGTTTAGGTTTGTGATCCTTACGAGATGGAAAGAAGAGAGACTAGGCACAAAGTGATTTCCAGGAATGGGTGTTATACCAAGTTTGTCAGCTGTAGTAATGACAGTCACGTCTATACAAACTTGTTCCTAGATATCTACTTAGAAGCTGGTATCAGAGAGTGTGTTCTCAAAAGAATGTGAGATTCCTTCTAAAGGCCTGAGAGGGCACTATATTCCAAACCTGGTTGACAAATGTGGTCCTTACGAGCCGGAATGAAGAGAGTTTGGGCATGAAGCTATTTCCAGGAATGGCTGTTAGTCACAGTTTAGCTCAGCTGTAGTAATGATTGCCAAACAAAACCTGTTCCTACACTTCTACTTAGAAGCCGGGATAACAACGTTCCTTTTGAAAGGAATATGAGGTTCCCTCTCTTTTTTCTTTGTGAGGAAGATCAGCCCTGAGCTAACGTCCATGCCAATCCTCCTCTATTTGCTGAGGAAGACTGGCCCAGACCTAACATCCGTCCCAATCTTCCTCCACTTTATGTGGGATGCCACCACAGCATGGCCTGACAAACTATGTGTCGGTGTGTGCCCGGTATCTGAACGCGGGCCACCAGCAACAGAGGGTGCACACTTAACCACTACACCATGGGGCTGGACTCTATGAGGTTCCTTCTCAAGGCCCAAAATACCATGATGTTCCAACATGGTTGAGCAAGCTGATCCTGATGAGATAAAGGAAGAGAGATTAGGCACAAAGTGATTTCCAGGAATGGCTGTTATACATACGTTAGCTCCTGTCGTCGTGATTGCCACTCATATGCAAACTTGTTCACAGAACAAGTTCCCTACATACAGGTCGGGAACACAAAGGGCCTTCGCAAAGGAATGTGACTTTCCTTCTCAGGGCCCAAAATTGCAATATGTCCCAAACCTGGCTTAGGTTTGTGATCCTTATTGGATGGAAGGAAGAGAGATTGGGCACAATGACATTTTCATGAATGAGTTTTCTACATAGATTAACTCAGGTGTAGTAATGATTGCCACTCATATACAAACTTGTTCCTAGACATCTACATAACCCCAGGATCAGAAAGCAACTTCTCAAAGGAATGTGACATTCCTTCTGAGGGTCTGAAACAGCAATATGTTCCAAACTTAGTCGAGGAAGGTGGTATTTACGAGCTGGAAGTAAGAGAGATTGAGCATGAAGTTTTTTTCCAGGAATTGATGTTATTCATAGAATAGCTCAGTTGTACTAACGATTGCCACTTATATAGAATCTTGTTCTTGGGCATATACTTAGAAGCAGTGATCATAAAGTGCCTTCTTAAAGGAATATGAGATTCCTTCTCAAGGCCGGAAATGGCAATATGTTCCAAACGTGGTTGAGGAAGGTGGGCCTTATGATCTGGAAGGAAGAGAGACCGGCACAAAGTTATTTTCAGGAATAGGGGTTATTCATAGTTCAGCTCAGTTGTAGTAATGATTCCACTCATATACAAACTTGTTTCTAGGGATCTACTTAGAAGCTGGGATCAGAAAGTTCCTTCTCAAGGTAACGTGAGATTCATTCTCAAGGCCTGACATGGTATTACATTCAAAACCTTGCTTAAGAATGTAATCCTTTAGAGCTGGAAGGAAGAGAGATGGGGTAGGAAGTTATTTTGAGGAATGGTTCTTATACATAGTTTAGCTCAGCTGTAGTAATGATTGCCACTCATTTAGAAACTCGTTACTATACATTTACTTACAAGCCGGGATCAGAAAGTGCTTTCTCAAAGGAGTGTGAGATTTGTTCTCAAGGGCCTGAAATGGCATTATGTTCCAAACCTGATTTAGGTTTGTGATCCTTACGAGATGGAAGGAAGAGAGAAGCACAGCTCTATTAGTGATTGCCAATCACATACAAACTTGATCCTAGACGTCTACGTGCAGGCTGTGATCAGAAACTGCTGTCTCAAAGGAATGTGAGATTTCTTCTCAAGGTCTGAAATGGCAATATGTTCCCAACTTGCTTGAGGAAGGTCTTCATTATGAGCTGGAAGGAAGATAGATTGGGCATGAAGTTATTTTCAGGATTGGGTGTTACTCAAAGAATAGTTCAGTTGTAGTAACGATTGCCACTTATATAGAATCTTGTCCTGGACAGCTACTTAGAAGCAGGGATCAGAAAGTACCTTCAAAGTAGTGTGAGATTCATTCTCAAGGCCTGAAATGGCACGATGCATGAAACTTGGTTTATATTTGTGATCCTTATGAGATTGAAGGAGGACAGATGAGGCAAAAAGTATTACCTGGAACGGTTGTTATAGACAGTTGAGCTCAGGTCTAGTAACGATTAACACTCATATACATACTTATTCCTAGACTTCAACATTCTGGACAGGATCAGAATGTGCCTTCTCAAAGGAATATGAGATTCCATCTCAAGGAGTGACATGGCAATATGTTCCAAACCTGGTTTAGCTTTGTGATCCTTATGAGTTGGAAGGAAGAGAGATGAGGCACAAAGTTATTTTCAGGAATGGGTATTATACACAGCTTAGCTCAGCTGTAGTAACGCTTGCCACTCATATACAAACTTGTTCCTAGACATCTACTTCCACTCTGGGATCAGAAAGTGCCTTCTCAAAGGAATGCGAGAATCCTTCTCAGGGCCCAACAAGGCAATATGGTCCAAAACTGGTTTAGTTTAGTGACGCTTAGTGCTAGAAGGAAGAGAGTTTTTACATGAAGCTATTTCGTGGAATGGGTATTATAAATCATTTTACTCAGTTGTAGTACTGATTGATGCTCCAATATAAACTTGTTCTTAGACATCTACTTACAAGAAGTTATCAGTAAGTGTCTTCACAGAGGAATGTGAGATTTGCTCTCAACGACCAAAATAGCATTATGTTCTAAACCTGGTTTAAGAAGGTGATTCTCACTAGCTGAAAGGAAGAGCGAGTGAGCACAAAGATACTTCCAGGGATGGGTATTTTATACAGATGAGCTCAGCTGTAGTGATGATTGCCACTCATCTACAAAGTCGTTTCTAGACATTTGCTAACAAGCCTGGGTCAGAAAGTGCCCTCTCAAAGGAATATGAGATTCAATCTCAAGGCCTGAAACTGTATTCTGTTATATACCTGTTTTAGGTTTCTGATCTTTATGAGATGGAAGGAAGAGATAGTGGGCATGAAGTTATTTCCAACAATGGGTGTTATACATAGTTCAGCTAAGTTCCAGTAATCATTGAAATTCAATTACTAACTCGTTCCTAGAGCTCTACTGAGAACCCGGGATCAGAAATTGCCTTCTCAAAGGAATGTGATATTCCTTCTCAAGGCCTGAAATGGCAATATGTCCCCAACCTGGTTAAGGAAGCTGGACCTCATTTGCTGGAAGGAAGAGAAACAGGGCACGAAGTTATTTCCTTAGTTGTTACTGGCAAAAGTGCCTGAGCAGTGGTATTTTGTCTTTCCATTGAGAAGGCAGCCTCAGTGCAGGCAACGAACCAAAAGGAAGAAAAGGCACTTTCCATTATGATCCTCAAAAACTAAACGGAAATGTTTTTCTCCACAGAGTATGTTCATTAGATGGATACAATAGATATTCTCTCCCAGCTGCAGTGGAAAGTTTAAAAGCTCTCAGGGGTAGATGCTCCTTAAACGTACTTGCAAGCAGAGTTAAGCAAGAACTTGCTGGCATTACATGGGAGAGAATTCTCTTTTATTTTTGGGAGGAAGATCAGCCCTGAGGTAACATCCGATGCTGATCCTCCTCTTTTTTGCTGAGGAAGATTGGCCCTGAGCTAACATCTGTGCCCATCTTCCTCTACTTTATATGGGACGCCACCACAGCATGTCCTGGCAAGCAGTGCGTTGGTGCGTGCCCAGGGTTGGGAAACTGAAAACCCCAGGCCACCAAAGTGGAGCATGCACACGAAACCGTTTGCGCCACCAGGCAGGCCCCAGGGAGAAAATTCTTAAGTAAAAGTCATTAACAGCAATGTTGGGAGAGGCAATTTTCAGGATAGTCCTCTACAGATGCAAGCAAGAATTTTGCTCCAGACTGGCCTTTCCTTTTACAGATGCTATAGATACTATCTCCCAAGTGTACTGAAATTTTAAAACCTCTCATATGAAGATGTTACTTACACTTATTGGGTACCTGTGTTAAACAAAAATGTTCGTCATGATATGCTAGTGAGACCCTGAATGTAGTTTGAACTGCAGTGTATTCAAATTCTCAAGATGATCCTAAACAGCTACAAGGAGGAGTTTCTCTGAAGAGTCAACTGTCATCGAATGGATGGTAAGGATAATCTGCACCACCTGTAGTGATAGCTCTCCTAGTAAGATGATCCTGAAAACTACTGGCAAACTTGGTTGCTTAGTGGTGTTTTGTCATTCCATTGGGAAGACAGCCTCAGTGCGGGCAATGAACGGCAAAGAGGAAAAGTCACTGAACCACATCGTCCAAAAATCTACAAGGAAGAGTTTTTCTGCACAGGGTACGTTCATGTACTGGATGTTATGGATATTGTGTCCCAGCTGCGGTGGAAAGTTTAAAAGCTCTCAGAGGCAGATCCTGCGGAAAGCTACTTGCAATCTGAGTTCAGCAAGGTCTTTCTTTCATTAAATAGGGAGAGAATTACTAAGTGAATGTTGTTAACTGCAAGGATGCAAAGGAAATTTTCAGGATAGTCCTATACTGATATTAGCAAGAAATTTTCTCTACAATGATCTTTCATTTTATAGATGTTATAGATACTCCCATCTGTACTGAAATTTTAAAACCTCTCATATGAAGGTATTCCTAACAGATATTTGCAACCTGCGTTAAACAATAGTGTTGATAATAATATGCTAGTGAGACCCTGAAGGTAGGCTGAACTACAATGTTTTTAATGTCACTCATGAATATGATTCTAAACAGCGACACGTAAAGATATTCTTCACACGGTACTTTCGTTGAATGGATGTGATAGAGTTTCTTCCCCGGTTGTGGTGACAATTTTAACATCTCATAGGAATGTGCTCCTAGCAGCAACTGGCAAAATAGGTTTACAGTGGTGTTTTGTCTTTACGTTGTGGAGGAGACCTGAGTGCAGGCAGTAACTGCAGAGATGAAAAGGCACTTTGTAAGATGATCTTAAAAAGCTAAAAGGACGTATGTTCCTCCACAGAGTGTACTTACATGTAATGTTTGGTATAGATATTCTGTCTCAGCTGCAGTGGAAAGTTTAAAAGCTCGCAGAGGCAGATCTGCTGAAAGCTACTTGCCATCTGAGTTCAGCAAGATCTTTCTTGCCTTACCTGGGAGCGAATTCCTAAGTGCAGGTCGTTAACTGCAATGGTGGAAAAGGCAATTTTCAAGATACTCCTATACAGATACAACCAAGAGATTTTCTCCACACTGAACTCTCATTTCATGGATGTTATAGATACTCTCTCCAGCTGTACTGAAAATTTAAAAACTCTCATATGAAGATGTTACTAACAGATATTGGCAACCTGTGTTAAGCAATAGTGTTCATCATGATATGCTAATGATACCCTAAATGCAGGCTGAACTGCAATGCCTTTAAAGTCATTCATGAACATAATCCTAAGCAGGTACAAGAAGAGGTTTTCTTCACGGTATACTTTCATTGAATGGATTTGGTAAAGCTTCTTTCCGAGGTGTGTTGAAATGTTGAAACTCTCAAAGGAAGGTGTTCCTAACAGCTACTGGCAGAGTAGGTTTAGCAGTAGTGTTTTCTCTTTAAATCAGGGAGGCAACGTGAGTGCAGGCAATGAAATGCAAAGATGAAAATGCAATTGACAATATGATCTGAAGAAGCTAAAAGCAAGTGTTTTCCTCCACATGGTACTTACATGGAATGGATATTATAGATAAGTTCTCCCAGCTGCAGTGAAAATTTTAAAAGCTCTCAGAAGATCATTCTTAAAGGACCCTGCAAGCTGAGTTCAACAAACGCTTTCTTGCTTTACTTTGGAGAGAGATCTGAGTGAAGGCCATTAAATGCAATGAGGGAAAAGGCAATTTGCATGATGAACGTACACAGTTACACGAACGAGATTTTCACCAAACTTGTCTTTCATATTATGGATGTTATAGATACTCTCTCGCAGCACTATTGAAATTTAAAACCCCTAAGATGAAGATGTTGCTTTCAAATATTGGCCACCTGTCTTAAGCAATATAATTCATCATGAGATGCTAGTGGGACCCTGACTAGAGTTTGAACTGCAGTCTATTAATAGTCTCTTCTCAAGATGACCCTTAACAGCCACAAGCTGGAGTTTCTCTGAAGCGTCAACTTTCTTTGAGTTGATCATAACAATAACCTGCACCACCTGTAGTGATCGTTCGAAAGCTCTCCTAAGAAGATGCTCTGATGGCTACTGGCAAAGGTCATTGAGCAGCAGTGTTTTGTATTTCCATTGGGAAGGGAGGTTCAGTGAAGGCAATGAACAACAAAGAGGAAAAGGCACTTTACAATATGATCCTAAAAAGCTAAAAGGAAGAATTTTTCTCCACAGGGTACATTCCTGAAATGGATGTTATAGATATTCGCTCCCCACTGCAGTGAAAAGTTTAAAAGCTCTGAGAGGGAGAGCCTCCTTAAAGATACTTCCAAGCTGAGTTCAGCAAACATTTTTTACCTGACTTGGGAGAAAGAGCACGGATGAAGGTTATTTACTGCAACGTTGGAAAAGGCAATTTTCAGAATAGTCCTATACAGATACACGCAAAAGATTTTCTCTACACCTGAATTTCAATTGATGGATGTTATAGATACCCTTTGCCAGCTGTACTGACATTTGAAAACCACTCATATGAAGATGTTACATGTAGATATTGGCCAACTGTGATAAGCAATAGTGTTTATCATGATACGTTACTGAGAACCTGAAGGCAGACTGAACTGCAGTGTAGTCAAAGTCTCTTCTCAAGATGATCCCAAACAGCTGCAAGCAGAGTTTCTCTGAAGAGTCCACTTTCGTTGAATGTAGGGTAATGATAATCTGCACCACATGTAGTGATAGTTTGAAAGCTCTCCTAGGATTGTTTCAAAGAGTTACTGGTAAACTTCGTTGAGCAGTGGTATTTTGTCTTTCCTGTGGGAAGGAAGCCTCAGTGCAGGACATGAACTACAAAGAGGAAAAGGCACTTTACTATGTGATCCAAAAAACTAAAAGGAAGACTTTTCCACCACACAGTATGTTCCTGGAATGGATGTTATAGATATTCTCTCCCAGCTGCAATGGAAAGTTTAAAAGCTCTCAGAGGAAGGTGCTCCTTAAAGATACTTGCAAGCAAGTTCAGTAAGAACTTTCTGGCATTACAAGGAGAGAACTCCTATGTGTAGGTCGTTAACAGCAATGATGTAAAATGCAATTTTCAGGATAATCCTATACAGATATAAACAAGAGATTGTCTCCAAAGTGAAATTTCATTTTATGGATGTTACATATACTGTCTCCCAGCCGTACTGAAATTTTAAAACCTCTCCAATGAGGATGTTACTAACAGATATTCGTCACCTGTGTTAAGCAATAGTGTTCGTCATGACATGCTAGTGAGACCCTGAACGCAGATTGAACTGCAGTGTATTTGAAGTCACTTATGAAGATGACCCTAAACAATTATAAGCAGAAGTTATCTCCACGGTGTACTTTCATTAAATGGATGTGATAGAGCTTTTTTCTGAGCTGTGGTGAAAAGTGTAAACTCTCATGGGAAGGTGTTCCTAATCGCTACTGGCAGTGTAGGTTTAACAGTGGTGTTTTTTCTTTACATCGGGGAGGAAGCCTGAGGGCAGGGAATGAAATTCAAAGATGAGAATGCAATTGACAATATGATCCAAAGAAGCCAAAAGCAAGTGTTTTCCTCCACAGAGTACTTACATGGAATGGATGTAATGAATAGGTTCTCCTAGCTGCAGTGAAAAGTTTACAAGCTCTCAGAGGAAGATCGTCCTTAAAGATTCCTGCAAGGCGAGTTAAGAAACACTTTCTTGCATTACATGGGATAGAGAGCCTGAGCGAAGGTCGTTAACTGCAGTGATCTAAAGGCAATATGCAGGCTGATCCCATAAAGAGAAAAGCCACAGATTTTCTGCATATTTCACTTTCGTTTTATGGATGTTATAGATAACCTCTCCCAGCTGTGCTGAAATTTTAAAACATCTCAGATGAAGATGTTACTTACAGATGTAGGCCACATGTGTTAAGCTATAATGTTTTTCATGATATGTTCATGAGAGCCTGAAAGTGGATTGAACTGTAGTGTATTAAATATCTCTTCTCAAGATGATCCTGAACAGCTACTATAAGGAGTTTCTCTGAAGATTCAACTTGAATGGAATGGATGTTAAATATAATCAGCAAAACCTGTAGTAATACTTTGAAATCTCTCATACGAAGATGTTCCTTACAGCTACTGGCAAAATTGGTTGAGCAGTGTTGTTTTGTCTCTATATAGTGAAGGAAACATTATTGCAGGCAATGAACAGCAAAGAGGAAAAGGCAATTTACCATATGATCCTAATACCTAAAAGGAAGAGTTTTTCTGAACAGAGTATGTTCACGGAATGGATGTTGGAGATATTCTCTCCCAGATGCAGTGAAATGTTTAATAGATCTCAGAGGAAAATCCTCCTCAGAGATACTTGCATGCTGAGTTCAGCAAACATTTTCTTGCATGTCTTGGGTGAGAGAGCCTGAGTGAAGGTCGTTAACTGCAAAGAGGGAAAAGGCAATTTGCAAGAAGATTCTATATAGATGCAAGGATGAGATTTTTCTCCACATTTGACTTTCATTTTATGGATGTTATAGATACTCTCCTCTAGCTGCAGTGAAACTGAAAAACCTCTCATATGAAGATGTAACCTATGATATTGACCACCTGTGTTAATCAATAGTGTTCATCATAATATGC
Source organism: Diceros bicornis minor (assembly GCF_020826845.1). Classification (NCBI taxonomy): domain Eukaryota; kingdom Metazoa; phylum Chordata; class Mammalia; order Perissodactyla; family Rhinocerotidae; genus Diceros; species Diceros bicornis. The sequence continues at coordinate 503,696 of NW_026691082.1, read as the reverse complement.
TACTCAGACCCCGAAAGCAGATTGAACTGCAGTAATTAAAAGACTCTTCTCAAGATGATCCTAAACACCTACAAGCAGGAGTTGCTCTGAACAGTCAACTTTTATTGAATGGATGGTAATGATCATCTGCACCACCTGTAGTGATAGTTGGAAAGCTGTCATAGCACATTGTTCCTACAGCTACTTTCAAACTTGTTTGAGCAGTGGTGAGTTGTCTTTCGGTTGGGAAGAGAGCCTCAGTGCAGGCAATGAGCGACAAAGAGGAAAAGGCACTTTAACATATCCTAAAATGTTAACTTTAAGAGTTTCTCACCACAGAGTAGGTTCATGGAATGGATGTTAGAGTAATACTCGCCTCACTGCAGTGGAAAGTTTAAAAGCTCTCAGAGGCAGATCCTCCTGTAAAGTACTTGGAAGCAGAGGTCAGCAAGAACTTTCTTGCTTTACATGGGGAAGAATTCCTGATTGAAGGTAGTTAACTGCAATGTTGATAAAGGCAATTATCAGGATAGTCGTATACAGATAGAAGCAAGAAATTTTATACATACTGGACTTTCGTTTTATGGATGTTATAGATACACTCTCCCAGTGTTACTGAAATTTTAAATCCTCTCATATGAAGATGTTACTATCAGATACTGGCAAACTGTGATAAGCAATAGTGGTCATCATGATATGCAGTGAGACCCTGAATACAGATTGAACTGCAGTGTAAAGCCACTTAAGAACATGGTCATAAACGCTTACAAAAGGAGGTTTTCTTCATGGTGTACTTTCATTGAATGGATGTGATACAGCTTCTTTCCGAGCTGTGGTGAAAATTGGAAACTCCCCTAGGAAGTTGTTCCCAACAGCCACTTGCAATGTAGGTTTAGCATGGGTGTTTTCCTTTATATCAGGTAGGAAACCTGAGTGCATGCAATCAAGTGCAAAGATAAAAGGCACTTTACAATATGATCCTAAAAAGCTAAAAGGAAGTGTTTTCCTCCACAGAGAACTTACATGGAATGGATGTTACAGATATTCTCTTGCAGCTGCAGTACAAGTTTACAAGCTCTCAAAGGAGGATCCTGCTTAAAGCTCCCTACCAGCTGAGTTCAGCAAGTAGTTTCTTGCCTTACATAGGAGAGAGAGCCTGAATGACGGTTGTTAACTACAATGATGGAAAAGGCAATTTGCAGGAGGATCCTATAGACATATCAGCCAGAGATTTTCTGCACACTTGACTTTCATTTTATGAATGTTGCAGATACTCTCTCCCAGCTGTAGTGATAAGTTTAAAAGCCCTCCAAGGAAGGGCTAACTTACAGCTACAGGGCTGTTGGGTTCAGAACGGGTGTTCTTTCATTATATTTGAGGGAAAGCCTGAGTGCAGGCCATGAAGATCAATGATTGAAAAGTTCACTCATCAAGATGATCCTCAACAACTAAAATGAGTTTTTTTCCACCGTGTATGTTATTTCAATGGATGTTATAGATACTTTCTCCCAGCAGTAGTGAAAAGGATCAAATCTCTCATGGGAAGATCTTACTAACAGCTAATGGCAACCTTTGCTCAGTAAGAACATTCTCTCCTATAATGTGAGAGAGAGCCTGAGTAAATGTCGTGAGCTGCAATGTTTGAAAAAGTACTTTTCAGTGCAGATGCTAAACAGGTACAAGCAAGGGTTTTTCTCCACACTGTGCTTTTCATATATGCATATTAGAGATATTCTCTTCCTTGTGTAGTGAAAAATTTAGGCCCTCTCATAGGAAGATGCTCCCTGACAGCTACTGGTCAACCAAGCTCAACAAGCACATTCTTTTGTTCCATGTAAGAGAAAGCCCGAATGAAAGAAGTAAATTGCAACCTTTGAAAAGGGACTTTTCAAGACGATCATAAACAGATAAAAAAAGGAGTTTTTCTTCACACTGTACTTTCATTGAATGGATGTTACAGATATGCTGTACCAGTTGTAGTGAAAAGTATAAACGGTCTCGTTAGAGTATGTTCCCTACAGCTATTGGCAAGCTGAATTCAGCAGAAGTGCTCTTTCAATACATTGGATAGAAACCTGAGTGTAGACTATTAACAGGTTATGTGTGATATCAGTCATGTGTCTTTTGTGAGATTGCTCATTTATGTGTGTAATCACACCCATTGTTATCAGTTACATCACATCAATAGTGTGACATCACTCCCACTGCTATCTGTGAGACCAGTGACATGTAAATTGTGACATCACTCCCATTGTGTGCATGTGATATCACACCCTATGTTATGTGATGTGACACACTTGTTTATGGGTGACATCACAGCCCTTTGTGTGTGCCAACATCCTCATTGCGTGTCACATCCCATCAATTGTGAGTGACATCAACCTTAATTGTCATACGATATCAAACCACTATTATGTGTGGTGTCACTCCCAGTATTATGTATGACATCACACCACTTGATTGTGACATCACTCTGATAGTGTGTTTGACATCATGCCAACAGTGTGTGACATCGCTCACATTTTGTGTGTGACATCATTCCAATCGTTATGTGTGACATCACACCCATTTTGGGACATCACACACTTTGAGCAGGATAAAACTAGGTTAGCCTGTCACATCTCTCAAATTGTGTGATATCACTCCTGTTGTGTGAGGGCAGTCATATTGTTAACTTTGATATGACATCCACAGTTTTGTATGAAATCACTCCCAGGTTTCTGTGAAGTATCTCACATTTTACTCTGATTTATATCCCTATTGTGTGTTTTATGTAACTCTCATTGTTATGTATGAATTCACACTCATTTTCCTTAGAGATACCACTCCAAATGTCCATGACATCACCAGGTTGGTGTGTACTTTCACACACTTTTTGTGTCTGACGTCACTCAATGTCTGTCTGACATCACACCAATGGTGTATGTGTGATAGTGCTCACATTTGTGTGTGAAAACACACCCATTGATATGTCTGACACCATTCACATTTTTGTGACATAATTCACATTTTTATGTATGACATCACACCTATTGTGTGTGTGAAAACATTCACATATGTTAACATCACACCAATTGTGTGTGACATCACTTGAATTTACCATAAGAAATGGCTATTGTTAAGTGTCATGTCACTCCCAATATTTTGTGTGATGTCACATTAATTCTCGAGGACGTCACTCTATTAGTGTGACATCACTCGCATGGTGTTTCTGTGACTTCACTCATATATTTTGGGTGACATCTTTCTGTTATGTGTGATATCACACCTGTTGTGTTGCATGACATCAGACCAATAGTGTGACATCACTCCCACATATGTGTGACGTCAGTCACATGTCCTTTGTGGTATTACTCACATGTTTATGTGTGACCTCAGTCTCATTATGTGTGACATCACATCAATAGTGTGACATCACACCCGCTATGTGTGACATCAGTGACATGTCCCTAGTGACATAATTCACATTTTAAAGGGTGACATCACTCTCATTGTGTGCATGTGATATCACTCCCACTATTTTGCGTGACGTGACCACATGCTTCTTGGTGACATCAAATCAATTGTTTGGGTGTGACAACACCCTCATTGTGTGTCACACCACAACATTTGTGTGTGACATCAACCTTAATTCCCGTATGATATACCAACCATTATTATGTGTGGTGTCACTCCCAGTATTATGTATGACATCACACCAATTGAGTGTGGCATCACTCTGATAGTGTTTGACATCCTTCCAATGGAGTGTGACGTGGTTCACATTTTGTGTCTGACATTACTCCAATCGTTGTATGGGACATCACACCCATTTTGGGACATCACAAAACATGAGTGTGCTAACAATAAGATAGACGGTCACATCTCTCAAATTGTGTAATATCACTCTCATTGTGTGTGATGGCAGTCATATTCTTAACTGTGATGTGACACCCACTGTTATGTATGAAGTCACTTCCAGGTTTCTGTGAAATCTCTCACATTTTACTCTGACATATCGCACTGGTGTGTTTTGTGTAACTCTCATTGCTATGTGTGAATATTCACTCATTTTCCTTAGAGACACCACTCCTGTTGTCTGTGACATCACCAGGTTGTTGTGAGCCTTCACACTCATTGTGTGTCTGACATCACACCAATGGTGTACTTTTGACAGGGCTCACATTTGTGATTGAAAACATACCCAATGATATGTGTGACACCATTCACTTTTTTGTGGCATAAGACAATACACTTTTTCATGTATGACATCACACCTATTATGAGTGTGACAACATTCACAGATGTTGACATCACACCAATTGCGTGTGACATGAATGCAATTTAGCATATGAAATTGCTGTTATGTGTGATGTTACTACTAATATTCTCTGTGACGTCACACTAATTCTTGAGGACATCACTCTACTACTGTTGTGCGATCACTCTCATGATGTTTCTGTGACTTCACTCATATATTTGGAGTGACATCTCTCTGTTATTTGAGACAACATGCCTGTTGTTTTTATGACATCACAAAATAGTGTGACATCACTGACACACATGTGTGACATTAGTCACGAGTCCTCTGCTGTATTACTCACCTGTTTCTGTGTGACATCACTCACATTATGTGTGACATCATATGAATTGTGTGACAACACTCTCACTGCTATGTGTGACATCGTCATGTCCCTTTTGACACAACTCACCTTTTATCATGTGACATCACTCCCATTGTGTGCATGGGATATCACACCCATTGTTATGCCTGACATGGCACACACGGTTATGGGCGACATCACACTACTTGTGTGTGTGACAACATCCTCATCTTGTGTCACATCACATCAATTGTGTGTGACATCAACCTTAATTAGGATATGATATCCCAACTGTCGTTATGTTGGTGTCACTCCCAGTATTATGTATGACAGCACACCAATTGAGTGTGGCATCACTCTGATAGTGTGTTTGACATCACTCCAACGTCGTGCTTGCGACATCATTCACATTTTGTGTGTGACATCACTGCAATTGTTATGTGTGACATCACCCCCTTTTTTGGACATCACACACCTTGATTGTGGTAACACTAGGATAGCCAGTCACATCTCACATATTGTGTGATATAACCCCATTGCATGTGACGGCAGTCATATTATTCAGTGTTATGTGACATTTGCTCTTTTTTTTTTAAATTTTTTCTTTATTGCAGTAACATTGGTTTACAACATTGTAAAAATTTCAGGTGTACATCACTACACCTCCACTTCTGCACAGATTACATCATGTTCACCACCAAAACACCAACTAAAACCCATCACCACACACATGTACCGAACCATCCCCTTCACCCCCCTCACTCCCCCCTCCCCCCTGGCAACCACCAATCCAATCTCTGTCCCTATGTGTTTGTTTATTGTTGTTATTATCTATTACTTTACGAAGGAAATCATATGGTATTTGACCTTCTCCCTCTGACTTATTTCACTTTGCATTATACCCTCAATGTCCATCCATGTTGTCACAAATGGCTGGATTTCATCGTTTCTTATGGCTGAGTAGTATTGCATTGTGTATATATACCACAGCTTCTTTATCCATTTGTCCCTTGATGGGCACTTAGGTTGCTTCCAAGTCTTGGCTATTGTGACTAACGCTGCAATGAACACAGGGGTGCATGTACTTTTACAAATTGGTGTTTTCAAGTTCTTTGGATAAATACCCAACAGTGGAATAGCTGGATCATATGGTAGTTCTAACCTTGATTTTTTGAGGAATCTCCATACAGTTTTCCATAGTGGCTGGACCAGTTTGCACTCCCACCAGCAGTGTATGAGAGTACCCTTCTCTCCACAGTCTCTCCAACGCATGTTGTTTCCTGTCTTGTTAATTATAGCCATTCTGACAGGCGTGAGGTGATATCTCATTGTAGTTTTGATTTGCATTTCCCTGATAGTTCATGATTTTGAACATCTTTTCATGTGTCTGTTGGCCATCTGTATATCTTTTTTGGAGAAATATCTGTTCAGGTCTTTTGCCCATTTTTTAATTGGGTTGGTAGTTTTTTGTTGTTGAGATGCATGAGTTCTTTATATATTTTGGAGATTAACCCCTTATCAGATGTATGGTTTGCAAATATCTTCTCCCAAATGTTAGGTTGTCTTTTCGTTTTGTTGATGGTTTCCTTTGCTGTGCAGAAGCTTTTTAGTTTGATGTAGTCCCATTTGTTTATTTTTTCTATTGTTTCTCTTGCCCGGTCAGACATGGCGTTTGAAAAGATGTTGCTAAGACCGATGTCGAAGAGCGTACTGCCTATGTTTTCTTCTAGAAGTTTCACAGTTTCACGTCTTACATTCAAGTCTTTAATCCATTTGGAGTTAATTTTTGTGTACGGTGTAAGGTAAGAGTCTACTTTCATTTTTTTGCATGTGGCTGTCCAGTTTTCTCAACACCATTTGTTGAAGAGACTTTCTTTTCCCCATTGTATGTTCTTGGCTCCTTTGTCAAAGATTAGCTGTCCATAGATATGTGGGTTTATTTCTGGGCTTTTGATTCTATTCCATTGATCTGCGTGTCTGTTTTTGTGCCAGTACCATGCTGTTTTGGTTACTATAGGTTTGTAGTATATTTTGAAATCAGGGAGTGTGATACATCCAGCTTTGTTCTTTTTTCTCAGGATTCTTTTAGCTATTCGGGGTCTTTTGTTGTTCCACAAAAATTTTAGGATTCTTTGTTCTATTTCTGTGAAAAATGTTGTTGGAACTTTGATAGGGATTGCATTGAATCTATAGATGGCTTTAGGAAGTATGGACATGTTAACTATGTTAATTCCTCCAATCCAAGAACACGGAATATCTTTCTATTTCTTTGTGTCTTCTTCAATTTCTTTCAGCAATATTTTATAGTTTTCAGTGTACAGATCTTTCACCTCTTTGGTTAAGTTTATTCCTAGGTATTTTATTCTTTTTGTTGCAATTGTAAATGGGATGGTATTCTTAATTTCTCTTTCTGCTACTTCGTTGTTAGTGTACAGAAATGCAACTGATTTTTGTATGTTGATTTTGTATCCTGCAACTTTACCATATTCGTTTATTACTTCTAAAAGTTTTCTGGTGGATTCTTCAGGGTTTTCTAAATATAAAATCATGTCATCTGCAAATAGTGACAGTTTCACTTCTTCCTTTCCAATTTGGATCCCTTTTATTTCTTTCTCTTGCCTGATTGCTCTGGCTAGGACTTCCAGTACTATGTTAAATAGGAGTGGTGACAGTGGGCATCCTTGTCTGGTTCCTGTTCTTAGAGGGATAGCTTTCAGTTTTTCACCATTGAGGATGATATTAGCTGTGGGTTTCTCATATATGGTCTTTATTATGTTGAGGTACTTTCCTTCTATACCAATTTTATTCAGAGTTTTTATCATAAATGGATGCTGTATCTTGTCAAATGCTTTCTCTGCATCTATTGAGATGATCATGTGATTTTTATTCTTCATTTTATTAATGTGGTGTATTACGTTCATTGATTTACGAATGTTAAACCATCCCTGCATACCTGGAATAAATCCCACTTGATCATCGTGTATAATCTTTTTAACGTATTGTTGTATGTGATTTGCTAGTACTTTGTTGAGGATTTTTGCATCGATGTTCATCAGTGATATTGACCTGTAATTTTCTTTTTTGTGTGTTGTCCTTGTCTGGTTTTGGTATCAGGGTAGTGTCAGCTTCGTAGAATGAGTTAGGGAGCTTCCCCCCTCCTCAATTTTTTGGAAGAGTTTGAGAAGGATAGGTATTAAGTCTTCTTTGAATCTTTGGTAGAATTCACCAGGAAAGCCATCTGGTCCTGGACTTTTATTCTTGGGGAGGTTTTTTTTGATTACTGTTTCCATCTCCTTACTGGTGATTGGTCTATTCAAATTCTCTACTTCTTCTTGTTCCAGTTTTGGAAGGTTGTATGATTCTAAGAATTTATCCATTTCTTCCAGATTGTCGAATTTGTTGGCATATAGCTTTTCATAGTATTTCTTATAATCTTTTGTATTTCTGAGATGTCTGTTGTAACCTCTCCTCTTTCATTTCTGATTTTACTTATTTGTGCCTTCTCTCTTTTTTTCTTGGTGAGTCTAGCTAAAGGTTTGTCAATTTTGTTGATCTTTTCAAAGAACCAGCTCTTGGTTTTATTAATTTTTTCTATTGTTTTTTTGGTCTCTATTTCATTTATTTCTGCTCTGGTTTTTATTATTTCCCTTCTTCTACTGATTTTGGGCTTTGTTTGTTCTTCTTTTTCCAGTTCCTTTAGGTGCCTTGTTAGAGTGTTTATTTGAGATTTTTCTTGTTTGTTGAGATAGGCCTGTATCGCTATAAACTTCCCTCTTAGAACCGCTTTTGCTGTATCCCATAAATTCTGGCATGTCGTATTTTCATTTTCATTTGTCTCCAGGTATTTTTTGATTTCTTCTTTGATTTCTTCGTTAACCCAGTCGTTGTTCAGTAGCATTTTGTTTAATCTCCACATATTTGTGGTTTTTCTTATTTTCTTCCTATAGTTGATTTCTAGTTTCATATCGTTGTGGTCAGAAAAGATGCTTGGTATTATTTCAATCTTCTTAAATTTATGGAGACTTGTTTTGTGGCCTAATATGTGATCAATCCTGGAGAATGTTCCATGTGCATTTGAAAAGAACGTGTATTCATCGGTTTTTGGATGGAATGCTCTGTATATATCTACTAGGTCCATCTGTTCTAGTGTGTCATTTAATGCCAATGTTTCCTTATTGATCTTCTGTTTGGGTGATCTATCCATTGGTGTAAGTGGAATGTTAAAGTCCCCTACTGTTATTGTGTTACTGTCTATTTCTGTTTTTATGTCTGTTAATAATTGCTTTATATATTTAGGTGCACCTACATTGGGTGCGTAGATATTTACAAGTGTTATATCCTCTTGTTGGAGTGTTCCCTTGATCATTGTGTAATGCCCTTCTTTGTCTCTTTTTCCAGTTTTTGTTTTAAAGTCTATTTTGTCTGATATGAGTACTGCTACCCCAGCTTTCTTTTCAACGCCATTTGCGTGGAATATCTTTTTCCATCCCTTCACTTTCAGTTTGTGAGTGTCTTTAGGTCTGAAGTGTGTCTCTTGTATGCAGCATATATATGGGTCTTGTTTTTTTATCCAGTCAGCCACCCTATGCTTTTTAATTGAGCATTTAGTCCATTGACGTTTAAAGTCGCTATTGATAAGCATGTACTTACTGCCATTTTTTAACTTTTTTTTTCTCAGTGTTTTAGTAGACCTTCTCTGTTCCTTTCTTCTTCTATACAGAATTGATGGTCATTTTAATTTAACCTCTGTCTGAAAGCTGTACTCTTTAACGCCCCTCCTCCCTCCTTTTATGTTTTTGATATCATATCTAACCTCTTTTTTGTGCTTTTGTATCCATTACCCTTTTATCATGGAAATAGATAATTTTTCTTATTTGTGGTCTTCTCTTTTCCCCTTAAATCAGTCCCTTTAACATTTCTTGTAGCACTGGTTTCTTAGTGACAAATTCCTTTAATTTTTGCTTGTCTGGGAAGTTTTTGATCTCTCCTTCCATTTTGAATGATAGGTAGAGTATTCTTGGTTGTAAGTTTTTTCCTTTTAGCACTTTAACTATATCATGCCATTCTCTTCTAGCCTGTAAGTTTTCTGCTGAGAAGTCAGCTGATAGCCTTATGGGGTTTCCTTTGTAAGTAACTTGACATTCTCTTGAGGCTTTTAGGATTCTCTCTTTATCTTTAATTCCGGACATTTTGATTATAATGTGTCTTGGTGTGGGTCTCTTTGGGTTTATCTTGTTTGGGGCTCTCTGTGCTTCCTGTACCTGGATGTCTGTTCCCTTCCTTAGGTTAGGGAAGTTTTCATCTATTATTTCTTGAAATAGATTCTCTGCCCCCTTGTCTCGCTCTACTCCTTCCGGGACACCTATAACACGGATGTTAGTGTGCTTGATGTTGTCCCAGAGGTCCCTTAGACTGTCCTCACTCTTTTTAATTCTTTTCTCTTTTACCTGTTCACCTTGGGTAATTTCTTCTAGTCTTTCACCCAGCTCACAGATCCGTTCTTCTGTACCCTCTACTCTGCTTTTGAGTCCCTCTAATGAATTTTTCATTTCCAGTATTGTATTCTTCATTTCTGATTCATTCTTTTTTATATCATCCATTTCTTTGTTGACATTCTCATTGAGTTCATCTATTCTTCTCCCCAGATCAGTGAGCATCCTTAACACTCTTAGTTTGAACTCTCTGTCGGGTAGGTTGCTCATTTCTGTTTCACTTAATTCCTTTTCTGGGGTTTTGTCCTGTTCCCTTACTTGGAATGTATTCTTTTGCCTCCTCAATTTGCCTCTTTCCCTGTGCTTGTGTGTACGTATTAGGTAGGTCAGCTACGTCTCCTGTTCTTGGATATGTGACCTTATGTAAGTGATGCCTTAAGAGGCTTCCAATGTGCTTCCCTCAGTTCTTAATGTTCCAGAGGTGACCCCTATGTGGGCTACGTGTGTCCTTCTGTTGTGGCCTGTTTGCTCTCCCTGTAGGCACCCAGGGAGGCCAAGTTATGCTCCTGGCAAGGTGTTGTAATGCTGAGCTGCTTGTAGTTGTTGTGGGCCGTTCAGTCTCTTTATGAGGTGTGGGGAGCCCCAGCACAGTTGGCTGCAAGTTCTAATACAACATTTGTGTTGCAGTATATCTTTTAAGTGAGTAGGCCCCCAGCATGGCAGGTTGTTAGGCTCAGGGCCTTACAGTTGCTGTAAGCCTCTAGCCTGTTAGGTCTCTTGTCAGCTCTCTGAGGATTGCAGATGGGTGGGGCTGGCCTCAGGCATAGGAGCACCCAATTGCTTCAGGCTTTGGAATGTGGGGCAAACCCCCTATGTGGGTCTTTGAGACGCACAAGTCTTCTGCAACTGACAAGCTCTGCTGCCCACAGGTCCACACACACAGTCAACACAGTCCTGCCCCGTGTGCGCACCCTGACCTCCCCAAGCGGACCCAGTCTCTCCACAGCGGGAGCCCCACACACTCTACCACCGCCCCACACTCTCCACCCGCTCCTTGTGCACACCCTGCCACGCTAAAGTCGGCTCAGTTGCCAGGCTGCAGAGAATCCAGTCACCAATCTATGCAGGCCCACAAGTTGCCTGAGGGCTTGTTGTTGGGTGGGACCAGTCTCTAGGGTGGGCTGCCCGCCCTGGCTGAGCTGGATTAAATCGGTGCTCTAGCGGGTGGGGCAGACCCTGGGCTAGCAGGTCCCAGGGAGAACTCCAATTGCCTCTGTGTCAGCATGCCCACACCAGGCCACAGCCATGGCCGCCGCCAATGTCCCAGTCCCTGGAGAGGTCTCACCCCTCACCGAGATGCACTCAGGGCCTATTAGGTGAGTCTCTTTTCACCACAGCACTGTGCACCTTTCTTTCTGGTGATTTTAGGATGCTTTCTGAAATGGGTGAATTTGCGCATGGGCCCTTTAAGAGCCGGTTTTAGTTTCTTTGTGAACCGGGTTTTCTGGGGGTGCTCCCCAATGTTTTAGTAGCAGGCACAGTCAGATATTATGCCGCTGGTCTTGATTGTGCTGGGTTCACAAAATGCCCACAGCGGGGATGCTCCCCGGCTCAGGGTCCCGCGCCTTCAGGGAGGCTGCGTACCTGTGAGCTGCTCCCGGCGGCTGTGAAGCTGGCGGCTTGTGAAGGCGGCGTTTTTCCTCTTCAGAAGGGAGTCTCTGCCTCTTCCACCTCAGTGAGGATTGTCCGTTGTTGCAGGAGTTCCCCTTATCCAGTTTTCAGTTCTGTCTCAGGGGTAATTTTTCCACGAGTAGTTGTAAATTGGCTGTGTCCACGGGAGGAGGTGAGTTCCGAGTCTGCTTAGGCCGCCATCTTGACTTCTGTCTCCGTGACATCCACTCTTATGTATGAAATAACACCTAGGTGTCTGTGAAATCCCTCACATTTTACTCTGACTTAAATCCCACATGTGTGTATTGTGTAACACTCATTATATGTGAATTCACACTCATTTTCCTGAGAGACACCACCCCCATTGTCTGTGACTTCACCAGGTTGGTGTGTGCCTTCACACACATTGCGTGTCTGACATCACTCAATGTGTGTGTGACATCACACCAATGGTGTATGTGTGACAAGGCTCACATTTGTGTGTGAAAACACACCCATTGATATGTGTGACACCATTCACCTGTTTTGTGACATAATTCACATTTTTATGTATGACATCATACCTATTGTGTGTGACAAATTTCACATATGTTGAAATCAAACCAATTGTGTGTGGGTTAGGGTTAGTGTTAACATTAGGTTTAGAGTTTTGGTTAGGGTTAAGGTTAGGGATAGAACTAGGGTTAGGGTTAAGGCTAGGGCTGGGTCTAAGGCGAGGGTTAGGTTTAGCGTTTAGGTTTAGGGCTATGTTAATAGCCCTAGCTAGGTTAGGGTATGTTTAGGTTTAGGGCTAAGGCTAGGGTGAGGGCTAGGTTTAGGGTTATTGCCAGGGTTACGGATAGGTCTAGGGTGTGGGTTAGGGCTATGATTAGAGTTAGGTTTAGTGTTAGGTTTAGGGCTAGTGTTAGTATTAGGGTTAGGGTGAGGGTGAGGGTTAGAGTTAGGGTTACTGCTAGGGCTAGGCTTACGGTTAAGTTTAGTGTCATGGTTAGGTTTAGTGTTAGGGTTAGGGTTAGTGTTACAGCTGGGGTATGTCCAGGGACAGGATTAGGATTAGATTTAGTGCTAGGTTTAGGTCTAGGGGTACTGTTAGCTCTAGACTTAGAGTTAGGGCTAGTGTTAGGTCTAGAGCTAAGGCTAGGCCCTGTGTTCTGGCTAGGGTTACAGTGGTAACCCTATGGTTAGGGCTAGGTCTAGGTCTAGGTCTAGGGCTAGCATTAGGGCTAGGGTTAGAGTTAGGTTGAGGGCTATGGTTAATGTTAAGTTTATGTTTAGGGTTAGTCCTAGTGCTGGGGTCAAGGTTAGGGTTCTTGTTAGTGTTCAGATTCAGGTTTATGTTCGGGTAAGGGTTTGGGTTCGTGTTTGGTTTCTGGTTTGGTGAGGTTTAGGGTTAGGCTTATGGGTTAGGGTCAGTTTTAGGGTTAGAGTGAGGGTTAAAGTTAGAATTAGGATTAAGTCTGTGCTGTGGTTAGGGTTAGGTTACAGATTAGGGTTAGGATTAGCATTAGCTTTAAGGTTATGTTAGTGATAGCACTAGGGCTAGGGTTAGGGTTCGGTTTATGGATAGGATTTGGGTTAGCATTAGGATTAATACTCCGTTTAGGGTTAGGGTTACACATAGTGGTAGATGTTGGTTTTGGGCTACAGTTCGGTTTAGTGTTAGTGTTATGGCTAGGGCTAGATTGAGCATTAGGGTTAGTGCCATGGTTCAGGTTAGGGCTAGGGTTAGGTTTAGAGTTAAGTCTAGGTCTAGCATTATGGTTAGGGCTATGGCTAGGATCATGGTTCGGTTTAGGGTCATGGTTTGTGTTAGACTTAGTGGCAGGGGTACTGTTAGGTTTAGGGTTAAAGATTGGGTTATTGGTTGGGAATGGGAGAGATCGGTTTAGAGTCATGGTTAGGGTTAGGATTAGCATTAGTGTTGTGGCTACGGTTAGGGATAAGGTTAGTGTTAGAGTTAGGGTTAGGGCCAGGGCTCGGGTTAGAACTGGGGTTAGACTTAGGGCTAGGGATAGGTCTGTGGTTAGGGTTAGTGTTAGGGCTAGTGTAAGGGTCCGGTCTAGGGCTGGGTTAGAATTAGATCTAGGACAAGTGTTAAGGTTAGCGTTACACTTAAGGTTAGGGTTTGGCATAGGGCTAGGTTTAGGCTTAGGGTTGTTTTAGGCTTAGGTTTGGAATATGGGTAGCGGTTTTGGTTGGGGTTGGGGATAGGGTTATTGTTAGGGCTTAGGGTTGGGTTAGGAACAGAGTTCTGGTTAGTCTTAGGGCTAGGGTTAGGGCTAGGGTTAGAGTTATGCTTGGGGTAGGTTTAGTGTTTGGGTGAGGGTCAGGTGTATGGTTAGCGTTAGGATTAGGTTTTGGGAAAGGCTTAGGTTTAGGTCTAGGGTTAGAGCTAAGGTTAGGTTTAGGGTTAGAGTTCAGTTAGGTTTATGGCTATGGTTAGTGTTAGGGCTAGGGTTAGTGCTAGGTTGCTGGTAGGGCTAGGGCTGCGGCTGGCTTTAGGCTTATGGCTATGGCTAGGATTAGGGTTAGTGTTAGGGTTAATGCTGCATGTGTTAGCATTTGGGTTATGGGTAGGGTCAGGGTTAACTTTAGGGTTATGTGTAAGGTTAGGTTTGTATTTAGGGTAAGCGTGGGGCTGGCCCCATGGCTTAGCAGTTAAGTGCGCGGGATCTGCTGTTGGTGACCCAGCTTTGGATCCCGGGTGCACACCGACACACTGCATCTCCGGCCATGCTGATGCCGTGTCCCACATACAGCAACTAGAAGGATGTGCAGCTATAACATACAACTATCTACTGTGGCTTTGGGGGAAAAAATAGGGTAAGCGTTAAGGTGACGGGTAGGAGTAGCGGTAGAGTTAGAGGTAAGTTTAGAGTTGGGTTAGCGTTAGGGTTATGGTTGGGGTAGTGTTAGGGTTTGGTTTAGGGCTACTGTTAGTGTTAGCATTAAGGTTAGGGCTAGGGCTAGGGTTAGGGCTAGAGTTAGGCTTAGGGTTAGGGGTAGGGTTAAGGTTAGCACTAGGTCTAGGGCTAAGGTTAGTGTTAGTGTTAGTTCTAGGGCTAGGTCTAGGGTTACTGTTAGGGTTAGAGTATGGGTTAGGGCTAGGCATAGGGTTAGGGTGAGGGTTAGGGTTAAGGCTATGTTAGGGTTAGGGTTAGGTTTAGAGCTATATTTATGTCTGTGGTTTGGTTAGGGTTAGGACTAGGGCTTGTGTTGGGGTTAGGGTTAGGGCTATGATTAGGTCATGGTTAGCATTAGGGTTAGGGCTACTGTTGGGTTAGAGTTAGGGTTAGGGTTGTGGTTAGGGTCAGATCTACGGCTAGGGTAGAAGTTACGCCTATGGCTACGGTTATGGTTAGGTTTATGGTTACAGTTACAGTTATAGTTAGTTGTATGTCTCGGGTTAGTCTCAGGTCTCTGTCTAGGGTTTGAGTTAGCCCTAGGTCTATGTCTAGGTTTAGTGTCAGGGTTAGGTTTAGGGTTAGTACTAGAGCTACATTTAGGTTTACATTTAGGGGAAGGGTTAGAGTTACATCTAGGGTTAGGATAGGGTTAGAGTTAGGGCTAGGGTTAGGGTTCGATCTATGGTTATGGTTAAGGTTATGGTTGTGTTAGGTTAGGTTTAGTGCTAGATTTACGGGGAGGTCTAGCGTTAGGGTTACTGTTAGGACAAGGGTTAGGGTTAGGGCTAGGTTTAGGCCTTGGATTAGCCTTAGGTTTAACCTTAGGGTTTAGGTTAGGTTTATAGCTACAGTTAGGGTTAAGTCTAGAGTTAGCGCTACAGTTAGGGTTAGGGCTAGGGTTGGTCTTTGGTTTAGGGTTAGGGCTAGAGTTCGGATTACAGTAGGGTTAGAGTTAGTTTTGGGCTAGAGTTAGGACTAGAGCTAGAACTAGGGCTTTCATTAGGGTTACGACTAAGTTAGGGATAGTGTTAAGGCTAGGGCTATGCTTAGGATAAAGGCTAGGGTTAGGATTAATGTTATGGTTAGGGTTAGGGATTGTTTAGGTTTTCAGTTAAGGGTAAGGGTAGAGGTAGTGTAAGGGTTAAGTTAGGATTAGGGCTGGTGTAGCGGTAAGAGTTGGGTTAGGGTGAGAGTTAGAGGAGTGGTAGGCTTAGGGGTAGGGTGAGGGTTGGGTTAGGGTTAGCGTTATGATGAGTGTTACGGCTGGTGGTAGCATGAGAGTTAGCGTTAGGGCTAGAGTTAGGGTTAGGGCTAGGATTATGCTGAGGGCTAGGGTTGGGCCTAGCATTGGGAGTAGGGTTAAGAATAGGGCTAGGATTAGGGTTATGGTTAACGTTATGGGTAGGGGCAATTTTAGGGCTACAGCTAGGGTTAGTGGTAGGTTAGGGTTACATTTAGGTTTAGGGTTTGGGTTAGGTATAGGCTTAGGTTTAGTGTCAGGTTTAGGGCTAGTATCATGGTTAAAAGTAAGATTAGGACTAGGGTTAGAGTTAGGGTTTGGACATGGGCTAGTGTTGGCATTAGGGTTAGGGCTAGGATTAGGGCATAGTTAACATTAGGGTTAGGGTTAATGATGGGTGATGGTTAGTGTTGGGTGATGGTTATTGTTAACGTTAGGGTCACCTCTAGGCTAGGGTTGGGGTTAGGCCTAGAGCTAGAATTAGAGTTAGGATTAGTTTTTAGTTTAGGGTTAGTCCTAGAGCTAGGGTTAGGTTTACTTTTAGTGGTAGAGTTAGTGTTAGAGGTAAGTTTAGTTTAGGGGTAGGGCTAGGGCAATTGCTGGGGCTCGGTTTTTGTTAGGGATAGGGTTACGTTTAGTGTTAGGGATCAAACTAAGGTTATGGTTGTGGCTTAGACTGGGGTAAGTGTTATGGTCAAGGTTAGCCTAGGGCTGAGTTAGAGTTAGGGTTAATGTTAGGCTTAGGGGAATGGGTAGGGTTGGAGTTAGAGATGGTTTAAGGTTAGGTTTAGAGGTAGTTTTAGAGTTAGGGTTAGTGATAGGGCTAGTGTTAGGGTTACGGTTAGAGCCAGGGCTATGGACAGGGTTAGGGTTAACGTTAGTGCTAGGACTAGATCTAGATTTATGATTAGGGTTAGAGTTAGGGTTAGAGTTAGGGTTAGTGTTAGGGTTTGAGCTATGGCTAGGGCTAGGGCTAAGTTTAGGGTCAGATTTAGGGCTAGGATTTGTGTTGGGTTAAGGCTAGCATTGAGGGTTAGGGTTAGGGATATGGTTAGGGTTAGAGTCAGGTGTAAAGGTAGAGTTTGGCATAGGGTAGTGTTAGGGTTTGTGTTATGGTTAGGACTAGTGTTAGGCTTAAAGGTAGGGCTAGGTCTAGGGCTAGGGCTAGAGTTAGGGTTAGTGTTAGGGTTAGTGTTAGGTCTAGCACTAGCGTGAGGGTAGGATTAGGGTTAGAATTAAGGTAAGATTAGGAGTTGGTAGGGTAAGGATTTGCTTTAGGGTTAGCTGTAGTGCAGGGTCACGGTTAGGGCTAGGTTTCAGGTTAAGGGTAGGGTTAGTGTTAGGGGTATGGGGATGGCTTTATAGTGGGTAATGGGGATGGCTTTTTAGTGTTTGGTTTGGTTGAGGGTTAGCATTAGTGTTTGTGCTAGGGTTATGGATATGTTAATGTTAGGGTTAAGGTCTGGGCCATGGCTAGGGTTAAGAGTAGGTCTAGATTTATGTCTAGGGCTAGGCCTGAGTTTAGAGTTAGGACTAGGACTATGGTTTATTTCATGTGTAGGGCTGGGTTAGTGTTAGGTCTAGGTCAATGTTTAACGTTAACATTACAGATGAGGTTAGTGCTAGGGTTAGGGTTACAGCTAGGGTTATGGTTACTGTGAGCGATAGTGTTAGGGTTAGGGTTAGGTTTAAGGTTGAGGTTGGGTTGAGGTTGGGTTAGGGTGAGAGTTAGGGCTCAGGGTGGTGATGGACTGTTAGTGCAATGGTTAGGATAGGACTATGGTTAGTGCTAGGTTTAGTGTTAAGTTTAGGGCTGGGTTAGTGCTAGGTCAGGTTTAGGGCTAGGGCTGTTGTTGGTTTTATGTTTAGGGCTATGGCTAGGATTAAGGTTGGGGTATGAATGGGTTAGGGTTAACGTTAGGGGTAGCGTTATGTGTAGAGCTGGGTTAGAGTTCGCGTTAGGTTTAGGGGTGGGGGTAGGGGTAGGGGTAGGGGTGGGGTTATGGGTCGGTTTGTATTATGGTTAGGTTTAGAGTTAATAGTAGGTGTAGGTGCAGGACTTGGATTAGTGTTAGGGTAAGGTTTATGGTTAAGGTTAGGTTTCGTACAGAGTTAATGTTAGTTTTATGGTTAACGTTAGGGTTATGTTTGGGCTTAAGCTTCCTTTAGGGTTAGGTTTAAGCTTAGGGTTGGGGTAGGGTTTGGATTAGGATTAGGGGAGGTGTGTAGGTGTAGGGGTAGAGTTAGGCTTAGGGTTAAGGTTTGTGTTAGTGCTAGAACTGGGGTTAGGGTTAGTGTTAGGCTTGGCTTAAGGTTAGGTTTAACAGAGTGGTACGTGTAGGGATAGTGTTAGCGTTAGTGTTAGCATTAGGGTTAGGGGTAAGTTTAGGGTTAGGGTTAGGTTTAGGGTTAGGGCTAGGGGTAAGGTTAGGATTATGGCTAGTGTTAGGAATAGTGTTATTATTAGGGATGGAGTTGAGGTTAAGTTTGGGTTAGGGTTAGGTTTAGTTTTATGGTTAGTGGTAGGGTTGGGGTTAGGGTTGCATTCGAGTTTGGCCTATGGTTATGGAGGGGCTAGGGTTTCGGTTAGGGTTATGATTAAGGGAGGAGTAGGTGTATGGATAGGTTTAGGGTTAGTGTTCGGGTTAAGGCCAGTGGTTGTTGTAGGGATTGGGTTAGGGTTAGTTTTAGGGTTAGGGTTAGATTTAGGTTTACTGCTAGTGTTAGAGTTGGCATTAGGGTCTAGAGTCACAGTTAGGGTTAAGGGTAGGTTTATGGTTAGGGGTAGGTCTGGGATACAATTAGGGTTAGTGTTTGGCTTTGTCTTAGGTTTAGGGTTAGGGTTAAGGCTGGGTCTAGGGCTGGTTTTAGGGTTAGGGTTAGTGCTAGGTTTAGGGCAAGGGTTTGGGTTAGGTTTAATGCTAAGATTAGTGTTGGGGTTAGGTTTGTGGTTGGGTTAAAGAGTTAATGTTAGTGTTCAGGGTAGTATTATGGGTAGGCATAAGGTTACGGTTAGGGTTAGCATTAGAGTTAGAGTTAGGGTTAGACTTAGGGCTAGGGGTTATCTAAGATTTAGGGTTATGGTTACAGTTAGGCATAGGGTAAGGGTTAGGTGTAGCGGTAGGTTTAGTGTTATGATTATTCTTAAGATTAGTGTTAGTGTTATCGCTAGGGATTGGGTTATTGTTAGGCTTAAGGTTAGGGTTAGGGTTACGGTTAGGTTTGGGTTTAGGGTTGGATTAGTGTTAGGGTTCGTGTTACTTTAAGTCTTAGGGTCTGGGTAAAGAGTGTTTTAGGGATAGAGGTAGGGTTACAGTTAAGGTTAGGGGTAGTGATACGGTTAGCTGTGGGAATTGCATTAAGGTTAACATTAGGGCCAGGGCTAGAGTTAGGTCTAGGGTTAAGTTTATGGCTAGGGGTTGGTCTAGGGCTTAGACTAGGGTTAGGTTCAGTTTTACTGTTAGGTTTAGTGTCAGATTCAGGACTAAGCATAGGGCTGCGTTTAGTGTTAGTGTTCGGGGTTAGGCTAAGTTTTAGGCCCAGTTTTAGGGTTAGGGTTACAGCTAGAGTTAGGTCTAGGGCTGGGGCTTGTGTTAGGATTATGGATAACATTAGGGTTAGTGTTAAGGCTAGGGATAGTGTAGGGGTCAGGTGAGGACAATGATTAGGGTTAGGGTTGGGGCTGGGTTTACGGCTAGGGTTAGTTCAAGACTTGGGTCAAGGTTAGTGTTAGGGTTATTGTTAGAAGTAGATTTAGGTTTAGGGTAAGGATTATGGTTAGGGTTCGGGTTAGGGCTAGGGTTGTATTAGTGTTAGGGTTATTGTTAGGATTAGAGTTAAGTATAGTGTTAGCCTTAGTGTTTAGAGTTAGTGTACTAGAGTTAGCATAGTGTTAGGGTTAGGGTTAAGGTTTGGGCAAGAGCTAGGTTTAGACATAGAGTTAGGGTTATGGCTAGTGTAAGGTCTGGGTTTTAGGGCTAGGGCTAGGATTAGTTTCAGCTGTAGGTTGGGTCAGGTCTAGATCTAGGGCAAGGGTTAGGGTTAGGGTTACAGTTAGGGTTAAGTTTAGGGCTAGGGATAGTGCCAGGGTTAGGGTTAAGTCTAGGACTAGGGTTGGTGTTAGGGATAGGGCTAGGCTTAGGCTTAGTGCTAATTCTTGAATTACTGTTATTGTTACTGTTAGTGTTTGGGTTGGTGTTGTGTTGCGCTAAGTGTCAGGTATAGGGTTAGTGGTAGGCCTAGGTTTAGTGTAGGGGTAATTGTAGCTTTAGACTTAGGGTTAGGGTTAGGTATAAGGTTATGTCTAGGGCTATGGTTAGGGTTAGGGTTAGGTTTAGGGCTATGATGAAAATTAGGCTTAACGTTCGGATTAATGTTAACATTAGTTTTAGGGCTGGGGTTGGGGTTTGTATCATGAACCCTAACCCAACTTTAGCTCTAACCCTAAACCTACCCCAAGCCCTAAAACTCCCCCTAGCCCTAACCCTAATAATATGCCTACCCCTATGACTCACTGTAACTGTAACCCTAAGCCAACTCTAACCCCAACTTAAAACCTAGTCCTAGCCCTAGCTGTAACAGTAACCCTAACGCTAGCATAACCCTAACTCTAACCCTAATCTTAACCCAAACCAAAACCCTACGCCTAATCCTACACTTTCCATTGTCCCACCCTAAGGCACACAGGACACTAACGTCAGACCTAACCCTAATCATACACCTAGCTCTAACCTCAAAACCCGCCCCGTCCCAAACCATAAAAATAAATCTAGTGATAAACCTAAAAAGAAACCTAACCCTAAATGTAATAACTAAACTTAGCCCTAAGCCCAGCCTTAACGATAACTCTTGCCATAACTCTAACCCTGTCACTACACGTACTCCTAACTCTCACCCTAACCCTACATGTAATCCAACCCTAATCTTATCCCTAGCCCTTGCTGTAGCCCTAAACCAGTCCTAACACAAACACTAACCCTATTCCTAATCCTACCCCGACTGCTAAACCTAACCTTAACGGAAACACAAACCACATCATCTAACTCTAAGAATAACCATAACACTAAACCTAGCCCTAGCCCTAAACATAACCCAGCGCAGGCCCTAACTCTCACCCTAACCCTACCCCTAACCCTAACTCTAGTCCTAACACTAACCCGAACCCTACCACTAATCGTAACCCTAACCCGAACCTGAAACCTAACCCGCCCTAATCTGAGCACTAACTCTAAGACTAAACATAACTCTAACCCTAACATGAACCTTAACAGTAAACCTAATCCAACCCAACCCTAACCTTAAACCTTGCCCTAAGCATAAGCCGAACCCTAACCCAAACCCTAAACCGAGCCCCAAATTTAACCCTAACCTGAAGCTTAATCCGACACTAAACCTAAACCTAAACTTATCCCGACCCGAAACCTAAACCTTACCCTAATCCAAAGGCAAACCTCAAAATAAAGCTAAGCCTAACCTCACAATAACCCTAACCCTAAACCTAACATGAACACAAATCGGAACGCTAACCTAAACAGAAATCTAGCCCTAAACCGACCCAGAACCCAACCCTACCCCTAAAACTAACCCTAACCCTAAGGTGAACACTAACCCTAACCCGAACCCGAACCCGAATCCAAACCCTAACCCTAACTCAAACGCTAACTCGAACCCTAACAATAAACCTAACCTGATACTGACACCAAACACTAACCATAACCCTAATCCAAACACTAACCTCACCCTAAACCTTAACACAACCCTAACAGTAACCCTAATCCTAACTGTCCCAACAAAGCAAAACATAACCCTAACCCAAACTGGAAAATGAACTCGAACCCTAGCCGTAACCCTAACCCGAAAACAACCCTTACCTTAAACCTAAACCTAAACTTAACATGAAAATTAACCCTAACCTTATCAGCAATCCTAGCCCGAACTGTAACCCTAACCCTAAACCTAATCTTAGCCCGACTCTAACCCTAAGCCTAACCAGAACACGAAACTGAACCTTAAGCCTAACCCTAACTCGAACACCAGCCCTAACACTAAAACTAAACATTACCCTAACCTGAACCCTACTGCTAACCCTAACCTTAACCTGAACTCTAAACATAATTCTAACCCTAATGCTAACCCTAACCCTAATCCAAACCCAACGCTAACCCTAACCCTAACCCTAACCCTAGACCTAAATCGAACCCTAACCCTAGCCATAACCCTAATCGGAAACCAAAACTTAAACCTAACCCCAACCCTAACCCGAACCCAACCCAAAGCCTAACCCTAACCCTAGCCCTAACCCTAACCCTAACCCTAACCCTAACAAGAAACCTAACGCTAAAGCTAAGCCTTTTTCGAACCTGAAACCTAATAATAACCCTAATCCGAATACTAACCCTAACCTCAGCCTAACCCAAAGCCTAACACTAAAGCGAACACTAACCTGAATCCTAACCCTAACAAGAACTCTAACACTAACCTGAAGACTAACCCAACCACAACCCTAAGTCTAAACCGATATCAAAACCAAACCCTGACCCTGACATTAACCAGCAAACTAACACTAACACTACACCTAACCCTAACCCTAAATCTAACTCGAACCCTAACACTAACCCTAATGCTAAACTGAACCTGACCACTGACCCTAACCCTAAGCATAACCCTAAACTCTAACACTAACCCTACACGTAAAACAAACCTGTACCAAACCCAAACCCTAACACTAACCAGAACCATAACCCTAATGCTAACCATAACCCTAACCCCAATACTAACAGAAACCCTAACCCTTACACTAACCAGATGATAACGCTATGCTAACTGAACCCTAACCCTAACCTGAAATCTCACCCAAACCTGGCAACCAACCATAAGCCTAACCTCAACCCTAACACTAACCTAAACTCCAACATACTATTAAAACGAATCATAACCCTATGCCTAACCAGAACCATAAACCTAACCCTAACCAGAAACATATACCTAAATATAAACCTAACACTAACCCAAAAACGAAACCTAACCCTAAAACTGACAGTAAACGGAAACCAAGCATAACAGTAACGTAAGACTAAGAGTACCCCAGGAAATGGCTTTGGGGAGAAAAGCATGATGAAGGGCACGAGTGAGACCTTATGTCTGAGTGCAAAGCTGCCAGGCAGAGGGCGAGAGGATGGCTGGCTTGGGTCGCCTGCTTTCTCCAAAGGAGGCTGCACAACCAGCTGAACATGCTACCAGGGCCAGGACACTTCCAAGGGGACAAGTTCCTGAGGACATAGCCCTGGGGACGGCCATCAAGTCTCCTGGGGGTTGTGCTGGGCCCCGTCAGTGGAGGAAGCAGCCAGGCAACAGGTGTGCCAGAGGTGACATCAGGCAGCCTGCCAGACCCGGGTCCCTGTCCTGCCCAGGCCTCCTGAGGGAGGACTATGGTCGTGGTAGTGGCGAGTTGGGTGGGGCTGCCGTCTATCCTGTCCCAGGATGACCAGGGAGAGGGCGCCTGGAGATGGGCTGCCCCTGGCCAGGTCTGAGGGACCGACTCAGCTCGGGGCAGTTGAGGGCAGAGAGATAATCCACCTCTGCCCTTTCCCTACAGGTTCTTAGGGCTGGCCAATTCCTTAACAAGACAGGTTGTCTGGAGAAAATCAGACCCAGCTGAAGAACATGTGTCCATGGGAGAAACACGGGAAACTGAGTCTCTCCACACACTGGCAGAGATTCTTATCTAGCATACTCTCCTGAGCTAATGACAAAGGTGGATGTCGTGGGTTGGCCTGTGGGAAGGGAGAGGGTAGGAAGATGATTGTCATGCCAAGGGACATGTAAAGGCTTGTCTGAACCATTTCCCCTGCACTGGGGTCAGGTCCGGAAGGGCCGGTACGGAGGTGAGCAGGAACTGGCCTCTCTGTGGTGGGGCTGGCCCCGGGGCGGGCGTGAGGGCGGTGGGTGGAAGTGGGATGACGTGTGAGTTGGCACCAGTCAGTGGTGGAGGCAGCAACTCAGAGGCCAGGAGTCTCTATCTCTCTCCCTCTCTGTCTCTCTGTCTCTCTCTCTCTCCCTCAGGGACCTGAGGAGTGTAAGGTGGCGCCCCCTGCCCACCTCACTTACTTCTCCCATGGACCCTTCTTTCTCTGACCTCTCCGGGAGCCCTGTGGGCTTGGGTTCAACCCCCCACACCCCCACACAGGCCCAGGGTGCATGCGCGACCACCGGGGCCTAGGGCTTGCCTCGAGGTCCTCAGTGAAGTCTCTGCCCTCCCGCCAGGCTCTGACCGGCTGGCGCCACCCAGCTACAGCTGTTCCATCACCGCCCTTCTGGACTTGGCTTCAGCTGTTGTCTCCCTCCCCTCCCCCACTCCCACTCAGCTTGGAGGCCGCTTCCCTGCCTTGGAAACATTGTTCACGTCCTGATGGCCACAGGCATACCGGGCTTCAATCTCAAGGCTGTGCCTGGGCCAGCTGCTTCATCCCGGGTCTCATTTCTTCCTGAAAAGACAAAGTCGTGGCCTCACCCCATGTCTTCACTTTGCGACTGCAGCCAGGCCAGGTGTAGGAAAGGCTCTGTGGAGTCTGAAGAGCCGTGACTGGCATATGGCACCCCAGGGCTAAGGAGCCACGGCCATACTGGACTAGTCCTTCCCGCAACAGGTCCCTGCCTCCTCTCTGGAGTCGGGAAGGCCTGGCCATCCTAGTGCCCAGACCATGGTCCGGCGAGAAATCCGCCATGGAGGGCAGGCGTGAGGCCCTCTGCCTGAGGGCGTATATGGCACGCCCAGGGCGACAGGAAGGCTGGCGCAGATCGCCTGTTTTTTTCAAAAGAGGCTGGCCTATTCGCTCATCCTCCAGCTCCAGGCCCATTTCGTGGAGGACCAGCTCAGAAGGAAAGAGCCTTGGTGCCTGCCGCCAAGTTTTTTGGGTGTGTTCTCACCCCCGTCAGAGGAGGAAGCCACTTGACAACTGCTGTGCCACACTTCGGGTGTTTTAGCCTCCCTCAGCCGGGTCCCTGCCATGCCCATGCCTACCTGCATGGCGGGACTACTAAGGTCTTGGCAGTTGCCAGTGGAGATAGTCGTTAGAGACTTAACTTGGGGTTGTAGTAAAAGAGCATAACATAACTGCATTGAGCTTGGGCTCTGTCATTTATGAGCTGTGTAACCTGGATGAGTTTTCTAGCCATTGTACCCAGTCTCTTCATCTATATAATTGTGAAAAGACCAACATCTACTACTTCGGGATATTTTGAGGATTATGTGTGTTAATGTATCTTCAAGCACAGAATTAACATTCAGAGTGTAGTGCCTGGTTCAGTAGAAGAGTTTGCTGCTGTTATTATAATTATCATTATTTCATGTCCTTCACTTCCTCGTGAGTTCCCTGTAAAACCAACCATGATCCATGGTGTCAACAGTTTTATTCCAGGTTCCTGCTTAATGGCCTGCAGAGGGAGCCTCGGACTCATAACCTCCTATTTTTATCCCAGTCTCTGGAGGGATGCATTTACCTCTTTCTTCTTGGCACTGAGGCACTGAATGGGGTCCCACACTCAACCCTGCATGTACTCCTTTTAATATCCCATGCTATTGAAACACTGTTTAGTGTTTACTTGGTGGCATCTACTCCCTGACATGAACAACGCACGGGATATAGGATTTAGGAAACATTGTTCCGTGTAGGGCTCTGATTTTATCATAACACAGATTACAGTTGATCAAGGGCCAAGGTAGAGTTCCTTGTTGCAAAAATCTTCAGAGATGACGGTGTTCTAATGTGATACCACCTGAAAATTAAGCCAGCACATAAAAGCAGATGTAGTTTTAAAAGGAAAAACACACAACTGAAAGAATTGATCCCATTAAATACACTATTCTATTTGTTTATGTATCAAATTACTGATAGGTAATAAGCAGGTGTACAGATAGTAGAATTATCAATTTCATAGAGAATTCTTTTAACAGTTGTTCATATCTTGTGTTTTACATCATTTATTAGGGTAATATTTTCATCTTGTGTCTCTATCTTTCTCAACTTTTCCAAGAGATATATTATCTTCTAAAATTTTAGGGAAAGTTAAAAAGAGTTATGAAACATTTGAAGTTGTTGATTTTGTATATTGGAGGAGGACTAGATTGCAAATGAATTGGTGATAATTAGAGTTTTATTTTGGTAAAAGATGGTAGTTGGTATTGATACCAGGATGTTCGTAACCTATTTTTTACATCATTATTTGATGTAGTTTCTAAAATGCCAGAACCGGTAATTTTAAATATAATAACTTGTCTCATTTTAAAATATGTGTTCTTGGAGAGGGTGACTGAGGTAAGTAGACAATAATTTACTGTAGTGACTTGTTTTTCTCCAATTAATCTGTTATAAACCCAGCAGCCATATAGCATTCTTTTGTCCAAATGACCTGATGGCACTTTCTTGACTTTTCTTGCTGTGACTCTAGCAATCTCGGGTCACACCACCCCCTCGCTCCTAGTCATGCTTTCATATGTAAGAGTAACATTGTCAATAATATGGTGACAAATTTGCACACAGTCTACAATTTACTAAAATATATATATCAATTGCAAGCTTTGATAACATAATTGTTAAGGAATGAACAATTTGCAGTGCACTTAACAGCTGATTGCTACACATTATTGTGTACTGACATCATGGTTAAAACCATTATTTGCAATTTTTCAAATTTCAAAAATTGAAAATTATTTCAATTTTATTTTAAAGGAAAGGGTTCAATGACTTTTTTCTTTTTGAAGAAGAAAGACTTGCATTTCCATCTTAGAAAATTGAGAACTGGATTTTAGCCCTTTTTCTTGTCTTCAGCTCTTCTTTATATTGGTTACTAATTCACATGTCCAGTTACTTCAGATCATGGTGCTATCTCCTCTGCCTTTTTCATGGCTCTCACATTAATTTATCCATAATCCATTCTGTGAAAGAGGTTTATCTCCACCTTCATATATTGAGGAAGGAACCGACCCTCCTTTATGTGAACTTGGAAAGAAAGGCCAAGGTGACGCCTCAGTGCCCCTCCCCACCAGTGAGCTGCAGATGGGCTGCAGATTCCTGTGACTCTTTTGGTCACCTCCTGGCTCCCTACATACTTGGCATTGTCTGCACGGAGAAGTCTATAGAAGCCGGCTGAAGGATAAGACTGGCTAGAAAGGACATCAGCAAGCAGTGTACTCCAAAATTTGTTGGCCAGAAACATTAATAAGAAGAAAACCTTTCCGTTTATCTTGTTTTCTCTTTATCTTCTCTCTCTTCATTTTCCTTTACTTATATGGTATAAACCCTATCCACCCCCCATGGTGGGATTTTTCAGTTCAAGACGAAGAGGGATTTTTGGCAATAGAACTTTGAACAACCAAAGTTATGCAAGATGAATAATTTCTGGAGACCTACTGTCCAACATGGGCCTATAGCTAACAATATTGTATTGTAGACTTAAAAATTTAGTAAGACGGTAGATTTATGTTGTGTTCCTACCTCAAAAGAAAAAAAGTATTTTAAAAAAGGAAGTTAAATTAAAAAAATAAAGAGGACAGGAGGAAATATTTGGAGGTGATGAATAGGTTAAGGACTTGATTGTAGTGATAGTTTCATGGGTGTATATTATCTCCAAACACATTAAGTTGTACACATTAAGTATGTACAGCTTTTTGTATGTCAGTCACACCTCAATAAAGTGTTTTGAAAATGTTTTTATTTGGCATATTCAGACATTTGGAATAGGACTAATATGGCTGGAATGAGATGATAAAAGACAGAATAGGCACATAATGAAAAAAAAAAGCCCATCATCTTTAAAGTACAATATTCCAGTCTTACCAAACAAAACAGCAAACAACTCACAGATACTTATTACCAAAGTTATCTCTTTACATTGCTAAATGTTCTGTCCAGTAAAATAATGCATGAAATAACATATTACAGAAATAAATAACGGGCTGGAGGAGAAAGCATGTTTACAAATTGTTTGTTGTTAGAATGCATCTGGCTGTAAATTAAAAAGAAAACAAACTAAATGTGCCTTTTAAAAAACAAATATTATATCCCATAAAAAAGACCAGAGTAATTTACTACAAAGATTCTTTGTGCCAGAAAAAATAAAATCACAGTTGTTGCATTATAAAGATGGAGAAGGAAATATGTTTCATTCCATTTGCTGTTCAGTTGATGAATATTGTCATAAATATCACTTTTTACAAAAAAAGTGAAACAATTTTAAAAAAAGGCCAGAGATATAATGACTCCATGGTCTCAAAGGCATGGCTGTTTAAAGTATTAGACCATAGCAAGCGAACAAAAAGACAAAAAGAGTGGGCATCTAGTCCTCTTGACTGTAAGTGCCACTCAAAAACACATCCTCCAAGTGGGGCCAACTATAATTGATTTAGAGCTGTCAACCTCCCCTCAATCACACGGCCTCATGGAGGAAGTTGAATGTCTAAGCACAACTGAGCTGCTGGTAGGAAGGGGACAGATGGGTCATGAATAGGCAACCAGTGGAATCTGCTTCCGTGTTTACTTACATAATGCAAAAAATATTTTAAATTACAATGCAAAAATATCTAATCAATTAATGGGATCTAAAATAATGTAGCAGGCCGGCCCTGTAGGGTAGTGGTTAAAATTCAGCATGCTCCAATTTGGTGGCCTGGGTTCATGGGTTCAAATCCCAGGCATAGACCTACACCACATATCAGCCATGCTGTGGTGGCAACTCACATACAAAATAGGGGAAGACTGGCACTGATGTTAGCTCAGTGCTAATCTTCCTCAATCAAAAGATAAATGAATGAATGAATGAATGAATGAATAAATAAATAAAAGATAAAAATAATGTATCAATAGTAATGATTTTCCTACATATCAATAGTAAAGTGTTTGATAATGCAGTATTAAAATCTCATTCTCACTCACAAAAACATAAAAATCTAATGCACAAAGTACATTAGTTAGACTGCGTTCAGCTGAAAGTGATAGAGAACCTCATAGTGGTCTTAAGTCATGACATTTGTTATTTATGTTACAAGAATTTCAGAAATAGACAGAAGCAAAGGCCTTTTTTTTCTATCAACATTTTGATAACAAAGACTCAGGCTCCATATAACTTTTGCTTGAATATGCTTAGTGTGTTGGATTTTATTTTTACAAGTGTCTGCCACTGCACAGCATCCACATGGGAAAGAACGAGGAAGAGTCAGCTATAGCATCCTATTTGATGCACATTTTATTTAATGCAAGAAAGAGACCATACAATCAGATTGTCATTGATTTATGTCCATGGCGCATAACCCACAAGTGAGGTGGAGCACACTCTGGCAAAAATTAGCTTAGATCTGTCACAATCGGCTTTGTTCACTCAAAATTGTGGTTATAATAGCTAGGTAAAATGGAGGAAGGATACTAAGTAGGTAGTTACTGTATGTTATGCAAAGCATAGTTTTAATTTTGGCTAAAAATGTGTTTGAGAAATGCAAAAGAAAATGAATAAATTTAGCGCCATTAAATTTCCCAAATGGAATGTCTGAATATTACAAAAGTCTGTATCCTTTCCTAAATAATTTTTAGCTTTAAAACAGTTCAAACCACTTTATCAAAGGAATTTACTTTGAAAGTTAAGAATTTTACTACCTTTTTTACGAAACAAAAATCAAGTTAGAAAAATCGAGAAACAGGATTTATATAGAAAAGTGATTCAAAAAGAAAAGCTGTAATTACGGTAATTGCATTGTTCTAATATCATTTGTAGAAACAGGGACGAGAAAAGAATGCCCACTTTCAACAATAAGAATAGGTGCTTCATGCTCCAAGGTCAGAGTTGAGTAGTTGTGGCAGAGACCCTATAGCCCACAAAGCCTAAAATATTTGCTCTCTGTCCCTTTACAGTAAAAGTTTGCGAAATGCAAATTCATAGCCCAGGGCGCAGCCCTTGAATGATGGCTGATGGGCATGGCTGCATAGGCACTGCAGCTGCTTCACCCTCAGCTGAGATGACTTGGTCCCATGTGTTCTTCTTGGCTCACAGAGCTCCCCAGTGCGATTGAGCTCTAGGTGAGCACAGTGGTAAAGCACTTGATGTCCCTGATGCCCTGCCTTCCTTTTCCTGCCTCAATTTCCCCGTACCTCACTGGTGTGTTGCAAAATCCCCACCACCTAAAATATTCGCCCTTAATCCCTCAAGTTTATGGGAACATCCAACTAAAACAAGACCCAAACTTGGAACTTTTAGAGATGGATTATCACTTACTTGAAGCTAAAAGAATTCCGACATAGGAGGGGACTGTTTAATGTGAATATTATTAAGTTGTCTATGCAAGTTTGTGTCTCACAACCAAATAAGGTGTGGGCTGTGGGCCCTATGGTGCCAATGAGACTGTTTTTTGGTCTTGGGAATGTGGAAGAGTGGCTGACTGAAACACCAAGACTTTCCTTTCCTTTTCAAATAGAGATCAATGTATAGGGCGTCCAGGAAACCAGTATGCAAACAATGAGAGAAATCACTGTCTGATGAAAGTTGTGACATTTCTGGCATTTGAAGATTCTTTAGGGAAGACTCTGGCTTGCAGAGCTCCTTGCTTCTCTGTTGTCACAACAGTGGTCCCTGGGGTCTTTGTGAAGCACTTGGACACTCCCATAATCAAGGCCAACAATTGGACTCTCAGCTACATCCTGCTCATCTCCCTCACCCTCTGCTCCTTCTGCTCCTTACTCTTCTTTGGCCGACCCAACGCAACTACCTAATTATTCAACAAATCACATTTAGAGTTGTTTTTACTGTGGCTCTTTCCACTGTCTTGGCCAAAACTATTACTGTGGTTGTGGCCTTCAAGGTCACTGCACCAGGGAGAAGGATGTGGCAGTGGTTGGTGTCAGGGGCACCTAACTTCATCATTCCCATCTGCTTCTTTATCCAGCTGAGTCTCTGTGGGATCTGTCTGGGAACCTCTCCTTCCTTCATTGACACAGATGCACACTCTGAACACGGCCACATCTTCATCGTGTACAACAAGGGCTCAGTCACTGCCTTCTACTGTGTCCTGGGACACCTGGAATCCTTGGCCCTGGGCAGCTTCGCTGTTGCTTTCCTGGTCCAGAACCTGCCTGACATCTTTCATGATACAAAGTTCCTGAAGTTCAGCATGCTGGTGTTCTGCAGTGTCTGGGTCACCTTCCTCTCCATCTGCCACAGCACCAAGGTCAAGGTCATGCCGGCCGTGGGGAATCTCTCCATTTTTGCCCCCAAGGTGGGGCTATTAGACTGCATCTTTGCCCCCAAGTGCTGCATTATCTTCCTAAGGCCAGAGAGAAACACATCAAGAGTGTTAAGGCATACAAATGTTTTAGGCGAAAATAATCAACATGTATTTTTTTTACCATAATTTGCATACACCTGAAAAATAAACTACCAAATTTTTGCAAGCAGACTTTAAGTGCCAACTAAATTTACCTTACATCTCCAATTAATTTATTGCTTTACATTTCTTTGGCTTTGTCCAATGATCCTCGGGCATTCAAATGCACAAATACACAAAGATGAATATTACCTCAGATTAATTTTCCTCTAAAATTATCTGTGGTAGCTTGCAAAAATGGCCACACATCAGTCCTCTCCCTCCATCTGTGTGTTTTGTTAGTACCATCCCACTTTGACTCTTTGTGGACTTGGCCTTGTAACTTTCTTTGGTCAATTGGACACTAGTAAATGACATAAGCAAAGGCTTGAAAAACACCTTCTCATTGGTACTTCTCTTTCTCTGGCTGCGCTTCGGAAACCTGTGACCATCAATATGTAAGTGACATACTGCACATTTCTATCACTCCAGGTGACTTCAAGTCAACAATCAGATATGTGAGTAAGGCCATGGTAGATCATCCAATCCCACCTGAACCATTAATAGGTCCAGATCAAAGATCTGCCCAGCTAACCCACAGAATCTTGAGAAAAATAAGTCATTCTTCCTTTAAGTCACCAAATTTTAGGATGGTTATACTGCAAAAGCTAACTGATACATGATACTGTTATTGAAATTTGTCGTTTCATTATAGGTTTAATTACCACAGATTTCTATTTCTTTATCCAATACTGTAGACTAAAATATTCCTCTCAAGATTCAGTTTCTAAAAGAAAATCTGACACCATACCATCGTCCATTGTATATTCCTCATCCCTCTTTTCAACAACACATCTTTAAGAATATATATTAAGAATAACTTCACTAATTTTATGATCATGGATATTCTTCTGTATTGTCATCCACCACTGTTATGCACTGAGAATTTCTACTTTTAATTTTAGCCTTATAATCCATTTGGAGTGATTTCCTTGTGAATAATGTTAGTCGATGGTCCAATGTTTTATTTTGCAAAGGGATATCTTATTGTCTATAAAACAATTACTGTATCATTTTAAAAGTTGATTTTAAATACAGTGAATCTGAATGATGCTTGGAAAATGGATATTCTTTTCATTCATGATTGTAGTATATCTCTCCATTTCTTCAGAGCTTCTAGGTCCTTTGGTGTATCTTTGTAATCTTCTTCATTTATCCCACGTAAATTTTCAATTATATAACTACATATGGCTTCCTGTTGCATAAATCCAATTATTTTAAATATTTCATTTCTCCTATGACTAGAATAATTACTTATAGGTTTAAACTAGTTCTGGCTCATATAAACATATTTTTCATATGGTTACCTAGTATCTTTTCACACTAGCTAACGTATTTAAAAGTTATAAATTGTATAAGTTATTTCTCACTAAAATAACAGATTTTTCTCTTCTTCTCTAATATTATTTACCTTATTCTATCTATTCTCATTTTTAAATGACTGGGCTCTCTGGTGCTACATTGAATCACAATAATGTTTTCCAGGAGCATTTTCCTCTTCTGAAGTGTAGCATGAACACCAGATAAATTCTTTGTCAGGGCAAAGCAGTCATCTAAGAGAGAGAAAACAAACACGTGAAAAAGAAAACAAAAACAAAAACCATTTCTACCTGGAAGTCAACAGACTTCCCTCTCTTGGCTATTTAGTGCTAGACATGTTTTGACAATGTACCCACTGAGAATTAGTGGATCTCACTCTAGTTCCAGGAATTAATCTTGGTCAAATAGTTTAACCTCTTTAGACTTTCTTCATCTGTATTATGGAGAGCTTGAAAAGTGTTTTTCAGTTTTATAGTCCTATGATTCCAAGGTGCCCTTTACCCAGACGCACTTGACAAAGACCAGAGTGAATTTTCAGTTATCTACTTCTCCATCAACATTGTTATCCACATCATCACTTAGGGAGGAAGATTGCCCCTGAGATAACATCTGAGCCAATTCTCCTCTAATTTTTGCCTGTAGGATGCACCACTCCTCAAGAATGGCTTGAGGAGTGGTGCATTAAGTGTCTGCTGGTGTAGAGGCCTGTGCCGGGAATCCGAACCAGTGAACCTCAGGCCACCAAAGCATAACACGGGAACTTAACCACTACGCCCCTTGGCCAAGCACACAATGTTATTTTTGTCTGAGGAAGAGGATGTATGGAAATACTTATCTATGGTTTGTAAATAGATATTTCATAAGGCAATTTTGTCTGTAAATATGCAAAGAGAGGGTTGCAATATGTCTTTGTACCTAAATATCTAAATGGAAACTTAACATGACTGGGCCAAGAAAGGACATGACAACATGATACATCTACAACTAATACATCTACACATACAAAGAACAAAAAAACCCACTATGTATTCGATTGGGATACATAGCATTAGGCTAGACTTGTTCAAAGACATTGAAACCCTGACCCCAAATTCTCACTTCCTCCACCCTACAAGGGATCCAGCTTTGGGTCATTCCGGAGACCCAAAAGTCCCAGGTCCAGCCGTTGCCCAACCTGGAGGGGCTCCACAAAGTCCCTTGACTTGTCACCATGAGGTTAAGGGTAGGAGTGTGCCAGAGTTCAGACAAGGGGGCTAAGTAGGGTGAACATGGATCTCAAACGTTAGCAGTTGTCCTAGCATCTTTCAGATGCACTAGATGCTGGACTTCCTGCTGGTTCAGAGTCAGGACTTCAATGGAGCACTTGTGGCTGCACCGGAATTGAACCAAGACGTGCACTGGAAGTGGACCAAGATCAGCACCAGAAGGTGAACACAGGCTTGCAAGTGGGAAGTGGAACATGGCTCCCACCAGTGTGAGTTGTGTGGCAAGTGGTACCATCTTAATGTAGAATGTGTGTGTGCCAGCAGTTGGCAGGAAACTGGAGTGATGGGCTTGATGTAAGGACTTTGTGGAGGGGATCTTTAAGGCCTGGGGACCACTAAGCTGTAGTTTGAATGGGTCTGAGTGCCCAATCCTGGTATGGTAAGGTGAGAGGTGAGACTAGCCCTTGTGAATTTTTGTTTGGTTGATTAAGTCAAACTCTGTCCTGAGATGGACTGGTAGGTGGACTTGGGGTTAAAACAGGTTCTTACAGATTGTCAGGGGCCCACACTCACCACTCCAATTCGACATATTACTGGAAGATCTAGCCAGAGTAATCAGGGAAGAAAAAGAAAATAAAAGACATCTGAATATGAAAAGTAAAATTAAAATGGTCTCAATTTGCAGATGATGTCATGACGTTTTTTTCCAAAAAAGTAAGAACTAATCAATGAATTCAGTAAAAGATACAAAATCAACATAAAAATCAGTAGCATTTCTGTTCACTATACATGTTTCTGTACATATTTCTACCTTTTGCGGGGACCAACTCAAAAAATTAACAGTAGCCTTGTCTCAAGTCAGAGGAGGTGGGTTTCAGTGTGGGAAGCCATAAGTTTATGTGGTGGTTGTAAAACCTGGAAGCCCTTACCTCAGCCAGAGTCTCATGTCTGTTAGTATTGCATGCATTTTGCAATTCCCAACTCAGTAGTCATGTAACTTTAATATTTTTATATTAAGAATATATTTTACTTAACCCAGTATGTCAAGAAGTATTATGATCTCAATATATGATCAGTATAAATGTTATTATTGAGATCTTCTCTATTCACTTTTTTCATACAAAGTTTTTTTTTAAATCCATGCATATTTTACACTCATAACATATCTCAATTTGGACTAACCATACTTTAAATGCTCAATAATGACATATGGCCAGTAGGTACCAGATTGGCTAACAAAATAATTAATAGATATTATGTTTTTGGAGCTGTTTTAGATTTATGGAAAAATTGAGATGAGAGTACAGAGTCCCCATATACTCCCTCCTCCCTGCACACAAGCACAGTTTCCATTATTATTAACATCTTGCATTATCGTGGTATATTAGCTATAATTCAGGTAGGAGATTGATACATTATTAACTGAGAACTATAGTTTACGTTAGGGTTCACTCTTTGTCTTGTACATTCTGTGGGTTTTGGGAAATGTATCCTGTGCCCTACATTACAGTATCAAACAGAAGAATCATTTTCCTGCCATAAAAGTGCACTGTGCTCCAGGGCCAGATAGATGTATAGCTGTGGCCCTTGTCATTGATGTTTGGGGTGATGGGAACATAGGTGTTTTCCAGCTTGTATCCTCCACTTTACGATGAAAAATAAAGGAAATTCCCACATAGTCCCATGTTCTCACAACAGCATAAATAGTGGAGGAAACTAATGCTGAAGGTGTGGAAGTGGATCATCACAACATATTGATCCCTGGGATTAACAAGTTTAAAAGAACTGAGGAAGAGGAAAGAAGGAAGATTTTTAAGAATCAAAAATGTAACTTTATTTCTGCATTGATCTTGAGCTATGGATTTGGAATTTTCTGAATTCAGCCTGACTGTTGCTTCCCCAGGCAGGGATTCATGTGCTTATGGTGTTTCTGCACTCATGATTGGTGTGCAGCCCTGTATGCGTCCCACATGGAATGTCCTGTGGTTGTCCTGGGCCCTGGGTGTATCAAGCTCTCCCTCCCTATCTTGGACTTTGGAGGGAGAGATGCTGGAATGTTCTTGGCTGAGCCCTGACTGACATGGATACTTTCTGAGTCTTTCACCTTATATTTGATATCACATCCTCTGATGCAGTTATTTTGCAGCATCGCAAATGGCATTCATGTGGATGGCTTGTTGACAAAGGCTTGTGACCCCATCTGCCCAAGAGGAGGTGGTCCCTGGAGCCTTGCTATCCAGAGACGCGGGTGAAATCATAGTGCCTAAGGCTGGAGAGGATGTTCCTCAAACATGTTTTCCAACTGGTGTTTTTCACCTGGACACAGGACCTCAGATGCAGAGACCCGGGGCAGAGAGGGGTCTGGATCTCACCAGGGGAGAGGAAGAGACTGCTGAAAGGCATCGGGGGGCATTAGAATTGCTTTTCTAGTCCACAAAAACAACATATACACATGTGTGCATTTGTGTCTGTGTTACTATAGGTGACATGTGTAGATATCTCCTTAGGCTGCATGTTCCACCTCTGCTTCTGCTGCCTGACACCTCAAGCAGAAGCAGGGCTTTGCAGAGGCTTCTAAGAAGTTCCTTTTGATTTTCTTCTTCCTGTTGCTGCAGTTTCCTCTATTTGTGTGTCCTTTGGCTTATCCTGACTGCTTTTTGAGAATGGAACCCAGTGCATACAAGGATGGAGATGTGGTTATTTGTGGGTTTTCCCCCTTTATACTTATTTCTTACACAGAGGGATCAAGAAGCCTAAAAAGGATGTCACTTTGCAGAGGTAAGTGAACCTTTATTTATATTCTGCTTGATTATTATGATGAATGATGCCTATGGGATCTGTGGACGGATAGACCAGGGCGCTCTGCATCACCTGTCCTGTCTTTCCCCGGCATCCCCACCTTCCCAGAACTGTCCATTATTATCTCTGTCTCTTCCCGCTGACTTTCTTGCTTCCTTCAAAGGAGAGAACAGTGTTTTTATATTTTCCAGTTTTCTTCCTTTCAGTGTTCAATTTTCAGGGCTAGAAGCTTAGTGAGACAGCACTTTCCACCAACATACTCCACCATCTCTGCCCTTCCTCCTGCCTCAGCTGCCGCTGCATAGTGTTCTACCTTCAGATCTGTTGGGGGGAGAATCCCAGCCTGTACAGAGGAGCCCCTGGGTGGGAGTGACCCTGTGTGCCTGTCCCTCACCCGTCTGTAGTTGTGACTTATTGTCTTTGTTTTAAGCAAGGGCTCGAGAGCGCTTTTTTTTGGTGTTAGTTATTTTTACAAAAGCATGTTAAGGAAGTGTCCTCCAAAAAGAATGTGTTTTAGAGAAGTGGATCCTAAATTTTATCAAATGCTTTATATACTTCATGAGCATATTGTGTTTTTTTCCTGGCAGAAAGGTGAGGACATTAAAAGTGAAGATATTAAAAAATTATCTAATTTTCTAATAGTCTGTTTAAGATGATTCCTTGCTCACATTTTCTTTTTGGTGCTGGTAACAGGCTCACGTTAACTTCATAATTAATAGAGATATATCTTCTGATTCTATATTCTGGAAGTTTCCCGGTAGAGTAAACATCTATTCTTAAGTTTTAGAAACAATTCATCTGTAAACACATCTAACCCACCATATATTTGGAATTTTCTTTCCTAAAAACTCTCTTGAAACCATAAAGAACATTTGTATAATTTTCTATTTGAGCCAGTTTGAGTAATTCCAGTTTCATTTAAAAAGCAGCTTTATCATTGAGATCCCAAAAGGCATCTCCATGTGCAGATGCACAACATTCTCTCTGACTTCGCTCCTGGTCCCATTTTCTCACCTAATGTTGTTGATGTTTGTCTTCCTCAAACAGTTTTTCTTTATCAGACTTGTCTGAATGATGCGTATTTTATTGAGTTTCCCAAAGAATCAGAGTGACTGATTACTTTTCCTCTGGACTTATTTTATATTTGTTTTATACTCTTATTTCTGCTTCTATCTCTTTTTCTAAATTATTTTTTTATGTTTTCTTTCTCCCTTCTCCTTGTTTTGAGAGTTTAATTCACTCGCTTTCCTTTTTATTTACTATTCAAGATATTTAATGCTCAGATATTTTCTCTCAGAACAGACAGTTTTCTTCTCTTCTTCCTTTCTCTCTCGTCTCTCTCCAGGGCTCCTTGCTATTCCTTTCTAATCATTGTTTTGATTTCCTGTTTGACCAAAGAGTTATTCATGAGAGTGATTAGTGGCTTATAAATTGTCTGATTTGTTTAAGATATGTTGGCAGTTAATGAACATTTTTGCGTGCAAGTTGTTTAAGGAACTGGACTTCAAATCTGCCTGTTCCTCTGATGAGCTACTGAGTCAGAATTTCTGTGGTTGCCCATGTATCTCTCTTCTGGTGGCTTCAGGAATTGATTACTATGTAGAAATTGCTTGCTGGATGAGGATAGGACCTAATGTTATAATAATATGGTTTCTTTGCTTTGGAGTAGGAAGTTTGAGATTTATATGCAGGCACATGTGTGTCTGTATATGTGTGTATCCAAAAATATTTAATGATAGATCAAGTTTAAAAATATGTACGATTCCTATAGTGACTGTTTTTGGACGAAGACTTAGAAGTTAGTTGAATACTCTTTCTATGGTTGTAGTTAGGTTCACTTTACTTCATATTTTTAAAATCCTTTTTTTTAAATATATGATTGAACATATACTTTTTGACTGCTACCCACCTTTTATTCCCTAAATATTTTGCCTTCAGATATGTGTACCATTATACACCTTCATATATAAATGTTTCATATTAGTTGTTCCTTTAATTTGTGAGCACATGTATGGAATATCAGTGACAATCCCCTTTCTTTCAGCATCTGTGTCAGTGTTATTTTCCTGTGTCTTCGTGGAATGTTGAGTAACATTCAATATTGAAAAAATGATTAAAGTAACTTCAGTATTCTATAATGAATATATGTAGCATTATCTCTGTGGTTCTACTTTTAAATTTCGTACTTTGCTTTTTTCTTTTTTCCTAGTTTTGCTCCATTTAAAGTAATTTTCCTTATTAAACTTTTCTCCACCATGTTGGATATATACATCTTTTTCACATTTTATTTTAGAAATATTTTTTTTGTTGTTGTTGTTGAGGAAAATTGGCCCTGGGTTAACATCCATGCCCATCATCCTCTACTTTACATAGGACACCACCACAGCATGGCTTGATGAGCAGTGCATAAGTCCGCACCCGGAATCTGAACCCACGAACCCTAGGCCACCAGCAGCGTGTGCAAACTTAACCACTATGCCACCAGGCTGGCCCCTATTTTACAATATTTTTAATTTGAGAAATAAGAAGAACCCAGAATCTGAAGTCTTGCCTCACTGACTCCTTAATGTTGGATGAAAAATTAATTAGTATTTTACTTCTTTTCTTTTTCCTCAAATTCATTGTCTCTAGGTATAGATTAAGCTCTTGGTTCAAGATGGTTTTAAATTTTATGCACATTCTTTAAAGTAGTTTGTATTTTGCATTTTAAAAAATCACATTAACACAAAGTACTTAGACAATTTTTTTACTTTTTCAGTGTTTACTTCTTGGGTATGGTGCTTTTTTTTGAAACTCGTCATCCTCAAACTTGATTATGGATCTGAATTATCTAGAGGACTTGTTAAAACACAGAAGGTTTGCTGGACCCCACCCAAGACATTCTGATTCAGTAGGTCTCGAGTGGTGCTGGAGGACTAGCATATCCACATTGTGATTGGAAGTTCCTGTGCCAAACATTTCTTATTTTTTTATTTCAGAGGC
Organism: Diceros bicornis minor; assembly: GCF_020826845.1. Classification (NCBI taxonomy): domain Eukaryota; kingdom Metazoa; phylum Chordata; class Mammalia; order Perissodactyla; family Rhinocerotidae; genus Diceros; species Diceros bicornis. The sequence continues at coordinate 464,176 of NW_026691082.1, read as the reverse complement.
AGTAAAATCCGTGTCTCAGTGTGAGGGCTGTCCCTACCCAATCCTTTTATTCTTCACAGGTGTTATGCCACAATAATCTTCTTGTACTCCTAACTCCACCTCAGCATTTGGAGGCCCCAACTGACACACAAACGTTCTTCATTTTTCCTCAGAAAGGAGTGCTTTATTTTCAGAAGTCTCACACAATCTGCAAAAAGTTTAATGTGGATGCTGTTCTCTGCTCTTTAGACATTGCAACTTGTTTCTACAACACCTGCCCCAATCTTCCTTGTTCTCAGTATTTAATGCTCTAACATTGGGAACACATGGGGCTTCTGGACATTCTGGACACTCTCCCTTCTTCAAGTTTAATTGATCATATAACATCTGAACTAAGTTGAACTAAAGTTGGCCATAACATGGCTTGTCACATGACCATCAGGTATATGTGTAGTGTGTGTGCACCTCACGGAAACAGAATGTTCCTGGAGTGTGCCTCACAATGATTCTCCTAAAATTTGATTAAATATGTTCTAAATAGAGGTTCTCAGTTTCAGTTAAATGTACCTAATCCATACATACATTACTGGTCTATAAAATTTTCTATATCATAAACTTATTTTGTTGAATAGCGTGTAAGTTATTTCTATGCTCCCAAGGTCACATGTTTGATTTTAAAATTTATTTTCCTTTCAACTTAAAGAAAGAATTTGTATTAAAAGAAAGAAATCCAAAGGAGTATCCAAGAGAATGAAATACTAGGAGTATGGAGGACTAGATACATCTAAGGGGTTTCCGTCCACATAACACTATCTTCCATAAAATATAATGTTATTGCATTCTTGAGTTCACATGAAGTAAGCCAAATCTCAAAGGAAAGAAGAAGGAAATTGAAAGCACCAGACAAATTTGGATTCACCCAGTTGTCTAAGGCTAGTACGATCCTCTAATTAAAGGATTTGTCTTTGAGTCACCAGTGACTTGAGGGAATGAATCTGGGAGTCACAGATTAGTTGAGAGTCAAACAAAAAAGTCACTTAGCTTGGTGTCACCTCACATGACTGTGAGCAGAAACCAGTGACATTCTTCCCTGGAGGAAAGAATCTAAACTAAAGCCTTACATTCTGTACACATTAAAATCAGACAAAAATGAGCTCATGATCAATGTTCATCAAACAAATAAGGAATACATGCCATAGTCGCTAAGAGTCATCAAATCATGAACAAATTAAAAATAGAACAATAGATTTACACACTAAAACCTCCAATATTACATTTACCAACTTCAAGATATAACATAACTGTGTATAAAAAATGGAAAGACATAAAATGGAATAACAAAATCAAACAGGAGACTCTAGAAATGATCTGATATATTTGTCAAAGGGCCTTATAGAACTTTAAGAGATGAAAAATAAATAAATGTTGAGTTTTAAAACTCCATAGATGAGTTCTACAACAGAAGAGAGAATAGAAAACTAAATTTGAATTCTGAAGGAAGCAGAATGCAGCATAGAAAGACAAGGAACTAGAAAACATGAAAGATAAGGTAGATATGGAGATGATGAGAGAGAGTAAAGAAAAAAGAGAAATAAAATACTGTACAACAAAAACAAGTGAGTCATGAGGGTAAAACTGAAAGTTAAAGGGTCTATAAATTTCTCAGGAGATAAGAAACTATATCCGCTTCAGGCAATGTGGGCTGGAGGTAAAATAGAAGTAGAGAATATAACTCTCACCCAAATAGAGGAGATACAAGAGAATATGGAAAACAAGTATAAATCAATAAAATTTACTGGGAAATAACGTAACAAAACTTGTGGAAAAAATAGAAGGAAAACATATAGATAGTGGGAGCAAAACAAGGATATAAATAATCACAACAAATGTAAATGGAATAAATTCTCCACTTAAATACAGATAGTTAAATTTGATGCGACAATGACAAATTTAGCTGTATCTTGTTTAGAAGATGTGAAAACTAAAAAACATGGAAAACTAGAAATTCAAAATATAATAGAAGATATAAAGATATGCTAGGAAAATACCAATGAAAAATCAACCCAGGGTAGCTATAATAATATCAGAAAAAACAGATGAGGAAAAAAGCATAATTAGGAATTAAGTGGTTAATCCCCAATGCTATATAAGTTCAACTGATCATGAAGACATAGTCGTTGTTATACTACACACGATGTCATGTGAAGATAATATAGCCTCAACTAGGAAAGGAAGGAGGAGAAGGAAGAGAAGGAGAAGGAGAAGGAGGAGAAGACAAGAAGAAAAAGAAGGTGGAGGAGGAGGAAGTATAGGAGAAGGAGGCAGAGCAAGAGGAGAAATAATATATCATCATAGTGAAGAATTTAAACTTTCCTCTGAGACAAACCATAACATATATCTAATAATAGAGTATTTGAAAAATAAATTAGCAAGTTTGATTTAGTGGATGCACATCGAACCCTATACCCAACAAGTGAAGAACACCTATTCTTCACAAGGACACGGGGAACATTAACAAGCAGTGAGCATGAACTAGGGTACTAATCAATCCTCAAATAATAGAACACTTGAAATAAATACAAGTGACTGCTCTATTTTATTCTTGATGTTATTACAGATCCCAGGCAATAGAAATGCAGAGAATTTTCTTTGGCTTAGGTATTATTTGTGTGTAGAAAGTCTGTAGAAAAGATGAAGACAATATGGGCTATCAGGAATAGGTACCGTTAACGATTAATTTTAATTTTATATTTTTAAAAGAAGAAATGGATGAGAAGCTCTTTAAACTTTACAATGCTCTCTCTCTTAGATTCCTAAGTGTTTCTAGTCCTTTCAGTCCTTCTTGATTCTGTCAATTGTTCCTGCCTGTTGATGATTCTTCCTTCATTGGATCTCTGAAGTTCACCTTAGTTTCCTGGTTTTGATGGTGGCAGACACACAGGTTTGAAGGGGCAGAGGCTTAGGCAATTTGATTGACAGCCTTCTGTTGCACCATTCTCAAGGTGCACATGTCATGCATCTATGCTTGTCACGTATCTTTCAGTTGCAATTACTCTTCCTCCCCAGGGCTATGTCCAATCTCATGCTAATATTGTTGCTCTTCTAGGAAGGATTTAATGGTGTGCTCATATAAACAAGCATTTTGGATCCTGAACCACAGAGCCATTTACAAGTCTAATCTGAATGTGATCTGTTTTTCCATTCATTGTACTTTCTTCTGTGTATTTAACCAGTTTCTTTCATGAGTGTGGAATTCAGTAAGGACGTTCCACAGCTGGAGTCAAGTGATTTCCTTTAGTTATAAATTCTAAGGCTTCAGGAGAACCATCTGTTGCCACAGACATTCGAGTCAATAGTAAATTCATTTTAATAAAGTCATTGTATTGCATTTGAAGGAAGTCATTTTGAGTATTTTCCCTAAGGATCCCTATCCCTCTATGTAGGTTTCAGTACAAGAACTACTAGTATGTTCTGTCCTTGGTTTTTGCCATTGAGGAAATCAACAGGAACCCTCATATTTTGCCCAACATGTCTCTGGAATTTGATCTCTATAATGCCCTGCCCAGTGAACGGAGGACATTGGAGAGGTCCCTGATTTGGCTTTCAGAGTTGGGCAAGGACATCCCTAATTACAACTGCAGGAGAGACAGCAAGTCTCTAGCGGTCCTTACAGGAACCACCTGGGCAATTTCTGCCCAGATTGGAACACTGCTGGAACTGTACAAATTTCCACAGGTAAGACTGCGTGGGATGGGGAGAGATGAAACCATGTCTCCTTTGGTGCCATTCTCAGGTGCCTAAAAAGGAAGAGAGGAGGACACTGGGTTTGTGCATCTCTCAAAGGATATGATCTCAAAGGGTAGGTGTACAGGACATTGATGGGGTATGACATTTCCTTTCTTTGGAGTAGAGAGCAGGTTGAGGTGGAAGGAGAGAAAGCAGTTTCCTGGAACACTGACTGATCTTATTTTCTAGAAAGCTTTCAGGGAGTGGAAAATGATTAGAAAATGAAATGAGCAATTGTCCCCTTCTACCACTCCAGGTGTTGCTGAACAGCCTTCAGGACTGAGACTCTGATTTTTGCCAATCATCGTCCTCATATTGCTTCCAATTTTCTTTTCCTTTTAGCTTACCTATGGTCCTTTTGATCTTACCCTGAATGATGATGAGCAGTTTCCATCTCTCTATTAGATGGCCCCCAGGCACACATCTCTAGCCATTGGCATGGTCTCTTTGCTGCTTCATTTCAGTTGGAGCTGGGTGGGGCTGGTCATCTTGGAAGACAAGAAAGATGTTGAGTTTCTCTCAGACTTGAGAGGAGAGATTTACAGGAATTGAATCTGTGCAGCCTTTGTGGAAATGATCCCTGTCACTGAAAGGTCATATTACTCAAGGACATGGCCATATGATTTGCAATTATAGGAAACAGAAGGGAATGTGGCTATCATTTCTGGTGATGTCAACTCTTTCATAAGCTTGAGCTTTTCTACTTGGGAGTATTTAGTGATATAGAAAGTCTGGGTCACGACATCACAGTGGGATTTTATCCACAGTGAGAGATTTCATCCTTGACTCATTCCATGGGACTCTCATTTTTTCACACCACCATAGTGAGGTCCCTGGCTTTGAAAAATTTATCCAGAGAGTTAACCCTTCCAAATATCCAGAAGACGTTTACCTCACAATGTTGTGGTTCCCCTTTATTCCTTGCACGATTTCTGAGTCTGACTGTAAAACACTGGAGATTTGTCCACCCAATGCCTCCTTGGGATGGTTGCCTTGGCAGATTTTTGACACAACCATTACTGAATGGAGTTACAGTGTGTAAAATGCTGTGTATGCTGTGGCCTGGAGCCTTCACAAGATGCTTCTTCAACATACAGAAAGGCAGCCAATGGGAAATTGGAAATGTCTGGGGTATTGTCCCTGGCAGGTGAAGTCTCTACCCCTTAACAACATGTACACTCGTAAAAGTGACTTTCTTATGGGGTTCCACAGGTGCTCAAACCAAGCAGTTAGGATTCTTTCTCCAAGAAAAGCACAAGAGTTTCTGTACTTGTTTCACTCTCTAGGAGGTAAATCAAGTCTTGGGTAGTAAGTCATCTACAAGAAGGTTCTAGTGGAAACGAGGAAGTAAGCTATGAGTCAATATCAATGCTTTGTGTCACAAAGGATCCCAACATTCTGCCGGCCTAACCTTTCAATAGGGACTATCCTGCCTTCTCCAATGAAGCTCTTCAATGCCAAGAAGAAGAGAACTTACCCTTTATGTGCCTATCTTGTGCTGAACATCATAGTGAATACTTTACATAAATGATCTCATTTAATTCTGCAACAAATTTAGGTATTGCTAACATCATTTTGCAGATTGATGGTCTGGGAAAATTCAGAGAATGCATGAGGGTGGCTAGATTGTACCTTGTACTCGAGATTTGTCTGAATCCTATCACCACTGATCGTCTTGATATTCTTGTCTTTAGGCTTTTTCTCTTGAAACTAACAGATATTTTAGAAACGTTATGATATTTTAATTCTCCATATGATTTAATTTGCTTTACTTCATTGGATACTTGTAATAAAGTTACATTATGAAGCAAGGATTACAGACAATGAAAGGCTGTCCCCAATTCAGGGTTTTCTCTTTAACACCCGGGCCCACTTTACCACAGGATGATGTGTCTCTTTTAGCTGCACCCCCTTATGAGGAAGATAGAATTTAACAATCCTGCTGGTGACTCAGTGAATTTGGCTGATGAAGGAAAATCAGATTCAGAGTAAACCATTCTCAACTTTTGGAATTTTCCCGAAGGTCTTGGACTTAAGGTGAAAGTAGGAGAATATTCCCAACATGCTCCACGTGGTCAAGAATTGTCTTTATCTGAGGAGGTGATTGAGTGGGACACGGGAATTACTGAGGTGGATTGAACCCAATCATAATTACTTACACCACACGTGAATAACCAAACTCTTGTTGGGGCTTTGTGCCCCCTCAGAGCTTCATAAAGTGTCACATATGGGAATTTAACAATTCACTTCCAACTGAATTAATTTTTTCTTTTACCAATAATCCAAGATGGAAGCAAGACCTTCATTAGCAAAAGGCTGCAAGTTGCTGAAGGTTCAGAAGGTGGTTAGTAATTTTTAGGAATAAATTAAAAAAAATTAAGTTATGTACATGTTTTTTAGAGATAATGTTATTGCACACTTATTACACTGCAGTATAGAGTAAACATAACTTCTTAATGCACTAGGAAATCAAAAAATTGGCGTGACTCACTTTATTGCAATATTTGATTTGTTGCAGTCCTCTGGAAACAAATCCACAATATGTCTGAGGTGTACCAGTGTTTTATATCATACAATAAGCATGGCATCCAACCAATGAATTGGATTTAGATATTTCAAGATTACGTTTGTTAAGACTCAATACTCTAAAACACTCTAGTTACTGGAAAATTAGGTAAAAGTCACAGCTGTTATCAAGTGTTATCTGATTTTCTCCAGACTCCACACTCTGTATGCAGTGAGAGTTGCAGTCCGGGATTCAGGAAGAGCACTCAGGAGAGCAAGGCTGCCTGTTGTTTTGATTGCATTCCCTGCCAAGAGATGAGATTTCCAATGAGATAGGTGAGTATATGCCTTGCAGCGACATTCTCCACATCTGTTATTTTTTTGAAGGGAAACATTTGTCCTGAGCTAACTAACATCTGTTGCCAATCTTCCTCTTTTATTATTGTCCCCAAAACCCTAGTACATAGTTGCATATCCTAGTCGTAATCATTCTAGTTCTTCTATGTGAGCCACCACCACAGCATGGCAATTCACAGAGAGACGGTGTGGTTCCATGACCAGGAAACCAACCTGGGCCACTGAAGTGGTGAGCACTGACCTTTCACCACTAGGCCATCAGGGCTGGCTCTCCACCTCTCTTTTGTATGCACCGTTCTCCCAAAGAAACAGAAAAGCTCTGGATGAGGACTGCAGGGTCAAAATGTTTCCTTCCTCCATTAAGTAATTTAACTTTTATAGCCAATAATATTTCCTCCGAAAATGATACACTCTCTCTCTACCTTGAACTAGCTTGCTTTACTCATTTTAACATCATTGCAGACATTATCATCTCAAGGAAACCCTTTATGACCACTCCACAGTAACCTAACTTAAATCTCTCTCACGGAATCTAATACATGGTATTGTAAGTCCTTACTTTTCATCTTCTTTAAAGCTACATTTAGATCACATTGAACAAATCCTTATCTTTCCAGTGTCTGGTGCTGTTCTTGGCACAGAGCAGGAGCTCAGAAGGTTGTGTTTGATTTAAGAAGTAAGTATTTCCATGGTGTACAATGAGCTTATGGTACAGCTTGGTCCCTGATCTCCTTGAGTTCACAGGTGAGTAGGGGAGACAACATGTAGTGATGTGAATTCAAGGTGGTGACATAGGGCTGCAATATAGGTACGCAGAGACCCATGGGATGAAATAAGTGATAGGATATATGTTTGTGGGGAGGGAAGTGCCATGGACTTCTTCATAGAGGCAGTAGCATTAGTATTATATCAGACTAATGAAGGCGTATTAAATTCTTGGTGGAATTCTTAGAAATGGCAGAAACTGGCAAATTAGCCCTGCATTTAATATTCTAGGGAACTGAGTAAAGGTTCAACATGACTAGAACACAGACAATGTGGGTTTGGGAGTTGGGTCATGAAGTAGAAGAGGGACAGAAAACCAACACTGAAGATTTTTCATACCATAATTAACATCTTGGAATTACTCAGATTTATGATATTAAATGGTGCAATGCTGGAATAACCTCCATGGTGGCATTATCTAATTTTATTTTTGTGATTGATATGAAGCTTATTTTCACAACATCTTTTGTATAATTTCAATTTTTTTGAAATGTACTGAGATTGATGATATAGTCTGGCATATCGTCAATTTGGATAAAGCTTCCACATGCACATTTGGCACGTGGTAAATTTGGGTATATGTTCCATATGCACATCTAAAGAACACTACGTCCACTAACTTCAATTCCTACATGCTTGGAGATTAATAAATACACTTGTAAACAACCGATGATTAATGAGTAAACTATGATGGATATTAGAATGTATTTCCAATTAAAAATATTATTCATCAAATCTTATGGGGGGGAGTTAGAACTATCATTAGAGAGAAATATATAAGCCTAGATTATATATATTTATATATTATTGTGTATATTTAAATATAGAAAGGTTGAAGTTCTAAATTCTAAGCATTCATCACAAGCTAGAAAAAGAGCAGAAAATTAAACAAAAGGAAAATAGAAAACACAAAATGGTAAATATTAGAGGAAGTGTTAACACAATAAAAGGCAAACATCAAAAGGATAAATAAAACTAAATTAGATTCTAATAAATGACAAATATACTCAATAAAATCCTAGTACTAATGTTCAACAAAAGAGAAAAATTGCAACAAAAAAATACCAAGGCTGAAAAGGGAGTAATCAGTGCAGATCATATGGAAAATTTTTAGCATGAAGAAAACATAAATAACATCATGTTGATACAATGAAAATCTAGAGGAAATTCACAAATTTCCAGGCAAATAAAAGTTACAAAACTGTCTCAAGAAAAAATGAAAAATCTGAATATTTCCATACCTATTAGAGAAATTGAGACCATACTTTAAAACATTTCTAGAAACTTGAATTGTAGGCTATTTATTCGGTACAAAGCTGATGAATCTTCCCAAACATTCAGGAAAGAAATAATATACATCTACTCAATCTCTTCCAGAGAATAGGAAATACAGAAATCTTTTTGACTCACTTTGAGAGACCAGATTAACATTGGTACGAAAATCTAACAAAATCATTGCAGGAAAGGAAATTACAGGCCACTCTCTTTCTTGGATTAAATTCATTTATTCTAAAATAAAAAAAAAATCACATCAACGTTCCAAATCTAGCTATATTTTATAAGAAGGACATATCATGACCAAATTAGGTTCATGCAATGTAATTCAGTATACTAATCTCTGAAAAAAGAGAAATAATAATCTCAATAACTGTAAGAAAAACTAGTAAAATTAAACACCTATTCATATTTTAAAACAAACAACAACAACAGAAACAACCCTTACCAAATCAGGAACAGAAGGAAACTCTCTTACTCCCATACATAGTATTCACAGAATGGAACTTTATGGTGCACTGTTGAAAGCAAGGATAAGAGAAGAATGTTTAACATCACTGCCTCTATTAGACGTTTTGCTGGAGGTCTTGCCTGATACAATATTGGCAGGAAAAGAAATAAAAGGAATAATTTACTTCAAAGGAAGAAGTAAAATTGATGTTATCTTCAGATGATATTATGGTATAAATGTAAAATCCATATAAATTAATGCATTAACTGAGTTTAGTGGTGGCTGAATACAAGGTTAATATACAAAGTTTTGCTTCCATCTACCCGTCATAAAACATTCAAAATTTAAATTTTAAAAAATGACATTTACAACATCTTAAAGTATGAAGTACCTAGAAATAACTTTAATGAGACTTTCAAAAGATTTCTCTCCATTAATTTATAGAACAGCATTTAGAAAAATGGAGGAAGATTGAAAGAAGTGGAGAGATAAACGAAATTCGTGACTGAACAGACTTAAAATTCTACAGATATCAAAACTGTCCAAATTAATCTACAGCTTCCACAAAATTGCAGCTAAAATGCTGACCCGTTCTGTGGAAATTACAATTGATACAATTCTTATGGAAATGATAAAGGAAAAACTTAGCTAAGAAAATCTTGAAGACAAAGAATAGAGTGGGAGGACTTACTCTACCTGACATCAAGTATTATAGCATCACAATAGAGGAGGTTCATCAAGATGATAAACAAGAAAATCAACGGAACCAAATGGTAAGTTCAGATACAAACTGCTCATATAGGGACTCACGTATAGACGTCTGATTTACAAGGAAACACTGAGGAGGAGTGGGAAAATGAAAGCCTTTTCAATAAACCATGTTGGGTAAATTGGCTGTCTTCATGAAGAAGACAATGACTCGCCAACCCTAACTCACACCATCCACAGAAAACGTTATCAGGCAGATTGTAGTTCTAAACGTGAAAAGTGAGAGAATTTAAGGGGATGTAAAGAGGAAGAAGCAATGCCCCTGTAGAAGGACAAAGCATGTATTGATACCTGCAGGGATGAGTGGGCACGGAACACTTTCAGAACCACATGAAGATTTGGGAATCTTAAAAATCAGAGCAGAGGTAGTAGAGGTAGGCAAGACCAAGGTTATACAGTCTTTTTGGTCTTCTTAAGAGTTTGTCGGATTTTTTAATGGAGGATAAGTATGATTCCACTTACATGTAGAAGTATCACTTGTGATGCAGGACAAGGGCAGGGAACCAGAGTAAAGAGACCTTATGATAACATAGGAGAGAAGTGACTAAAATCTTAACAGAAGTAGTGGAAGCGAAATCAAGATGAAATGTACTGGAGATCATTTTAGATGGTATAAAGGGTCTTATTTTGAAACTCCCTAGGAGTGAGGTCTATGACATGGTCATCTCTGTTTCCCTAGAATGTAGCATATTATCTGGCTCATGGAGGTTTTCCAATAACTGCTTGCTCATTGAATGAGTAAATCTAGGCCATAGTTTACAGGGGTACAGCTTAGAGAGACAGGGAGGACTTTTGGTTTTCTGCTGAGAAAAAAGAGCATTCATGAATATGCAAGATAATTACTGAGAAGGATAATAGCTTTGTTTACTTAACCAGAAAGAAGATGGGCAGTATTAACTGGGAATGGTTCTCTGCAGAACATTCTGTTATTTGGTGCCTGGAGCAACAAAGGAAGACAATTGGCTAAACTTACCCAATGTCTTCTTTGGGGGCATGCAAATAAGAGAGAATGACTGAGCCTGGGCTGAGGACACTTTGCATCTCTCCCCAGACATGGATCAGTGTGTGAAGTGTCCAGATCATCAGTATGCCAACAGAGAGCAAGATCGCTGCCTCCAAAAAGCTGTGACCTTTCTGGCTTATGAGGACCTCTTGGGGATGGCCCTGGCCTGCACAGCTCTGTGCTTTTCTCTCCTCACAGCTGTGGTGCTGGGGGTCTTTGTGAAGCACCAAGACACTTCCATAGTCAAGGCCAATAATCGGACTCGCAGCTACATCTTGCTCTTCTCCCTCACCCTCTGCTTCCTCTGCTCCTTACTCTTCATTGGTCGTCTCAACACAGCCACCTGCAGTCTTCAACAAATCACATTTGGAGTTGTATTTACTGTGGCAGTTTTCAGTGTCTTGGCCAAAACTATGACTGTGGCTGTGGCCTTCAAGGTTACTGCACCAAGGAGAAGGATGAGGCAGTGGTTGGTGTCAGAGGAACCTAACTTCATCATTCCCATCTCCTCCTTTATCCAGCTGAGTCTCTGTGGAATCTGGCTGGGAACCTCTCCTCCCTTCATTGACACAGATGCACACTCTGAACACCGCCACATCTTCATCGTGTGCAACAAGGGCTCGGTCACTGCCTTCTACTGTCCTTGGACACCTGTGCTGCTTGGCCCTGGGTAGCTTCACAGTGGCTTTCCTGGCCTTGAACCTGCCTGACACGTTTAATGAAGCCAAGTTCCTGACGTTCAGCATGCTGGTGTTCTGCAGTGTCTGGATCACCTTCCTCCCTGTCTACCACAGCACCAAGGGCAAGGTCATGGTGGCCGTGGTGGTCTTCTCCATCTTGGCCTCCAGTGTGGGGCTATTAGGCTGCATATTTGCTCCCAAGTGCTACGTTATTTTCCTAAGGCCAGAGAGAAACACTTCAACAGTGTTAACGAATAAAACACATTCGGGGAGAAAATAATCAAAATGTAAGTTATTTTCATAGGTCACAAGAACTTGCATACACTTGAAAAATAAACTACCACATTTTTGCAGACCCACTTTAAATACCAACTAAACTTACCTTACATCTCTGCTTAATTTTTTGCTTTACGTTTCTTTTGGCTTTGTACAATTTTCCTCTGTCATTCAAATGAACAAATACATAAACATTCATACTAATTCTCCTCTAAAATTATGTGTGAAAGATTGCAAAAATGGCCACACATTAGTCCTCTCCCTCTGTCTGTTTGGTCATAGCATCCCACGTTGACTCTGGGTAGATTTGGTCTTGTAACTTGCTTTGGCCAATGGGACATTAGCAAATGACATAAGCAAAGGCTTGAAAAACAATTGCTCATTGTTGGTACTTCTCCTTCTCTGGCTGCGCTTGGGAAGCCTGAGGCCATCAATATGTGAATGAGTCTAGATAGACTGCACATCTCCATCACTCCAGGTGACTTCAAGTCAACAATCAGATATGTGAGTAAGGCCGTCCTAGACCATTCAATCCCAGCTGAGCCACCAATAGGTCCAGATCAAAATAACTTCCCAGTTAACCCACAGAACTTTGAGAAAAAATAAACTATTCTTATTAGAAGCTACCAATTTTTAGGATATTTTGTTATACAGCAGAACCTAACTGATACATTATGCTACCATATAAATATGTCCTCTCATTATTTGTGTAATTATCACAGATTTCTATTTCTTTATCCAATATCATAGACTGGAATATTCTTCTCTAGATTAAGTCTCTGAAAGACAGAGACCATATCATGTTCCATTTTACTTTTACTCCTTCCTCTTTTGAACCAGACATCTTTAAGCATATATATTAAGAATATCTTCACTAATTTTAAGATTATGGATATTCTTCTATATTGTCATCCATCACTGTTATATGCGGTGGATTTTTACTTTTAATTTTAGCCCTATAATCCATTTGGAATGATTTACTTGTGAATAATGTTAGTTGATGGTCCAGTGTTTTATTTTACAAATGGATATCTTTTAGTCTATAAAACAAATACTGCATCATTTTAAAAGTTGATTTGAAGCATATGGAATCTGAATAATGTTTGGAAAACTGATATCTTTGAAACACTGTTTTCAGTCACAAGTATAGTATATCTCTCCATTTAACCTGAGCTTTTACATGCTTTGTATCTCTTTATAATTTTCTTCATATAATTAATGTGTAGTTCCAATTATTTTAACTACTTATCTTAAATAATTCATTGCTCTTATGAATGGAATAATTATTAACATGTTTAAACTAATTCTTGCTCATGTCACAGTATTTTTGAAGTTTCATATAGGAATCTAGCTTCCTTTCGCATTCCTCCACTTATTTACCAGTTCTAAACTTTATAAGTTATGTCCCACTAAAATAATAGATTTTCTCTTCTTCTCTAATATTATGTACCTATTATTCTTTTGATTCTCATTTTTTCATGACTGTGCTCTCCAGTGCCACACTGAATCACAATAGTGTTTCCCATGAGTATTTTCCTCTTCTTAAGTGTAGCGTAAACATCAGATAAATTCCTTGTCAGGGCAGAGCAGGCATCTAAGAGAGAGAAAGTAAAAACGTGAAGGGGAATCATTTCTAGCTGGACATCAACAGACTTGCTTCTTGTGGCTGTTTGGAGCTGGAGATGTTATGCAATGTGGCCAGCTGAGAATCAGAGGATTGCTCTCTAGTCACAGGAATTAGTCTTGGTCAAATCTCTCAACCTCTTTAGACCTCATTTTCTTCACCTGTAACATGAAGAGTTGGATGAGTCTTTTTGAGTTCTCAAATCCAGTGACTCCAAGATACCCTTCACCCACATGCCCTTGACAAAGACCAGAGAGAATTTTTAGTTTTCTTCTGCATCAACATTATTATCCATATCACCACTTAAAGACATATCAAATATCTACTTTTGCATGACACTGATAAAACAGGTTCCATACCAAATCGCAGTTCATTGGGATAACAAATCTATAGTTAATTGTTTAGAGGTAAGTATAGGGATGGGCCTTGCTGGAACCAGCAATCAATGGGCCAAAAAGTCTTGCTTTATTTTACAGCAAGGCTGTGGAAACACTCCCTAATATAACAGAATGCTGAAGTACTTAGAAAGTATGAAATAAATGGGAGCCTTGTATCCATGGTTATGAGCTAATAAGGATATGATTTTTAAAATTTTGTTAATGATGCCATTTGCCTGCTATGGGGCTGTTCTCTGGTGAGTAAAGAGCAGATGTATTCAAGGCCACTTTCATTCCTTTAATAAATATTTACTCAGCGCCTACCACTTGCTGCACGATAGCAGTGATCTATCCTAAGAGCATTTATATTCTAGTAGGGTGACACAGACCAAAAACTAAAAGAGAAACTTGAGGTGATCAATAAAGTTACACATACGTCAAACTTTTTTCATTCTGGACTATTTTTCACCCTTTCCCTACTTTTACTGTTTCCCAGAACTCTAATCATGGACTTGAAAACCCAGAAAGCATTGGTCCCAAGTTTATTCTCGCAACACCCCTGTTTCAAAGACAAAGTGTTTATCATCTGAGAGTATGTCTCTTTAAGACTAAGTTCCTATGAATCAGCATTATTTCCTCACTTTCTTGAGAGGACAGATGTTATTATGAAGGAGAAACAAAATATCATATGGGATTTATACTTGAAATGATGTTTCCACTCTAATTGTGTTATTTAATGTGGTGTGATTTGGGGAAAGTCAGTTACTCCTTTAGAGACAGTGGTAATAATACCCTGAAAAGCATTCTATAGAGATTAAATGAAACAAAGTATGAGAAACTGTTTTGTAAATTGCAAAGCAATCTATTTCAGCTTATTTTTCTAAAAATATTTTCATTTATCCGATCCTTTTTGACTCTACACAACCTGCCTTCACTGAGTTTTATCATTTATTCAACAATAATAATGGGTCAAAATGGTTGAATATTGGAAATTTCATATGGTTCAACTTAATTAATAGGCCATCACAATATTTAATTTGGTTATAATTACAGTTAAATTTTTCATGTTGCCTTACCATGTGCCAGGCACATTCTAGGCATCTGACATGTATTCACTCATTTAATCCTCACAACAATGCTATGGAGACAATACTATTAACCCCTATTGTATGGATGAGGAATATTAGACGTTATATAATTGACCAAAGTCACACAGCTGGTACCCAGGCAGTCTACCTCCAGAATCTCTTTTAGGGATCCATTAGAGGTCGCGGCGCTTACATCGTAAAAGGATCACCCTGGTATCTGGTTGGCGAATGGACAAGAGGGGACTAAGCAAGAAAGCACATGGCTACTGAAATGATCCGGGCAAGCAATTCTGAATACAGGATTTCCTTCCTTTTTAAGGCTGATTAATATTCCATTGTATAGATTCCCCAGATTTTCTTCATCCTTTCACCCACGGATGCACAATTAGGTAGTTTCCATCTCTTGGCTATTGTGAATAATATTGCAGTGCATTTTGTCAAACAATTTCCTGGCACTTAGTGAGTTTGAAAAAATTCTTCTTATACACATTAGTTACTGTAATGACCTACCTTTCTAAATGTCTAAAGTTTAAATATTTGTCATTCTACAGAAATACCTTGCCTAATCATGATTTGTGTTGTTATCAGTTCATGAATGAGCTAAGATTTTCGTGCAAAAATTTGTTATAATGGCTTTTTTTGCATGTATTCAGGAACCTTGCATAATACAGGTATTCCCTGATTCTTGATTTTTAGTAGAGTTTTCTAGTAAGCCTTTAGGATAGGAAATATCTTCGTAGATGTGAGGCAGAGAGCAGAAGAATAATAAAATGATTGTTATATTTAATTACATCAAAAGAAAACTGTCATTTTGCTAAATTGTTTTTACACACCCTTTGCTTATTTGTAAGAATGGCACATATCATTTTATTAATGAAAAGAAAATTCAATAAACAATTTTAACATAAAACAATATCTATTGAGAACTTATATGAAAATTTTAGCAATATGTTGTCACCAATTTCCTCATCTGCAAAATGGAGATAGATAATACCATCTTCCTTATGGGTTGCTGTGAAAATGCTCAAGAGTAATGTATGTAAAATGCTTATCACCATGTCGGTGGGAAAGTGATGCCTCATTCATTTTTCCACCGGGATGATGACAGCTTTTTTAATGCTTGAAGTCTGTAGTTTTCAAAATACGTTCTACTGTTGTAAAGTGAATCCTTTTTACAAACTCTTTGTAGAGTTAGATCCCTTTGGAATACAAATTCAGGCTCCTGTGTGTGTGCGTGTGTGTGTATGTATACGCACATCTCTCCAATAATACTTCAAGCCTGATAATGAAAAGCTACCTTCCCCACTCTTGACTCTGGTTCCAAAAACAACTTCTTTAATTTTCTGGTTGAAAATCTATATTTCTAAATTAGCTATTCATACAGCTCTTTCATTTTTCCTCTTTTGACTATTTATATTTTCTTTCTTCTCTGAAAAAATCAACATAAAGTGTTCTTACATATGTTAAAAACATAATTCCCCTTGCCCAATATAACTATTTAATGAATTAGGATAAATCAGAATTCAATGTCTACTGTTTTATGACATAAGTGTTTACAATTTTATAGCATACAAATGTTATCGAGAGATGTGTTACATCAGATATTATGAATACATTTTCCTTCTCACTTTTTCCTTTGACCTTTTAAATGGTAAAATTCTCTTGTTTCTTTGTTGTCTTCCTATGGATTCATCACTGGTTCATCTCCTTCCACAAGAAATTTAAATCTCTTTTCAGTAACTTCTGACTCTTGAGACAATTCATGGACTTAATGTTTTGCTTGGGGACATCCCTCTTGGGCTTGAACATATACACCGTCCCACATATACACAGTATGTCTGGAAGGATAGAGGAGGAAAGGACGTTTATCTCTGTGCAAAAGGACTGGGAGACAGTGGTAGAGTGAGAATATTTTATTGACTTTGTACCGCTCTTTGAAGTTTTCCTACATGTGCATCTACGATGTAGTGGCCTCCCTCCCCCCAGATTTTTAAAATTAAAATAGCGTTATATCCTTATCTACTGGCTTGGGACAGCAAGTTGTAGAGAAATGTAAATATATGATACAATTTTTTAACGAAATTAAAAAGAGCAAACACGCACAAATATTTAGAATTCTAAATATGGGCCCATCATTCTATTAGGCTGTGTAAACGTGGGGAAAGGATTGAAGAACAGCTGTTCAACATCCAGCTACCTGTACAGTCTAGGGGTCCACGGAGATCCCCGCCTCCAGCCCCGCACCTGGAGCTGATTTCCTCCACCTGTGTAGTCTGTCTGACTTATTCCAGCCACACCCCCGCCTCTTCCTGGCCCTGGAACTGGTCTCCGCCCACAACGTTCGGGCCTGGTTCCGCCCACAGCCTGGTCCCCGCCCACTGCCCACAGAACCGCCCCCCCGGTCCTGGAGTCACTCACACCCTTATCCCCGCCCACAGTCCGCCCCTAGAGCTGGTTCCTGCGCACAGCTCCGCCCCTAGATTTTGTCCCTGTACTTGGTGCTGACGCAGCCCGCTTTCCAGCTTCGCACTCACTCTAGAAATTACACACCTGCCCCGAGGCTGGGGTGTGCGGCCCCGCCCCTCTCGCCGCGTCAACTCACAGCCCCCAAACCTTCGTCCTCCCCGAACGACCGCCCGAGACTGAAAGTGGAAGCGCAGGCGTCGCCGTGGAAGGAGCGGCGGGTCTACGCAATGTGTCCCCTCTTCTACGCGCGGACAGGATACCCTTGGACGTTTGGCCGAAGGGGCGGGGCGCAGTGAGCGGCAGGCGGTCCCGGCTCCAGTCACGGTCCAGGTAGGGGCCTGTGCCGCGGGCAGCCCCGTCAGGGCCCGGCTTCCCTCCGTCCTCCCGGAGCCCCATTTCCCCTGGGCTGTTTGCTCAGGGCTCCCGAGGCTGCTGTTCCTCCTGGCTCCGGGCGCCGCCGTCCCCTCTTCAGAGTCCCCGTCATCGTCCTCCGTGTGATTTTGTCCCCAGGGGGCTTATCCACATCTGCAGATGGTGTTTGGGTTGTTACAAATGGGGCGCTCCTGGCATCTAGAGGGGGAGGCAGGGATGCTGCTCAGCGTCCTCCAGGGCCCAGGACGGCCCGACAGAGAATTATCCGGCCCCAAATGTCAGTGGTGCCGAGGTTGGGAGACCTGCTCCAGGGCCTGAAAATCTCCCGAGCCCTGAATGAAGTGTGGAAATTTTTGACAAGTCAGCCGAGTCACTTACAGGGTCCCTAAATGACAAGCTTGTTTAAAGGGTCCGGAGTCACCAAAAAGTCTCTGTCCAGCCAAGTGAGTTGAGCGAGTCAAGTGCAGACAGCACGAAGCTGGTTTCTCCCATCTTGGGGAGCAGGTGGCTGGATAGGAATCGGGAAAATCCAGTCACAGCCAACAGTTACAGTTAAATCAGTAAATACAAAAAAAGAAGAGTGAATGGGGTGAACTTTCCATCCAACACCCTATAAAAGGCCTCAAAATCTTGTTTGCGCCTTTTTTTCCCCCCTCAGACACGAGAAGCATCCGTGGAGCTCAAGTTTGAGGTGAAACCAGGCTCAGGGTCCACCTGTCCTCGCTGATCCATGGATTTCTGTGTGGCCAGGTGAGTACACTGTGGACCTGGTACCAAGAGGTTCTGGCAGCCTCTGCTGTGCAGAAGACCTGCTAGTGAGATTTCCTGGGCTCGGGTTGTCACCACATGGAGTCACTGAGAGTGAAGGTATCTTGAGAAAAATTATTGATGTTTGATGGATTATATTCAAGGGAAAGATGGTAAGCTGTGTGTGTTTCTGTGTGGTAAATATTTCAGTAAGTACAGTTATATGCAAATAAGAACACATGAAACAAACGTAAATAACTACAAATGTGTATTATAGTAGAAAATATAGATTTACTTGCATTGCATAATACTCAAAAGTCAGGATTTATATATAATATAAATACAAAAATGTTTTGCGTGTGTATGCAGTATTAGAAGACATCCCATTAAATATTAGGAGGGATACTCAGCAACATTCCTTAGACCCATTCAATTTGAGTTCTAAAGTCCTATAAATCCTCCACAAAAATTTGAAATAGAGGAGCATTCAGG
The DNA here is from genome assembly GCF_020826845.1 of Diceros bicornis minor. Taxonomy (NCBI): domain Eukaryota; kingdom Metazoa; phylum Chordata; class Mammalia; order Perissodactyla; family Rhinocerotidae; genus Diceros; species Diceros bicornis. The sequence goes on along the minus strand of NW_026691082.1, from coordinate 445,165 downwards.
GAAAAAGATGATTTGAACTAAATAACAAATTTAAAATTGAATTTGCCAGTAGCCAGATTTATTTTGAGCATTTTTTTTCTTTATGACATTTCAAATCATTTGGAAGAGTACTGAGCAACAGAGTAGATTGCAGGGAAGGGCACTAGTCTCCAAAAAGACTGTCCTCACCACCTTGCCTTCTAAAGGGAATTAACTTTGTTTCTTGAAACTTTTCTGGTGATTCACGTTGCAGAGAATCTTGTTAAGTAATTTTGTATTTAGTTGTTGGCCTCTACTAATTGTGTGTGTATGTGTGTGTGCCTTTTTCATTTTAGCTTTCCTGTGATGTTCTTGAGGGGAATGTGTGCTTGTCATGCAATAGATAGTCTTTGAGTGTATAATTTATGGTGACAAACCATCCTCGCTTATTCAGAAAAGAGGGGATTTCCAGGACACAGGACGGGTAGTGTTCAAACCAGGGCAGTCCTAGACATACCGAGATGGTTCCTCATCTCATGAGCTAGGCCCTGGGACACATGCATGGGGACCTGGAGAACCAGAGAGACCTTGTCCCACCTCCATGGAATTTATATTGTATTTGGGAATTTGGATTTTGAAATGTTAATGATGAGAGTGATGTAGGAGTTTGGCACAAGGGGAATCAACCTGAGGGGGCAGGGAAGCCCTCTTGAGAAGGACTGATATTTAGCTTCAGAGCTAGAGTTGGGACTGGATTTAGCTAATTGGAGGGTTAGACTGGAGTGAGGGTGTGGGAGTGTGTTGAAGAGAGCATTTCAGGCAGAGGGACCCGCATGAGGACACCCCTGAAGCAGAGAGCCTGGTGTGTCCATGAACTGAGAACAGGGATGGCTGAGCTGAGTGAACACAGGGGGAGGGGCGTGAGCCACACTGGCGAGGGGGACAGGCTGGACCAGATCAGGTGTGACTTAGGACTCTGTTCTAAGACCAGTGGGAAGACTCTGGAGAGATGCGAGTAGAAGGATGATGTGATTAGCGTTTGGTCTAAGCACGTGGGTTAAAATGGACTTCATGGTTAAGAATGAAGACTTAAGAGGCAAGATGGGAGGTGCTGGGAATAAGATTAGGAATAAAATGATTGTTCCCTAGGCCTGGGTGATGGCTGTGGAGTAAGAAAGAAGTAGAAAGAACAGAATTTGGAGTGTAGAACCGAGAGAACATAACGGTACTTTCTTGCCTGCATGTGTCAGATGGCACAGGGCACTGACTGTTCTCGCTGCTGTCCGTGCAGACCTGCAGACGCCCCCTCACCCAGGTCTGTGTGTTCACCCCTCTTTGCCACTCACAGGCCCCCCTCCACATCCTAAAGGAAGTCAGGCCTTACTTGTGAGGGGGTTGTCTCAGACGGGAGACACCGAGGAGAGCCCCTTCAGACATCAGAGCAGCCCCTTCAGCCTCTCCCTCAGCCTCCTCCCTTCCCCTCTCTCGCTTTCCACACCCAGAATGACCCTGCTCAGTATTCCAGATCCCCATGATGTTCCTCACCCAGGCTTGAGAAGGGTGGGGCAAACACTGGGGTGGACCTCATCTGCACCTTCCACTCTGACCCCCGCACGTCCCAGGCTCGACAGAGAGCGACTAACTGGGAGTTGAGCCATGAGACCCAGCGCGTCACCCACCTGGGCTCCTTCACCCTGGACGGGGACAGCCTCTACGTCAGTGGTGAGGGGCTGTGCTACAGCCACACTGTCTCTCCCAGTCGGAGAACTGTGTTGCCTTCATTGCTCTACAGTGAGCTATGATCCATTGCTCTATCCTCCTGGTCTGGGTTCACTCTTCTCATCACTGTGTGATCACTGGGTCCAGCCTCCTTCCATCTCGTTGCCTCCCCCCTGAACACCCCTCCCCACTTACCCTCTGCTGTTCCCACAAAGGTCCCTACATCCTCCCTCTCCCTTAATCCTTTTGTTCACCCCAACTCTTGCTCAGCTCCTCTCGCCTTCTCTCCACAGGTTACACCTATGGAGCCGTGGCCCCGACTACCACCAGTGAGTATTCCTGGTCCTGATCTCCTGTGTCCCATCCGCATTTGGGGTTGGGGAGCACTTGTTCTCCTTCACCTGCTGTCCTTGGTGATGGAAGCACCTGGAAGGGCCCTAGTTCATCCCTTCTCTCCCTCCCGGGTTCTGGTGGAGAGTCCCAACCCAGGGTGAGAAAACCTTAGACACAGACATGTTCTCCACCACATTCTGACCCCACGTGGTTTTCACTTTAATTCTCCTAAAGCCCCGCCCTTGGTCCTCCTTTTCCAGATATTCCATCCGTCTGTCCAGTTTTCTCTCCGTCCATCTGTCTCTCCATCAAATTCAGTCTCTCTTGTTCACCTATCTCTCTCTCTTGGGCTCCTCTCATCCACAGGCTTGCTCATCCCTCTACTCACACAGTCACCCGTCCCCTCACTCTCCTTTATGCTTCACCTGTGAATGGTGGTCCTGGGAAAGCCACTGCTGGAGACCGGATGAGCCTGGGGGATCCTCCCACTCTATCCCTCCCTGATGACAGCCCTGGCCCCAGCTCCCGAGCCGGTGACCACGTCCCTGCATACTTGATCATCACCTGTGCCACCAGAAGCCACCACAGGTATCTGGGTGCCACTTTTCGTTCTCAAGAGAAGTTCTCCAGCCCTACTCGTCCACCAGCCAGTTGTGATCCAGGATCTGGGAAGCCAGGGTGTGAAATTCTGGTTTTAGGGCAATCATGCTGATCACAAAGGTTATACCAATGATTCAGTCTAAGGCCAGCCCTCAGAGAGCCCTAGTCTTGTGAAATTAACACACCATTATAATACAATGTGGGATATTTTGGGGAGAGGCACCTGGCATAATTTGGAGGGGAAGAGCTTGCTAGACAAATTTTCACCAGGATGGAGTCTTTAAGAATGAGTAGGAGGGAACCTGGCAAATAGAGGATGAAGGGTTTTCCTGGCAGAAAGATTCCATGAGCAAAGTCTCCGACCAGAAACAACATGCCCTATGGGGAGAATTTGGGTTGCGTGAAGCTTAATGTTTAAGCCGCAGTAGATGGATAAAATGAGACTGAAAGGTCAGCAGGAGCCAGATTGAGTAGAGCCTTGAGTGCCAGGTCAAGAAGGTTGAACTAAAAACTGAAGGTCATAGGGAGCCATGGGTGGTACTAGAGCAGTGGTGGCCCTAGTGAGGTATTCATTTCAGAAAGATCCTTCTAGTAGTCCACGTAGAACATCCTTTAGACAGAGCATCGAGTGAGTCTGCTGGGGTGTTGGTCCGGGTGAAGGAAGTTAAGACCTGAGCTAGGACAGGGATGGAGAAAGGGAGTGTATGTGAGGACCAGTGTGCAAGGTGAATGGGTGTTACTGGGAGGGAGGAGGAGCTGAGCAGATATGCTGGTTCTGACTTGGGTGACCACACGGGTGGGTGGTGGTGCCACTAGGACAGAAGATGACAGATTATAATGAGTGCAGGACTCTGGTGTGGTCTCAGGCCAGCTTTCAGAGATGGCCATCGCTCTCCCTCTCGTCTTGCAGCTTTGGGGCACAACCTGAAGACCCTCATCGTCAACGTCACCATCTCCACCCTCCGGTATTCATCACACATGAGCAACGGCTCAGCCACGTTCAACTCCACTGAGAGGCTCCTGCAGATCCTGGTGAGACCTTGGTCCTAGCAGCTCCTGGTGGGTTAAATCCCACCCAGCCCCTCCCCCAACCCCTGTCCCTGTCTCTGTATTAATTTTCAGGGACTGGGGACATTGGTAGATGTAATTTGAGTGAGTATGTGCAGTAGTTTCTACGCAGGTATTCTATTTTTCAGACACAGATAAAATAGTGTGGCTACTCCATGCACCAAGAAAATGAATAACTTATCAAATTTTTTCATGATGTGAAGTCTTTAGAGAGTAAATGTCGTGGTTAAGAGCACAGAGTATGGAGCTAACTCCTCATGTCCAAATTCCAGCTCAATCCCTTACTAGATATTTGTATTGACTGAGTTATTTACCTGATTTGTGCCTCAGTTTCTTCATCACTCAGTTGGCAATAATGATCAGCATACCTACTTTGTAGGTTTATGGAGAGTATTAAAGAAGTTAGTGTTTGAAAAATGCTTGGAACACCTAGTGTATTGCCAGTGTTGTACCTATATATTAGAAATAAAATTTAGAAATTCTTCTGACACTGCCTGTGAGCCCCAGAGAGTGACACTGTTGCCTGGATGTATGTAGAATGCACTCCATGACATACGATGAATAAATGAGTGAACAACATTGGCGAATGCATTACCAATGTCACCTATGTCACCCTACAGGCATTCCCAAGCCGAACCACATGCAGACATTCCTGCTCTGTCCTGCATCACATTCCCTGGAGAAATCACTGGGGCTTCTTAGACCCTGGTAACCGTGCCCACTAAAGGTTCTTTTCTGTCAGCAAACCCCAGTCTTTGTCCAATTGCTGCTGGTCACAGGGTCTGTGCTCTGATCCTTGTCTTCACTCGAGGGAGAAGTGCCATCCCCAGAGCTGGGCACACGCAGAGCCTGAGCCTTGGAGAAAATGATTCCCTGGCCCTGGGGCAGGTAGAAGAGTACAGGGACAGAGTGAGATTTGGGGAAATTCCTCCAAGGGTTGTCAGAAGGGATGGAGGCAGGGGATGTGTCAGCAAGGACTGGTCTGGTTGGTGGGCCTTTGTGGCTAAATAGTAGGGAGGCTGGGAAGTTTCCTAGGTTCTAGTATAATACAATCAATATGACGATCATGAAATCAGAATCAGCCTAATTAAGGCCAAATTAACCCAATGTCAGCTGTTCCCTGACTCTCTAATCCAGTAGTGACTTATAATAAGGGTATTCGTGTTATATCATCTCCTTTTCATTGATTGGCTAGAGTAATTATACTTTACATAGCCTGTATATTTTTACATAGTAAAGAAAAAGTGAGTTTTAAAACAACCCTCCTTGGAAAAGTCTCCTTAACATATTGAATTAATAACAGAAGCCACGACAGGAAATTCACCACATATCTTGAGCTTTAGTCTCTGGTTTTAGATCTTCCTAACTGGTAAATTACCTTGACTTCTGCCTTCTTTCTTGAGATTAGTGCATTTAGGACTAAGTAGGAGTGCAACCTCATGCCATGGGAGAAGTGGTGACTCTAGGAAGAGGTTTGTTTCATTCTGTCAGTGTCTGTGTGTGTGTGTGTGTGTGTGTATGACAGTTTTTGCTGCATCTGGCAGTGTGGGCCAGTGTAGACTCCTTTTCTAGGGAAAAAATTTCCCTAACCACTTTCTCTGGAATTTATTTTCACTGATGGCTTCATCGGCACTGTCCAATAGTAACATTAAGCACTCTATATTATAGAATTTAATTTTTTTCTTAGTAGCCACATTTTAAAAAATGAAAGCAAACAGGTGAAACTAATTTTAATAGTATATTTTAACCCACTATAACCAAAATATCATCAATGTGGGTCAGTCTATACAAAACTTAATAATGAGAGAGTTTACATTTTTTTCCTGGGTTTCATAAATCCTGTGTGTACTTCTCACTTACAGCACATTCTCCTTTTGTAAGTTGAGTTTTTTCAGACATACATTCTCTGTACTGAGATTTAATGTTCACAGTTGTCAAATAAGATTCACTAGGAGTGGGGTGGATGATAATTTCACTACTGATTTAAGCTCTAATGCAGCTATGAACACCAACTGGTCAATGGGTTAATCAAATGAATAGTCATATAGTACAGAACAATACTATGATTTGGGATTTAGAAAAAGACTGGGGAACGTGAGTCCTGACAGGGAGCACCAGGGATTTTGTTGTTGAGAGTGACAAGGACAAAAAGAGAATAAAGTCATACTCATAAGTGTCTAACAACATGGGGGAGAAGAAATGACCTGCCGTAGTCCTGAATTTTGACCTCGAGCTTTCTGTTCTTGACCCAAATCTCTTTGATGACGTCCCAGGACACAGGTCAGATTAATCCCCACAGGGAGAGAGGGAGGGTAGAAGTACAAGGCATCTGACATAATTGTCCTGGGAAAGCAGGCTTCATTTATCACTCTGATCGACATTCACAATTTATTTTTATAGGGTAAGAGGAAAAGAAGTATGGTGGTCAAATCATCACAGAGGAAGCGACATGATTGTGGAAACCAATCAAACCCAAAGCCTGGTTTGAGCATCTCCATCGCTTTGAGGATGTCCAGTTACATATTCAAGAGGACAGTTACTAGAATCACATCCTATCCTGACAATGAGGTCGGATGCCATCAATGGGAGGAAACGTTGGAGCAGCCCCAACAACTCTGCTGGCAGAAGATACTACAAGGTCTCCAGGCCTGCAGAGTGCAGGTGAACCGTTAAGTCCTTTGGACCTTGCCAAAACCCTGCTGAATCTTGCACCTAGTTGCACAGATGCATCCCTGCCAGGTGTGCTCGCAGGTGGTCTGAACTCCAGTCCCATGCCCTCCCCTGCCTGGTCTTCAGATTCAGCAGAGACGATCCCAGGAGCTGGTCTGTACATCCCACAGCTCCTTTGCAAACAACTTCTGATGACTCAGGAAGATATCAGGAAACAGGAAGAGAAAGTGAAGACGGCAAGAGAGAGACTGGTGGTAGCACTGATGCAGACAGACTGGCTAGTGAGGCAGGGAGAGTGAGGGGCCAAGAAGGACGTCCCGACAAACACGGTGATAAAAGACAAGACGAGGCAGATGACATGGAGCTCACACTACATCAATGCCTCTGCAGGGGTCATTAGGTTTTCTTGCTTTGAGCTCTTGAAACTTTAATATATACCAATACTTTTCTTTTCTTTGATTCCTTTGCATAACAGAGAAGATACGGACAGTGATCCTTCTGAGGTGGGAGATTGAGTTTCAGGTGAGGAGAGAAAGGAGATCTTTCCTTCCTTTCCTTTCCTGAGTGTTATGTATTTGTATTTTAAGATCAACAAAGAGTTATCGCAGTCAGGGGATTCTTTAGAGTTTTGCCATCACAGTCACAGAGAAAACATACCTAGTCTAAATGGATTGTCCTTTTTGTGTAATATTGCAATAGATTCCAACATAACATTTCACTAAAGAGCTGTTATATCTGTCTTCTCAAAAAAGACACCTACTTCTGGGTCTCTATTTTTCTGATATTTGTTGCATGTTGAATCACTAGTTGCATACAATGAAATACTGGATTTTCCATTTTTTTAGATTTATATGCATTGGAAATTTGATTCATGAAAATTGATATGCCATTGCGGTATCATGCTGTCAGGAGAACGCCTGTTTTCAGCATCACAAGTCTCACAATAAGCCAGTGTGTTGAGATTTATCTATTTGCCTGATCGAGTATGTTGCATTCTTCAAATCCTCTTTATCATTACTTACTTTTGTCCCACAGATTTATCAGTTTCTGAGAGCAATGTGTTAAACAATAATGGAGTATCATAGTATTTATATCTTCCTTAAAAAATGAGTTATTTTTTAGCTAAATCTTCTCTCCTCTATTCTTCCATGTGGTAATCATCTGGAATTTTGGTTCGAATGTGTTTTTAATGTCTTGTTTTAAAACTAATACTAAATTAGACAGACGGTTTTTTCCTTTCCATGTGACCCCTGTTATGTTTTCCTGGGTTCACATTTCTTCTTCCTGATGTACATTCTTTACCAGTTCTTTCACTGCAGGCCTGTGGGATGTCAACTTTGAGTCTGTTTGTAAGTCAGATAACGTCTTTCTTTCTTTGAAACATAGTGTGAATAGGTGTTTAATTTAGGTTTGTAGTAATTTTTTCCTTCTTTGTCAAGTTATTTAATATTTCTGAGCCTCCACATCTTTACCTTAAAATGGGAATAAAACCCTAAATATTGTGACTGTAACTGGGATAATACACGCAGAGCTTGCCAGTCATGTTGCTTAGGAGAAATTAAATAGTCAATAATGATAACGATTATTAACCATTATAATGATATCATAATAATGTAATATATAATAATAATATATTAATGTATAATAATTATACATTAATTTATAATTATAATGTTCAGTGTATAATGTATAATATATGCAATGTATAATAATATATTAATATTATTAATCATTATAATCCTCAGAGTGTGCATTCTTAGAAAATCACTGCTTAAGATTGAGAATGTGATGCTCACACACAAAAAGTCTGAGAGAGTGGCATGACCGTGACTTTAATTCTCAGCCCTTGGGTATCTTCAGCTGTGGTCGTCTGCACAGTGTGTACAGATAATATAATCTGTACCCACAGCCCCACTGCAGAACAATGCAGCCTGCCTCATGCCTGGGATGCTCTGGGCTGCTTGTTGGGAAGCCTCTGCTGTGAGGCTAGTTGGACTCTGTACAGAGAAAGATGAAAAAAGACTCTTTCTTTTCTTTCAGATCCCCCCCCCCGTGTTTTATTCACTTTTACATCCAGAGCAGATACTCTCTTCCCAGAGCCTTGGTGTTACTCTGGGATTCAGGCTTCCCAGACACCTAGTCATTTCAGCTCCCAAGGCCCAAGGTGACTGCAGAGTCATGTCTCACCCACTCCTCCCATCTTGGCCTGTTTCCCGTCATGGAGGACCCATGAGTGGGGAGAGGAGACATTGAGGGTGATTGATCTGGAAGTCCTCGTGAATCTGAGCTTGAGAGAATGAAGCAGAAAAGGGGAACCTGAGATTGCCAGGCCTTCAGTGGGGGAGGAATATGGAGGAACCGAGAGGGGTGTGATGGCTGCACAGAGTCAAGGGGAGGGATGTTCCAAAGTTTCCTAAGAAGGGAAACCTTGCACTGAAGTGGGGATACGATTTTACATGATGGCAGTGTCTGTGCTGGCTTCACCAATTCTGGTGTCCCTGAGGAATGAATTGGTGTGACACCACAGGACAGAAGTTGTAGTCACTTTCAGGACTTAAGGAAGGTGAAACCTTTCAGCTTAGTCCCCTGTGAGCCAGTCAGGGGCCAAGTCTAGAAAGGCTTGGAGCCTGTGTCCATCCAATGTGGTTTCGTTCTGTTCCAGCTAAGCTCGTCTGGACCTCAGCTGGGAAAAGGGGACCTCAGATCTAGTCAGATCTAGTCGTCGCAGCTTCCGTAGTTCACCATGAAGCAGGTAATAGCCCAGGCGTCGTCTCTGGAGCTCATAGTTGCCCTCCTTCTACCGCCGGCAGACAATGACTTGTGAGGTGAGGAGAGCACATCAGAATGGTCCAGTCAGATGCCCAGTATGGGAGACGCCAGGGGAAGGAGATGCCAAAGCCACAGAGACCTGATGCCTCCTGTGTCTCCCTCTTCCTTTTGTCCACTTAATTTTCACCCTCAGTCCTTCTTTTCCTTTCCTTTTCCCTCTTTCGGCTCTCTCTCCCTCTCTTTCCTCTACATGTTCTAGCTTAATTGAGGTATTAACGACATACAGTAAACTGCATACATTTAAAGTGAACAATTTGATACATTTTGATTATAACTTATTCAACCAACACCACAATCAAGAAAAGGAATGCCCATCCTCCCCAAATTTTCTCATGCTCATTTTAATTCCTCCTTCCTTGCCGTTTGCAAACACATTCTCATTCCCAGGCAACCAGTGATCCGGTATATGTCCCTATAGATTTTCCTGTATTTTCCAAGGATTTTGATAAATGGGATCATATACAATGTACTCATTTTTTACTGGCTTCTTTCACTCAGCATAATTATTTTGAGATTTATGCTTGTCATTGCATGTACTATGAATTCATTCCTATCCCCAACCCTTCCCTGGCAGCACTGTGCACACACCCGAGTGCTTCCCAGGTTAGAGTGAGAGCCAATAGTACTGCTGCACCCCCAAAAGTAGGAATGCGCCTTGGTGCAACTCTGGGAGGTGTTGGCAGCAGCCCTGGACCTGCAAATGAATGCTTTCCTGGATGGTTGGAAAGCCCACCGTGCCACTGCAGTCCCAATGATTGGCCAATGCTTAGAACCCGTGAAGAAGTCCCACATACCAAGTACAGAGACTGGCATGAGCATAAGAAAAGGCAGCAGCAGATATATGCACACATGCAAATGCTTTCCCAGATGGCACAAATAACCATAGTAGTGCTGCGGTCTCACAAGTGGGTAGGTGCCTCCGTGTGACGGCAGCTCTGAGCCCAGTGTGAATGCTTTCCCAGCGGATGGGAACACTCACTGTACCCACACAACTTCCAGCATATGGGGTGGGATCAGAAACACAGCTCATGCTTCCCCCACAGTGGTAGCAGGTGGAATCTGTGACCTGATACTACCACAAATACGCAGGCAAAAGATTAGTTCATCAAACACCATCAGAAACTACACTAACAATTCAGAGCAGAAGGAAATGACAAATCTCCAGAAACGAACCTTGAAGTCACAGAAATTTACAATCTAAATGACAGAGAATTCAAAATAATTGTCATTAAAGAAACTCACCAAGTTACAAGAATGTTAAGACAGTTCGATAAACTCAGGAATAAAATTAATGAGGAAAAGGAATACTTCATCAAAGAGACTGAAACTATTTAAAAAAAAGACAAGCAGAAATTCTGAATATGAAGAACATAATTAATGACATAAAAAAGAATCTAGAATCCTTAAAAAACAGAGGTGATATTATGGATAAAAGAATTAGTGATTTAGAGGATAGAAATATAGAAATGCTTCCAGTGGATGAGGAGAGAAGACTCAGATTTTTAAAAAATGAAGGAATTCTTGGAGAAATATATGACTCAATTATAAAAGCAACCTAAGAATTATATGTATCCTAGAGGGAGAAAAGAGGGAGAAAGGAGCAGAGAGCTTGTTCAAAGAAATAATAGCTGAGAACTTCCTAAACCTGGGGAAGAACCGGACTTACAAATACATGAAGCCAACAGAACGTCTAATTACATCAATGCTAAAAGACCTTCTCCAAGGCATATAATAGTAAAATTGACAAAAGCCAATGACAAAGAAAAAATATTAAGGGAAGCAAGACAGAAGAAAATAACCTACAAAGGAACACCTATCAGGCTTTCAGCATATTTCTTGGCAGAAACTTTACAGGCAAGGAAAGAATGGAATGATATATTAAAAATACTGAAAGACAAAAACTTTCAGCCAAGAATACTCTATCCAGTGAAACGATCCTTATGATACAATGGAGAAATAAAAGTTTTCCCAGATAAACAAAGGCTGAGGGAGTTCATCGCCACTAGATCTCCCATACAAGCAATGATCAATAACGCCCTCATACCTGAAACAAAAAGAAGGCAAATGTCTACAAAGCTTTGAGCAAAGAGATAAATAGACAGACAAAATCAGAAAGCTACAGCTCTGCTTCACAACAGGGTAGCAAATACTTAATTATAACTTAAAAGAAGAAGGGAAGGAAAGCATCAGAAGTAACTATGAACACTTCAGCTTAGTCACAAATGCACAACACAAAAATGAATAACTTGTGACAACAATAACTCAGAAGGAGAAGAGGAAAGGAATGGAACCTGCTTAGGCTAATAGAGATAAGAGGCTCTCAGAAGATGGACTATGTCATCTATGAGATCTTCATACAAACCTCACAATAACCAGCAAACAAAAAATCAGAGCAGAGCCATAGATCATAAAAAAAGAGAGAACCTCCACAGAAAACCCCCAAAATGAAATGGTAGTCAGAAACACAAAGGAAGAGAAACAGTGGAAATATAGATTAGGTGGGATTAAGCCCTCATGTATCAATAATCACTCTAAATGTAAATCGATTGACTTCTCCAATCAACAGACACAGAGTGGTGGGGTGGATTAGAAAACAAGACCCAACAATACGCTGCCTCCAGGAAACACATCTCAGCACTAAAAACAAACAGGCTCAGAATGAATGGAGGGGAGAAAATACTGCAAGCAAATGGCAAATAAAAGAAAGTAGGTGTTTCCATACTTATATCAGACAAAGCAGACTTCAAGATAAAAAAGACTATGAGAGACAAAGAGGGGCAGTATATAATGATAAAGGGGACTTTCCACCAAGAGGACATAACACTTATAAAGATATATGCACCTAACACAGCAGCACAAAAGAATATAAAGCAACTATCAATAGACCTAAAGGGAGAAATTAACAGCAACACAATAATAGCAGGGGAGCTGAACAACCCACTTACATCCATAGATAGATCATGCATAGAAAGGCAACACATAAATAGTGGAATTAAATGAAACATATGATCAGATGAACTTAATCGATATATATAGAGCATACCCTCCCAAAAAAGCGGAATACACATTCTTCTTAAGTGCACATGGAAACTTCTCAAAGATATAACATATGTTGTGAAACAAAACAAGCCTGAATAAATTTAAGATTGAAATCATATCAAGCTTCTTTTCTGACCACAATGCTATGGCACTAGAAATCAACTACAAGACAAAAGATGGGGAAGTTACAAATATGTGGAGACTAAAGAACACAGGACTGAAAAAACATTGGATCAATGAACAAACCAAAGGAGAAATCAAAAAATACCTGAAGACAAATGAAAATGAAAAGACAACAAAACAACTCTTATGGGATGCAGCAAAAGCAGTTCTAAGAAGGAAATTCATAGCAATGCAAGCGCACCTCAACAAACAAGAAAAATACCAAATAAGTAACCTTAAACTACACCTAATAGAACCAGAAAATGAAGAACAAATGAAGCCCAAAGTCAGCAGAATAAGGGAAATAATAAAAATTAGAGCAGAAATAAATGAAATAGAGACTAAAAAAACAGTAGAAAGGATCAATGAAACAAAGAGCTGGTTCTTTGTGAAGATTGAAACAAAACTGACAGACCCTTAGCCAGACTCACTAAGAAAAAAAGAGAGAGGCCTCAAAGACATAAAATTAGAAATGAAAGAGGAGAAATTACAACAGATACCACAGAAATCCAAAGGATAATAACAGAATACTTTGAACAACTTACATGCCACCAAATTGGATAACCTAAAAGAAATAGATAAATTATTAGATTCATACAACCTCCCAAAACTGATTCAAGAAGAAATAGAGAAAATAAACAGACAAATCACAAGCAAAGAGATCAAAATGGTCATCAAAAACCTCCCAAAAAACAAAAGTCCAGGACCAGATGCCTTCTCTGGAGAATTCTACCAAATATTCAAACAAGCTTTAATACCTATGCTTCTCAAACTATTCCAAACACTTGAAGAAGATGGAACACTTCCTAATTCATTCTATGAGGCCAACATCACCCTGACAGCAAAAGCAGGCTAGGACAGCACAAAGAAGGAATATTACAGGCCAATATCGCTGATGAACACAGATGCAAAAATCCTCAACTAAATATCAGCAAATCGAACACAGCAATATATTAAAAGGATCATATACCATGATCAAGTGGAATTTATACCAGGGATGCAGAGATAGTTCAACATCCGCAAATCAATCAATGTGATACACCACATTAACAAAATGAGGAATAAAAATCACATGATCCTCTCCACAGATGCAGAGAAAAGATTTGACAAGATCCAACATCCATTTATGATAAAAACTCTCAATAAAATGGGTATAGAAGGAACGTACCTCAACACAATAAAGGCCATATATCACAAACCCACAGCCAACATCATACTTAATGGTGAAAAACTTAAATCCATTCCTCTGAGAACAGGAAGAACACAAATGTGCCCACTCTCACCACTCCCATTCAACATAGTACTGGAGGTTTTGGCCAGAGCAATTAGGCTGGAAAAAGAAATAAAAGGAATCCAAATTGGAAAGGAAGAAATGAAACTCTTGCTGTTTGCAGATGAGATGATTGTAAATATAGAAAACCCTAAACAATCCATCAGAAAACTATTAGAAATAATGAACAACTACAGCAAAGTTGCAGCGTACAAAATCAACTTACAAAAATCAGTTGCATTTCTATACTCTTATAATAATGGACTAACAGAAAGAGAACTCAAGAATACAATCCCATTTACAATTGCAACAAAAAGAAAAAAGTGTCTAGGGGTAAATTTAACCAAAGAGGTTAAAGACCTATACAATGAAAACTATAAGACATTGATGGTGCTCAGGGCAAGCTGCCCCAGGAAGCACCACTCTGGTATGCGGATTATTTCGAGCTGAAGACAATAAGGACTCAGAGAGCTCAGGAAAAATATTTGAGTTTCCCCTCCCAAACTGCCTAAAGAATTTAAAACCAAAAAATCTGTTTTAGGAAGGGGTTATTATCATGACTGCTATAAAAGATAATTTAGGATAGAGGTTACAATAGAAAAGGCACCAACAAGCCCATCTTATCGGGAGTCCTGTCTCTCTGGCCACATTCTTTGGATGGCCCTGCGAGGAGTTGTCAGACAATCCTTTACAAGGGAAGTCTCCATTTGTAAAGGTATCTCCCTCTCTGTATTGAGAAAAAGGGGGGGTGAGCTCATTTCTAGTAACTTATCAATGTGGAAGATGAGGCCTTGGGGCTGTATAATAAACCTTACTCTTGTTTACTGTGCTTTAGTGGTAATCTCCTGTAACTGACTCCCCCCACCCCCAAAATCCTCCTTTGTCATTGGCTGAAAATGATATTTAAGACGAGAATTTCTGCTATTGTGTTGAGAAACGCAGTGTCCCTGCTTTCTCCCATGTATACATGTTATTAAACTTGGTATTATTTTCTCCTGCTAACCTGTCTTGTTGATTATTTGGCCAGCCAGAAGAACCTTAAGGGAAAGGGCAGAGGGAGATTCTCCCTCTTCCCCCGACAACATTATTGAAAGAAATCAATGATGACCTGAAGTAATGGGAAGATATTCCATGCACATGGATTGGAAGAATAAACACAGTTAAAATGCCCATATTACCTAAAGTAATCTACAGATTCAAAGCAATCCCAATCAGAATCCCAATGACATTCTTCATAGAAACAGAACACAGAATCCTAAAATATATATGGCATAACAAAAGACCTCAAATAGCCAAAGAAATACTGAGAAGAAAGAACAAAGCTGGAGGCATCACAATCCTAACTTGAAAATATATTACATAGCTATAGTAATCAAAATGGCATGGTACTGGCACAAAAACAGACTCATAGATCAATGGAGCAGAACTGAAAGCCCAGAAAACAAACCACACATCTGTGGTCAGTTAATCTCTGACAAAGGAGCCAAGATCATACAATGGAGAAAGGAAAGTCTCTTCAATAAACGCTGTTGGGAAAACTGGACAGCCACATGCAAATGAATGAAAGTAGATCATTATCTTCCACCATACACAAAAATTAACTCAAAATGGATAAAAGACTTGAATCTAACACTTGATATAATAAAACTCCTAGAAGAAAACATACGCAGTACAGTCTTTGACATTGGTCTTAGCTGCACCCTTCCCAATACCATGTTTACTCAGGCAAGGGAAAGAAAAGAAAAAATATACAAATGGGACTTCATGAGACTAAAAGACTTCTGCAAGGCAAAGAAAACGATGAACAAAACGAAAAGACAGGGCCAGGTCCGTGGCTTAGTGGTTAACTGCGCAAGCTCCGCTACTGACGGCCCAGGTTCGGATCCCAGACGCACACAGATGCACCGCTTGTCTGGCCATGCTGAGGCCACATCCCACATACAGCAACTAGAAGGATGTGCAACTATGACATACAACTATCAACTGGGACTTTGGGGAAAAAATAAAGGAGGAGGATTAGCAATAGATGTTAGCTCAGAGCTGGTCTTCCTCAGGAAAAAAGAGGAGGATTAGCACGGATGTTAGCTCAGGGTTGATCTTCCTCAAAAAAAAAAAAAAAACGAAAAGACAACCCACGAACTGGGAGAAAATATTTGCAAATCATCTATCTGAGAAGGGGTTAATCTCCAAAATATATAAACAACTCATACACTCAACAACAACAAAAAAGATAATCCAATCTAAAAATGGGCAGAGGATATGAATAGACATTTTTCCAAAGAATATATACAGAAGCCCAACAGGCACATGAAAAGATGTATAACATCATTAATCATTAGGGATATTCAAATCAATACTACAATGAGAGATCACCTTACACCTGTCAGAATGGCTATAACTCCCAAGACAAAAAATAACAAATGTTGGAGAGGATAAGGAGGAAAGAGCACCCTCACACACTGCTGGTGCGAATGCAAACTGGTGCAGCCACCAGGGAAAACAGTATGGAGATTTCTCAAAAAATTAAAAATAGAAATACCATACCTTCCAGCTATCCCACTACTGGGTATTTATCCAAAGAAGTTGAAATCAACAATTCAAAGAGATTTACGCACCCCTGTGTTCACTATGGCATTATTCACAATAGCCAAGACATGGAAGCACCCCAAGTGCCCTGCTACAGATGAATGGATAAAGAACATGTGGTATGTCTTATATACAATGGAATACTACTCAGCCAGAAAAAAAAAAACAAGATCATCCTGTTTGCAAAACCTGGATGGACCTTAGGGTGTGATGTTAAATGAAATAAGCCAGACAAAGAAATATGCATAATTTCACTCATATGTAGAAGATAAACATACACAGGGATAAAGAGAACAGATTAGTGCTTACCAGAGGGGAAGGGGGCTGGGGGTTGAGTGAAAAAGTTAAAGGGGTACAGGTGCATGGTATGGATAAAAGTCAGACTACTGGTGGTAAGCACGATGCCGTCTATACAGAAAATCACAAATAATAATGGACACCCGAAATTACACAATGTTAAAACCCTTTATAACTTCAATAAAATAATTAAAAAAGAAAAAAAATCATTCATTCCTTTTTATGGTTGAATAGTACTCCACTGTGGGGATATACCACACTTTGTGTATCCGTTCACTAGTAGATGGACGTTTGGGTTGTTTTCCGTTTTTGTTTACTATAAATAGGTTGTTATCAACATGTGTGTACAAGTCTGTGTATAGACATATGTGTTATTTCCCTTAGATGGATTCCTAGGAGAGGAATGGCTGGGTAGACGTATGTAATTATTAAAGACGAATCCAAGCTATTTTTCACCAGCACTGAGAGTTTCAGTGACTTGACATCTTCAACAACATTTGCTATAGTCAGTTTTTTTAATTTTAGCCATTCTCAAGTGTGGTGGAATCTCATGATGACTGTCACTTACATTTCCCCAATGACTCATGTTGTGAAGGAGAAGGCAAGCCACACACAGACTGGGAGAAAACATCTGCAAAACATATCCCTAGAAAAGGATGTGTATTTATAATATATAAATAGCTCTTACAACGCAATAGTAAGAAGACCAGCAACACGTCATGGCTTACCAGGAGACAGCAGATCAGGCCTGTGATGAGCACCAGGAGTCCTGCCAAGCAGATGAGGATGAGGGCCCAGAACGGGAGGTCTGGGGAGACAAGTGGTGGGGTGAGCCACGTCCTTTCATCGCCCCAGGGCTCCTGGTGACCCCACTGTGTCTCAACCCTCCTTGACAAGGGTTGGCCAACATTCTTCATCATCCAAGACACTGTGCGCATGGTTCTCTTCGATGAGACACAGCATCAAGACACTCGTCCCCTACCATGGGCTGGGGCTTCCTGCAGGTTTACCAGGCTTCTCAGTCAAGGTGTCATCTCTATTGGGAGAATATTCTGGAAGTGAATGAAATGGAGAATGCATGTGAGTGTGTTTCACTCTTTTAAATAAAACTTTTTAGACACAGAAAAATAAAGGCAACAGTCTCATAAACATCCATCATCTAGATTTAACAATGTATAGTCCATCCAATTAAAACAATATTTCATCAATGTATAAACTATTAACACTTGCCACCCTTGATTCATCCCATGTTTTCAATGAAATATTAAAGTCAAGTAGACATCATGATGTTTCACCCCATTTTAGTTTCCATCTCTAAAAAGTGAGCACACTTTGCTACAAAATCCAAGACCATTATCACAGAACAAAAGTGTAATAAATTAAACCAAATTCATACCTCTGGGCACAGAGGACTGAATTTGGGCTGGACTTTCTTATGACGGTCGGGGGGAGAATGGGTCATCACAGTTGGCAAGCCTATGGGATCTCTCTAAATTTGTAAAATCCCACTCAAGTGTTCTTCCATGCCTAGAAACATATCATCCACTTCTCCTTTATCTATTTGCTTAATATTCATTTTCTAGGATTAACCTACAATGTAATATCCTGCAGGAAGTCTTCTCTGATTACCGCCTCCAAATATGAGTTTGCTCACATCGAATAATTGATAAGTTTCAATTCTCTATTCTTGTTATTGCCAGCTACAACATAAACTCCAGGAGGGGAGGACACACAGCACCCAGTGGGCATGGGGGGAGGGGTGCAGGTCCCCCTTCTTGTACCTCTATCTAGACAAACTCTTAGAGGTGTGCTGTCTGATATGGATCAGCAACAAGTCTCGTTTTGAATTAAAATTAATTTTAGTTAAATAAAATAAAAAAATCTAGTACCTCAGTAACACTAAAAATCAGTAACAATAAAGAGCAGTCACAATATCATCCTTCGAGTACTCAACAGCCACATATGGCTATGCATTGGAGAGCACAGATATAGAACATTCCACCACTGCAGAAAGTTCTAGCGCATTGGTGCTCATCTAGCGTGGGACTTGGCAAACTATAGCCTGTGGATCAGAAACCACATGACCCCCAAACCTGTAAGTCTGCTTCACACACAGCTGGAGGCCCTCACTGACCATCTGGCCCAGTGGCTTACAGTGCAGAGATAAGGAAACAAAAGTCCAGAGAGGGGAGGTGACTAGCTTGAGGTCACAGAGCTGTCTAGGAGAAGGTGACGGCCTCTTATATCACACTGGTGTCCTTTTCTCTCTCTCAATGGTGGGTAAAGACTGGGGGACTATACCACCTCCTGCCAGCCTGAGAAAGGTCAATGCTCTCTCAGCCCCAGGCATCCAGAGTCCCCAGAAAAGCCTCACTTCCTTTCACAATGACCAGGGAGCCTTACCATCCCCAAGGACACTCTTCCTGTCCAGAGTCAAGTTCTGCAGCTTGGTCCATTCTTGGTCAGCTGTAAGAATTCCTCATAGATGGCAACTCTGTCCAGTCTCTGTGCCAAGGCGACAAGGTACACAGGGAGTCCACTCCAGTGTGGTTACTGTGGGGGACAGAACTGGAAGGCCACAAGGGATGAACAAGAGTGTCTAGAATTCTACCCTGATTCTAGATTCCCTTCTTCTGGGTCCTGTCCAAGATCACTTTCTACAATAATGTAAACATTTGTCTGCACTAACGAATACACTCATTATTAGCCCCATGTTGTTATCGAGCACTTAAAATGTGGCTAGTGTGTGTGAGTGAGGAACTGAATTTCTCATGTAATTTAATTTTAAGTAATTAATTTATAAATAAATAACCACAGGGAGAACATTTTTGAAACATTTGAGAAAGGACTTCTGCAAATGCATAAAAACAATGAGAACACTGGTAAAAATGGTCAAAATCAACTTTTCAGAAGTCTAGGAATTAATCAACGGCTTGTAAGAATCTGAGGAGGGTTTAGTGAAGAAACATGGTGGAATCTTGATAAAGGGAGCAAACTTTGTGGCATTATAACTTGCACTATCCCATCCTGCTCTCACAATATCCTCCATAACTTTGAAAGCCATCAGTCTCAGAACCATGGTAGCTGAGACAACCAGCAGCCCAGCAGCCATAATGGGTTTGGAGCTCTGAAAAGACCCATCCCCATCGAACTCTCACTAGCTGACCTGCCTGGCAGCTCCCCGAAAAAGCCCCATGTTCAGGGTTTGACGTTACTTGACTCAGAGCTTGCCCAGGGTGGAAAGTCTGTCCCCAGGACACTTGATAAAAATATTCAGGGCTAATTGTTTTCTATTGTAGTTGCCTGAGGGAGTGATACCAGCTGAGACAGGCAAGAGGTGAGCCAAAAACTTAGAAGAAAAATTGGGGGAATGAGATGTCCACAGGGGGCTTTGAAAAGCTCCAGTGTATTTGCGGGCATCTAGAAGGCCACAAGTGCTCAGGGCTGTGGCACGCCCAGGAAAGACTTGAGAACATCTTAATCTCTCACCTCTAGTTGAAGGGTTAGCTTAATATCTGAAAACTTGGTTATGTATTACACAATATTAATAGAATACGGGCCAATACCATGCAATCTCCATCACATATACAGAAAAGAATTTCACAAAATACAACGCCCTTCATGTCTAAAAAAGAAAACACTCAACAAATTAGGAATAGAAAAAAACTTTCTCAACCTATAAACAGCATCGATGAAAAACCCACGGCTAACACCATATTCAATGGTGAAAGACTGAAAATTTCCCCCTAAGGCCAGGGACAAGACAATGATTCTTCCCATATCTCGTATGTTAATCACAGGTACTAGAGGTTCTAATGAGGGCAATTAGGCAAGAAAAGGGAATAAAGAAACCCAGATTGGAAGGGAAGAGGTAAAACTATTTGTTTTGCAGATGAGAAGATATTGTATATAGAAAAACCTAAAAAATACACTCCTCCCCACACATAATATGTCAATCGTATCCTAATAGGTGTATAAAAAATTTAAATTGCCCCATGTGTTTAGTGGCTAGACTATTGGAGAGCACAGTTAGACTGCTGATATTTGTTGAAAGTCTCCAGAAGAGGAGGAGGAGGAGGATGCTGGAGGTTGGTGACACTAAACGTTAATGCTTTCCTCATCCCCCCAAAACCTATGGAAGGAGATGTTAGGATTAGCTGACAGGGATGTGGGGCAGAATGGTCACGATGTAAGTGACTTCCAGATCAATGATGTGTCACGGGAGCTCAGAGTCATCAGCCACCAGCTCAGCCAATGCTTCCAATCTCCTCAACCTACATCAAGTCGGTGACCAGGCAGGAATGAAATATGTCTCAAAGCTGGCTGCCTCTGTAGAGCTTGGTGACCTAGAACAAACATGAGGGAGAGTGGGTGAGGTGGAGGTCTCCCGGGGACGCAGGGGGCCACTGGAGCCAGTGAAAGATCATAGACCTTGGGGCAAGGGAGACCTGACTTCTAATCCTGGCTCTGCCCCTAACTCACTGTGTGACCTTTGGCACAATACTCCCCTTTCTGAGCTTCAGTTTACCCATGCGAGAAATGGGGAAGGCAGCTAGGACATCACATCTGGACACTGAGAGAACCCAGACATGCAGGGAAAGTGAAGGGTTGAAACAATCACACAACAGATATAAGTCAGACAGAGGAATGACGGTGCCCTCAGGGCAAGGAGAGACGGGAGAGGGAAACCCCACCTGGTCCTGGGTGTCCCTCAGCAGGGCAGTGTACTCCGAGGATGTGGGCTCCGAGTTGTTGAGGTTCCAGCTGATGATGTAGAAATGTAGCTGGTGCTCTTTCTTGATGGATAAACTCCAGGCTGCAGAGCCTGGAGCCACCGAGAGGAAGAGCAGACAGGTGGAGATTCTCAGCTCCCTGCACAGAGGCATGGTGGCCCACGGGGTCAGGGTGGTGGGTGCAGACAGCGTCCACACTGGTGGCTGGCCCATCCTTCTCAGGCCTGGGGAGAGAGGGATGTGGGGACTCTAGAGAGAGGTCCTGAAAGCTCTGGGGGTGGGGGCCAGACCAGGAAGGAAGAAATGGGAGGACAGTGGGGAGACAGAGAGGGGTGGTCACAAAAGTGGTCATTAGGGGCAAATGCTCAGGGGAGGGTCTCACCTGAGGGAGACCAGTCTGCAACTCGAGTAGAAGGGACCCAGGCTGCTCTTCTTAAACAAGGATCCAGCTGGGGAGGAAGGAGGAGGAGGAGGAGCAGGAGGGACAGGGGTTGGGGGAGGGGCTGGGTGGGAATTAACCCACCAGGAGCTGCTGGGACCAGGGTCTCACCAGGATCTGCAGGAGCCTCTCAGTGGAGTTGAACGTGGCTGAGCCGTTGCTCATGTGTGATGAATACCGAAGGGTGGAGATGGTGACATTGACTGTGAGGGTCTTCAGGTTGTGCCCCAAAGCTGCAAGACGAGAGGGAGAGCGATGGCCATCTCTGAAAGCTGGCCTGAGACCACACCAGAGTCCTGTACTCATTATAATCTGTCGTCTTCTGTCCCAGTGGCACCACCACCCACCCGTGTGGTCACCCAAGTCAGAACCAGCATATCTGCTCAGCTCCTCCTCCCTCCCAGTAACACCCATTCACCTTGCACACTGGTCCTCACATACACTCCCTCTCTCCATCCCTGTCCTAGCTCAGGTCTTAACTTCCTTCACCCGGACCAACACCCCAGCAGACTCACTCGATGCTCTGTCTAAATGATGTTCTACGTGGACTACTAGAAGAATCTTTCTGAAATGAATACCTCACTAGGGCCACCACTGCTCTAGTACCACCCATGGCTCCCTATGGCCTTCAGTGTTTAGTTCAACCTTCTTGACCTGGCACTCAAGGCTCTACTCAATCTGGCTCCTGCTGACCTTTCAGTCTCATTTTATTCATCTTCTGCAGGTTAAACATTATGCTTCTTGCAACCCAAATTCGTTTCAATTCTCCCCATAGGGCATGTTGTTTCTGGCCGGAGCCTTTGCTCATGGAATCCTCTCTGCCAGGAAAACCCTTCATCCTCTATTTGCCAGGTACCCTCCTACTCATTCTTAAAGTCTTCATTCTGGTGTAACTTTCTCTAGCAAGCTCTTCCCCTCAAAATTATGCCAGGTGCCTCTCCCCAAAATATCCCACATTGTATTATAATGGTGTGTTAATTTCACAAGACTAGGGGCTCTCTGAGGGCTGGCCTCAGACTGAATCGTTGGTATAATCTTTGTGATCAGCATGATTGCTCTAAAACCAGAATTTCACACCCTGGCTTCCCAGCTCCTGGATCACAACTGGCTCGTGGGGGAGTGGGGCCAGAGAGCTTCTCTTGGGAAGGAAAAGGGGCCCCCAGATACCTGTGGTGGCTTCTGGTGGCACAGGTGATGATCAAGTATGCAGGGACGTGGTGGCTGGCTCGGGAGTTGTGGAGAGGGCTGTCAGCAGGGAGGGACAGAGTGGGAGGAGCCTCCAGGCTCACACGGGCTCCAGCACTGGCTTTCTCAGGACCACCATTCACAGGTGAAGCATAAATGAGAGTGAGGGGACGGGTGACTGTGTGAGCAGAGGGATGAGCAAGCCTGTTGGTGAGAGGAGCCCAAGAGAGAGAGATAGGTGAACAAGAGAGACTGAACTTGGACGAGAGACAGATAGACAGGCAGAAAAATGGGCAGATGGATAGGATACCTGGAAAAGGAGGACCAAGGGGGGGGCTTTAGGAGAATTAAAGTGAAAACCACGTGGGGTCAGAATGTGGTGGAGAACATGTTTGTGTCTAAGGCTTTCTCACACTGGGCTGGGACTCTCCACCAGAACCTGGGCGGGAGAGAAGGGATGATTTAGGGCCCTTCCAGGTGCTTCCCTCACCAAGGACAGCAGGTGAAGGAGAACAAGTGCTCCCCAACCCCAAATGCAGACGGGACACAGGAGATCAGGGCCAGGAATACTCATTGGTGGTAGTCGGGGCCACGGCTCCATAGGTGTAACCTGTGGAGAGAAGGCGAGAGGAGCTGAGCAAGAGTTGGGGTGAACATAAAGAATTAAGGGAGAGGAAGGATGTAGGGACCTTTGTGGGAAAAGCAGAGGGGAAAGCAGCGGGGACGAGTGGAGGGGTGTTCAGGGGGAAGGCAACGAGATGGAAGGTGGCTGGACCCAGTGATCACACAGTGATGAGAAGACTGAACCCAGACCAGGAGGATAGAGAGATGGATCATAGCTCACTTTAGAGCAACGGAGGGAACACAGAACTCCGACTGGGAGAGAGAGTGTGGCTGTAGCACAGCCCCTCACCACCGACGTAGAGGCTGTCCCCGTCCAGGGTGAAGGCGCCCAGGTGGGTGACACACTGGGTCTCATGGCTCAGCTTCCAGTAGAGTCCCTCTCTGTCCAGCCCGGGACCTGTGGAGGTCAGAGTGGAAGGTGCAGATCATGTCCACCCCAGTGGCTGCCACATCCTTCTCAAGCCTGGGTGAGGAAGATCATGGGGATGTGGAATACTGAGCAGGGTCATTCTGGGTGTGGATAGCGAGAGAGGGGAAGGGAGGAGGCTGATGGAGATGCTGAAGGGGCTGCTCTGATGCCTGCAGGGTCTCTCCTAGGTGTCTCCCGTGTGAGACACCCCCCTCACAAGTAAGGCCTGGCTTCTTTTAGGATGTGGAGGGGGGCCTGTGAGTGGCAAAGAGGGGTGAACACACAGACCTGTGTGAGGGGGTGCCTGCAGGTCTGCACGGACAGCAGCGAGAACAGTCAGTGCCCTGTGCCATCTGACACATGCAGGCAAGAAAGTACCGTTATGTTCTCTCGGTTCTACATTCCAAGGTCTTTTCTTTCTACTTCTTTCCTACTCCACAGCCATCACCCAGGCCTAGGGAACAATCATCTTATTCCTAATCTTATTCCCAGCACCTCCCATCTTGCCTACTAAGTCTTCATTCTTAACCATGAAGTCCATTTTAACCCACGTGCTTAGACCAAACGCTAATCACATCATCCTTCTACTCGCATCTCTCCAGAGTCTTCCCACTGGTCTTAGAACAGAGTCCCAAGTCACCCCTGATCTGGTCCTGCCTGTCCTCCCCTCGCAAGTGTGGCTCACACCGCTCCCCCTGAGTTGACTCGGCTCGGCCATCCCTGTTCTCAGTTCATGGACACACCAGGCTCTCTGCTTCAGGGGTGTCCTCATGCGGGTCCCTCTGCCTGAAACGCTCTCTTGAACACACTCCCACACCCTCACTCCAGTCTAACCCTCCGACCAGCTAAATCCAGTCCCAACTCCAGCTCTCAAGCTAAATATCAGTCCTTCTCAAGAGGGCTTCTCTGCCCGCTCATGTTGATTCCCCTTGTGCCAAACTCCCACATCACTCTTATCATTAACTTTTCAAAATCCAAATTCCCAAATACAATATAAATTCCATGGAGGTGGGACAAGGTCTCTCTGGTTCTCCAGGTCCCCATGCATGTGTCCCAGGGCCTGGCTCATGAGATGAGGAACCATCCCGGTTTGTCTAGGACTGCCCTGGTTTGAACACTAAACGTCCTGTGTCCTGGAAAACCCCACTGTCCTGAATAAACGAGGATGGTTGGTCACCATAAATTATACACTCAAAGACTATCTATTGCATGACAAGCACATATTCCCCTCAAGAACATCACAGGAAAGCTAGAATGAAAAAGGCACACACACATACACACACAATTAGTAGAGGCCAACAACTAAATACAAAATTACTTAACAAGATTCTCTGCAACGTGAATCATCAGACCGTTATTTCAGAAAAGTTTCAAAAACAAAGTTAATTCCCTTTAAAAGGCAAGGTGGTGAGGACAGTCTTTTTGGAGACTAGCGCCCTTCCCTTCAATCTACAGTGTTGTTTAGTACTCCTCCAAATGATTTGAAATGTCATAAAGAAAAAAAATGCTCAAAATAAATCTGGCTACTGGCAAATTCAATTTTAAATTTCTTATTAATACAAAGAAGTTCAAATCGTCTTTTTCCCTGAATGCTCCTTTATTTCAAATTTTTGTGGATCATTTATAGGACTTTAGAACTCAAATTGAATGGGTCTAAGGAATGTTGTTGAGTATCCCTGCTAATATTTCATGGGATGTCTTCTAATACTACATACACATGCAAAACATTTCTGTATTTATATTATATATAAATCCTGACTTTTGAGTATTATGCAATGCAAGTAAATCTATATTTTCTTCTATAATACACATTTGCAGTTATTTACGTTTGTTTCATGTGTTTTTACTTGCATATAACTGTACTTACTGAAATATTTACCACACAGAACCACACACAGCTTACCATATTTCCATCCATCCAACATCAATAATATTTCTCAAGATACCCTCACTCTCAATGACTCCCTGTGGTGAGAACCTGAGCCCAGGAAAGCCCACTGGCAGGTCTTCTGCACAACGGAGGCTGCCGGAACCTGTTGGTACCAGGTCCACAGGGTACTCACCTGGTCACACAGAAATCCATGGATCAGCGAGGACAGGTGGACCCTCAGCCTGGTTTCACCTCAAACTTGATCTCCACGGATGCTTCTTGTGTCTGAGGGGGGGAAAAAAAGCACAAACAAGCTTTTGAGGCCTTTTATAGGGTGTTGGATGGAAAGTTCACCCCATTCACTTTTCTTTTTCGTATTTACTGATTTAACTGTAACCGTTGGTTGTGACTGGATTTTCCCGATTCCTATCCAGCCACCTGCTGCTCCCAGAGAGGGGAGAAAGCAGCTTCGTGCTGTGTGCACTTGAGTCGCTCAACTCACTTGGCTGGACAGAGACTTTTTGGTGACTCTGGACCCTTTAAACAAGCTTGTCATTTAGGGACCCTGTAAGTGACTCGCTGACTTGTCAACAATTTCCACACTTCATTCAGGGCTCGGGAGATTTTCAGACCCTGGAGCAGGTTTCCCAACCTCGGCATCACTGACATTTGGGGCTGGATAATTCTCTGTCAGGCTGTCCTGGGCCCTGGAGGACGCTGAGCAGCATCCCTGCCCCCCCCTCTAGATGCCAGGAGCGCCCCATTTGTAACAACACAAACACCGTCTGCAGATGCGGATAAGCCCTCTGGGGACAAAATCACACGGAGGACGATGACGGGGACTCTGAAGAGGGGACGGCGGCGCCTGGAGCCAGGAGGAACAGCAGCCTCGGGCGCCCTGAGCAAACAGCCCAGGGGAAATGGGGCTCCGGGAGGACGGAGGGAAGCCGGGCCCCGGCGGGGCTGCCCCTGGCCCAGGCCCCTCCTTGGACCGTGACTGGAGCCGGGACCGCCCACCGCTCACCACGCTCCGCCCCTTCGGGCGAACATCCACGGGAATGCGGTCCGCTCCGAGAAGACGGAACACACCTTGCAGAACGCCCGCTCCATCCACGGCGCCACACGCGCTTCCGGTTCCGGTCTCAGGCGGACGTTCGGGGAGGACGAACGTTTGGGGAATGCCGGTTGAGGCGGCGGGCGAGGCGAGGCCGCGCACCACAACCTCGGGGTAGGTGTCTAGTTTCTAGAGTGAGTGAGAAGCTGGAAAGCGGTCTGGGTCAGCTCCAGGGACAGGGACAAAATCTAGGGCGGGGCTGTGTGCGGGAACCAGTTCTAGGGGCCGGCTGTGGGCGGGGACAAGGCTGTGAGTGACAGCAGGCTGGGGAGGCGCTTCTGTGGGCGGGAACAAGGCTCCCGGAGGGGCAATGAGCCGGGACCAGGCTGTGGGCGTGGACCAGGCTGTGGGCTGAGCCAGGCCCGAACGTTGTGGGCGGAGACCAGTTCCAGGGGCGGGAAGAGGCGGGCGTGTGACTGGAATAATTCAGGCAGACTTCACAGGGGGAGGAAATCAGCACCAGGGGCGGGGCTGGAGGCGAGGCTTTCTGTGGACCCCTAGACTGTACAGGTAGCTGGATGTTGAACAGCTGTTCTTCATTCCTTTCCCCACCTTTACACAGCCTCATAGAATGATGTGCCCATATTTAGAATTCTAAATTTTTTGTGCGTTTGCTGTTCTCAATTTCGTTAAAAAATTGGATCATATATTCACATTTGTCTACAACTTGATGTTCCAAGCCAGTAGATAAGGATATAACGCTATTTTAATTTTAAAAATCTGGGGGGAGGTAGGCCCACGTCGTAGGTGCACGTATACGAAAACTTCAAAGAGTGGTGCAAAGTCAATAAAATATTCTCACTCTACCACTGTCTCCCGGTACTTTTGCACAGAGATAAACATCCTTTCCTCCTCTATCCTTCCAGACATACTGCGTATATGTGGGACTGTGTATATGTTCAAGCCCAAGAGGGATGTCCCCAAGCAAAACCTGAAGCCCATGAATTGTCTCATGCATCATAAGTTAATGAGAAGAGATTTAATTTTTTGGTGGAAGGAGATGAACCAGTGATGAATCCATAGGAAGACAACAAAGAAACAAGAGAATTTTACCATTTAAAAGGTCAAAGGAAAAAGTGAGAAAGAAAATGTATTCATACTATCTGACGTAGCACATCTCTGGATAAGATTCATCTGCTATAAAATTGTAAACACTTATGTCATAAAACAGAGGACATCGAATTTTGAGTTATCCTAATTCATTAAATAGTTATATTGGGCAAGGGGAATTATGTTTTTAACATATGTAAGAACTCTTCATGCTGATTTTTTTCAGAGAAGAAAGAAACTATAAATAGTCAAAACCTGAAAAATGAAAAAGCTGTATGAGTAGCTAATTTAGAAATATAGATTTTCAACCAGAAAATTAAAGAAGTTGTTTTTGGAACCAGAGTCAAGAGTGGGGAAGGTAGCTTTTCATTATCAGGTTTGAAGTATTATTGGAGAGATGTGCGTATACATACACACATATACACACACACGGGAGCCTGAATTTGTATTCCAAAGGGATCATCTAACTCTACAAAGAATTTGTAAAAAGGATTCACTTTACAACAGTAGAATGTATTTTGAAAACTACAGACTTCAAGCATTAAAAAAGCTGTCATCATCCCGGTGGAAAAATGAATGGGGCATCACTTTCCAACCCACATGGTGATAAGCATTTTACATACATTACTCTTGACTTTTCTCACAGCAACCCATAAGGAAGATGGTATTATCTATCTCCATTTTGCAGATGAGGAAATTGGTGACAACAGATTGCTAAAATTTTCATATAAGTTCTCAATAGATATTGTTTTATGTTAAAATTGTTTATTGAATTTTCTTTTCATTAATAAAATGATATGTGTCACTCTTACAAATAAGCAAAGGCTGTGTAAAAACAATTTAGCAAAACTACAGTTTTCTTTTGATATAATTAAATATAACAGTCACTTTATTATATTTCTGCTCTCTGCCTCACATCTACGAAGATATTTCCTATCCTAAAGGCTTACTAGAAAACTCTACTAAAAATCAAGAATCAGGGAATACCCATATTATGCAAGGTTCCTGAATACATGCAAAAAAAGCCATTATAACAAATTTTTGTACAAAAATCTTAGATCATTCATGAACTGATAACAACACAAATCATGATTAGGCAAGGTATTTCTGTAGAATGACAAATATTTAAACTTTAGACATTTAGAAAGGTAGTTCATTACAGTAACTAATGTGTATAAGAAGAATTTTTTCAAACTCACTAAGTGCCAGGAAATTATTTGACAAAATGCACTGCAATATTATTCACAATAGCCAAGAGATGGAAACTACCTAATTGTGCATCCGTGGGTGAAAGGATGAAGAAAATCTAGGGCATCTATACAATGAAATATTATTCAGCCTTAAAAAGGAAGGAAATCCTGTATTCAGAATTGCTTGCCTGGATCATTTCAGTAGCCATGTGCTTTCTTCCTTAGTACCCTCTGATCCATTCGCCAACCAGGAACCAGGGTGATCCTTTTACAATGTAAGCGCCACAACCTCTAATGGATCCCTAAAACAGATTTTGGAGGTGGACTGCCTGGGTACCGGTTGTGTGACCTTGGTCAATTATATAACCTCTAATATTCCTCATCCATACAATAGAGGTTAATAGTATTGTCTCCATGGCATTGTTGTGAGGATTAAATGAGTGAATACATGTCAGATGCCTAGCATGTGCCTGGCATATGGTAAGGCATCATGAAAAATTTAACTGTAATTATAACCAAATTAAATATTGTGATGGCCTATTAATTAAGTTAAACCATATGAAATTTCTAATATTCAACCATTTTGACCCATTATTATTGTTGAATAAATGATAAAACTCAGTCAAGGCAGGTTGCATAGAGTCAAAAAGGATTGGATAAATGAAAATATTTTTAGAAAAAATAAGCTGAAATAGATTGCTTTGTAATTTACAAAGCAGTTTCTCATACTTTGTTTCATTTAATCTCTATAGAATGCTTTTCAGGGTATTATTACCACTGTCTCTGAAGGAGTAACTGACTTTCCCCAAATCACACCACATTAAATAACACAATTAGAGTGGAAACATCATTTCAAGTATAAATCCCATATGATATTTTATTTCCCCTTCATAATAACATCTGTCCTCTCAGGAAAGTGAGGAAATAATGCTGATTCATAGGAACTTAGTCTTAAAGAGACATACTCTCAGATGATAAACACTATGTCTTTGAAACAAGGGTGTTGAGAGAAGAAACTTGGGACCAATGCTTTCTGGGTTTTCAAGTCCATGATTAGACTTCTGGTAAACAGCCAAAGAAGGGAAAGGGTGAAAAATAGTCCAGAATGAAAAAAGTTTGACGTATATGTAACTTTATTGATCACCTCAAGATTCTCTTTTTGTTTATGGTCTGTGTCACCCTACTAGAATATAAATGCTCTCAGGGTAGATGACTGCTATCGTGCAGCAAGTGGTAGGCGCTGAGTAAATATTTATTAAAGGAATGAAAGTGGCCTTGAATACATCTGCTCTTTACTCACCAGAGAACAGCCCCATAGCAGGCAAATGGCATCATTAACAAAATTTTAAAAATCATATCCTTATTAGCTCATAACCATGGATACAAGGCTCCCATTTATTTCATACTTTCTAAGTACTTCAGCATTCTGTTTTATTAGGGAGTGTTTCCACAGCCTTGCTGTAAAATAAAGCAAGACTTTTTGGCCCATTGATTGCTGTTTCCAGCAGAGCCCATCTCTATACTTACCTCTAAACAATGAACTATAGATTTGTTATCCCAATGAACAGCGATTTGTTATGGAACCTGTTTTATCAGTGTCATGCGAAGGTAGACATTTGACATGTCTTTAAGGGGTGATATGGATAATAATGTTGATGCAGAAGAAAACTAAAAATTCTCTCTGGTCTTTGTCAAGTGCATCTGGGTGAAGGGTATCTTGTTGTCACTGGATTTGAGAACTCAAAAAGACTCGCCCAACTCTTCATGTTACAGGTGAAGAAAATGAGGTCTAAAGAGGTTGAGAGATTTGACCAAGACTAATTCCTGGGACTAGAGAAAGATCTTCTGATTCTCAGCTGGCCACATTGTCATAAGATCTCCAGCTCCAAACAGCCAAGAGACGCAAGTCTGTTGATTTCCAGGCAGAAATGATTCCCCTTCACGTTTTTACTTTTTCTCCCTTAGATGCCTGCTCTGCCCTGACAAGGAATTTATCTGATGTTTACGCTACACTTAAGAAGAGGAAAATGCTCCTGGCAAACACTACTGTGATTCAGTGTGGCATTGGAGAACCCAGTCATGAATAAACGAGAATCAACAGAATAAGAGGTAAATAAAATTAGAGAAGAAGAGAAAATCTATTATTTTAGTGGGACATAACTTATAAAGTTTAGAACTGGTAAATAAATGCAGTAATGTGTAAGGAAGCTAGATTTCTATATGAAACATCAAAAATACTGTTACATGAGCAAGAATTAGTTTAAACATGTAAATAATTATTCCATTCATAAGAGCAATGAATTATTTAAGATGAGTAGTGAAAATAATTGGAACTACACATTAGTTATATGAAGAAGATTATAAAAAGATACAAAGCGTGTAAAAGCTCTGATTAAATGGAGAGATATACTATACTTGTGATTGAAAACAGTGTTTCAAAGATATAAGTTTAATGTTTCCAAACATTATTCAGATTCCATATGCTTCAAATCAACTTTTAAAATGATGTAGTGTTTGTTTTATAGACTAAAAGATATCCATTTGTAAAATAAAACACTGGACCATCAACTAACATTATTCACAAGTAAATCATTCCAAATGGATTATAAGGGCTAAAATTAAAAGTAAAAATCCCCTGCGTATAACAGTAGTGGATGACAATATAGAAGAATATCCATAATCTTAAAATTAGTGAAGATATTCTTAATATATATGCTTAAAGATGTCTGGTTGAAAAGAGGAAGGAGAAAAAGTAAAATGGAACGTGATATTGTCTCTGATTTTCTTTCAGAGACTTAATCTAGAGAAGAATATTCCAGTCTACGATATTGGATAAAGAAATAGAAATCTGTGATAATTACACAAATAATGAGATGACATATATAAATGGTAGCATAATGTATCAGTTAGCTTTTGCTGTATAAAAACCATCCTAAAATTTGGTGGCTTCAAATAAGAATAGTTTACTTTTTCTCAAGATTCTGTGGGTTAACTGGGCAGTTATTTTGATCTGGACCTATTGGTTGCTCAGCTAGGATTGGCTGGTCTAGGACGGCCTTACTCACATATCTGATTGTTGACTTGAAGTCACCTGGAGTGATGGAGATGTGCAGTCTATCTAGACTCATTCACATATTGATGGCCTCAGGCTTCCCAAGGGCAGCCAGAGAAGGACAAGTACCAACAATGAGCAAGTGTTTTTCAAGCCTTTGCTTATGTCATTTGTTAATGTCCCATTGGCCAAAGCAAGTTACAAGGCCAAGTTTACCCAGAGTCAACGTGGGATGGTACAACCAAAGAGACAGTGGGAGAGGACTAATGTGTGGCCATTTTTGCAATCTTTAACACATAAGTTTAGAGGAGAATTAGTATGAATGTTTTTGTATTTGTTCATTTGAATGCCCGAGGAAAATTGCACAAAGCCAAAAGAAACATAAAGCAAAAAATTAAGTGGAGATGTAAGGTAAGTTTAGTTGGTACTTAAAGTGGGTCTGCACAAATGTCGTAGTTTATTTTTCAAGTGTAGGCAAGTTCTTGTGACCTATGAAAATAACTTACATTTCGATTATTTTCTCGCTGAATGTGTTTTATTCATTAACACATTTGATGTGTTTCTCTCTGGCCTTAGGAAAATAACGTAGCACTTGGGAGCAAAGATGCAGCCTAATAGCCCCACACTGGAGGCCAAGATAGAGCAGACATCCATGGCCACCATGACCTTGCCCTTGGTGCTGTGGTAGATGGGGAGGAAGGTGACCCAGACACTGCAGAACACCAGCATGCTGAACGTCAGGAACTTGGCTTCATTAAAGGTGTCAGGCAGGTTCCGTGCCAGGAAAGCCGCAATGAAGCTGCCCAGGGCCAAGGAGCCCAGGTATCCCAGGACACAGTAGAAAGCAGTGACCGAGCCCTTGTTGCACACGATGAAGATGTGGCCGTGTTGAGAGTGTGCATCTGTGTCAATGAAGGGAGGAGAGGTTCCCAGCCAGATTCCACAGAGACTCAGCTGGATAAAGGAGCAGATGGGAAAGATGAAGTTAGGTTCCTCTGACACCAACCACTGCCTCATCCTTCTCCTTGGTGCAGTGACCTTGAAGGACACAGCCACAGTCATAGTTTTGGCCAAGACACTGAAAACTGCCACAGTAAATACAACTCCAAATGTGATTTGTTGAAGACTGCAGGTGGCTGTGTTGGGACGACCAATGAAGAGTAAGGAGCAGAGGAAGCAGAGGGTGAGGGAGATGAGCAAGATGTAGCTGAGAGTCTGATTATTGGCCTTGACTATGGGAGTGTCTTGGTGCTTCACAAAGACCCCCAGCACCACAGCTGTGAGGAGAGAAAAGCACAGAGCTGTGCACCAGGGCCATCCCTAAGGAGTCCTCCTAAGCCAGAAAAGTCACAGCTTTTTTTGAGGCAGCAATCTCACCCTCTGTTGGCATACTGATGATCTGGACACTTCACACACTGATCCATGTCTGGGGAGAGATGCAAAGTGTCCTCAGCCCAGGTTCAGTCATTCTCTCTCATTCGCATGCCCCCAAAGAAGGCATGGGGTAAGCTTAGCCAATTGTCTTCCTTTGTTGCTCCAGGCACCAAATAACAGAATGCTCTGCAGAGAACCATTCCCAGTTAATACTGCCCATCTTATTTATGGTTAAGTAAAGCTATTATCCATCTCAGTATTTATCTTGCATATTCATGAAAGCACATTTTTCTCAGCAGAAAACCAAACGTCCTCCCTGTCTCTCTGAGCTATACCCCTGTAAACTATGGCCTAGATTTACTCATTCAATGAGCAAGCAGTTATTGGAAAACCTTCATGAGGCAGATAATATGCTACATACTAGGGAAACAGAGATGACCAAGTCATAGACCTCACTCCTCGGGAGTTTCAAAATGAGACCATTTCTACCATCTAAAATGATCTACAAAACATTTCATCTTAATTTCACTTCCACCACTTCTGTTAAGATTTTAGTCACTTCTCTCCTACGTTATCATAAGATCCTTTTACTCTGGTTCCCTGCCCTTGTCCTGCATCACAAGTGATACGTCTACATGTAAGTGGGATCATGTTTATCCTCCATTAAAAAATCCGACAAAATCGTAGGAAGACCAAAAAGACTGTATAACCTTGGTCACGCCTACCTCTACTACCTCTGCTCTGATTTTTAAGATTCCCAAATCTTCATGTGGTTCTGAAAGTGTTCCGTGCCCACTCATCCCTGCAGGTATGAATACATGCTTTTTCCTTCTACAGGGGCATTGCTCCTTCCTCTTTACGTCCTCTTAAATTCTCTCACTTTTCACGTTTAGAAGTACAATCTGCCTGATAACGTTTTCTGTGGATGGTGTGAGTTAGGGTTGGTGAGTCATTGCCTTCTCCATGAAGACAGCCAATTTACCCAACATGGTTTATTGAAAAGGCTTTCATTTTCCCACTCCTCTTCAGTTTTTCCTTGTAAATCAGACGTCTATACGTGAGTCCCTATATGAGCAGCTTTTATCTGAACTCACCATTTGGTTCCGTTGATTTTCTTGTTTATCCTCTTGATGAACCTCCTCTATTGTGATGCTATAATACTTGATGTCAGGTAGAGTAAGTCCTCCCACTCTATTCATTGTTTGCAAGATTTTCTTAGCTAAGTTTTTCCTTTATCATTTCCATAAGAATTGTATCAATTGTAATTTCCACAGAACAGGTCAGCATTTTAGCTGCAATTTTGTGGAAGCTGTAGATTAATTTGGAGAGTTTTGATATCTGTAGAATTTTGAGTCTGTTCAGTCACGAATTTGATTTATCCCTCCAGTTCTTTCAGTTTTCCTCCATTTATCTAAATGCTGTTCTATAAATTAATGGACAGAAATCTTTTGAAAGTCTCATTAAAGTTATTTCTAGGTACTTCATACTTTAAGATGTTGTAAATGTCATTTTTTTAAATTTAAATTTTGAATGCTTATGACGGGTAGATGGAAGCAAAACTTTCTATATTAACCTTGTATTCAGCCACCAATAAACTCAGTTAATACCTTAATTTATATGGATTTTACATTTATACCATAATATCATCTGAAGATAACATCAATTTTACTTCTTCCTTTGAAGTAAATTATTCCTTTTATTTCTTTTCCTGCCAATATTTTATCAAGCAAGACCTCCAGCATAACGGCTTATAGAGGCAGTGATGTTGAACATTCTTCTCTTATCCTTGCTTTCATCAGTGTAAGATAAAGTTCCATTCTGTGAATACTGTGTATGGGAGTAAGAGAGTTTCGTTCTGTTCCTGATTTGGTAAGTGTTTTTTCTGTTGTTGTTGTTTGTTTTAAAATATGAATAGGTGTTTAATTTTACTAGTTTTTCTTACAGTTACTGAGATTATTATTTCTCTTTTTTCAGAGATTAGTGTACTGAATTACATTGCATGAACCTAACTTGGTCATGATATGTTCTTCTTATAAAATATAGCTAGATTTGGAACCTTGATTTGATTTGATTTTTTTTTTTTAGGATAAATGAATTTAACCCAACAAAGAATGTGGCCTGTAATTTCCTTTCCTGCAATGATTTTGTTAGATTTTGGTACCAATGTTAATCTAGTCTCTCAAAGTGAGTCAAAAAGTTTTCAGTTTTTCCTATTCTCTGGAAGAGTTTGAGTAGATGTATATTATTTTTTTCTTGAATATTTTGGCAGATTCATCAGCTTTGTACCAAATAAATAGCTTACAATAAAATTTTGTAGAAATGTTTTAAAGGATGGTCTCAATTTCTGTAATAGGTCTGGCAATATTCAGATTTTTCATTTTTTCTTGAGGCAGTTTGGTAACTTTTATTTGCCAGAAATTCGTGAATTTCCTCTAAATTTTCATTGTATCAACATGATGTTATTTATGTTTTCTTCATGTTAAATATTTTCCATGTGATCTGCACAGATTACTCCCTTTTCAACCTTGGTATTATTTTGTTGCAATTTTTCTTTTTTTGAACACTAGTACTAGGATTTTATTGAGCATATTTGTCATTTATTAGAATCTAATTAGTTTTATTTATCCTTTTGATGTTTGTCTTTTATTTTGTTAACACTTCCTCTAATATTTATCACTTTGTGTTTTCTCTTTTCCTTGTGTTTACATTTCTGCTCTTTTTCTAGTTTGTGATGAATGCTTAGAACTTAGAAATTCAACCTTTCTTTATTTAAATATACACAATAATATATAAATATATATAATCTAGGATTATACATTTCTCTTTAAGGATAGATTTAACTCCACCCCATAAGATTTGATGAATAATATTTTTAATTGGAAATACATTCTAATTTCCATCATAGTTTACTCATTAATCATCGGTTGTTTACAAGTGTATTTATTAATATCCAAGCATGTAGGAATTGAAGCTAGTGGACGTAGTGTTCTTTAGATGTGCATATGGAACATATACCCAAACTCACCACGTGCCAAATGTGCACGTGGAAGCTTTATCCAAATTGACGATATGCCAGACTATGTCATCAATCTCAGTACATTTCAAATAAATTGAAATTATACAAAAGATGTTGTGAAATTAAGCTTCATATCAATCACAAAAATAAAATTAGATAATGCCACCATTGAGGTTATTTCAACATTGCACCGTTTAATATCATAAATCTGAGTAATTCCAAGATGTTAATTATGGTATGAAAAATCTTCAGTGTTGGTTTTCTGTCCCTCTTCTATTTCATGACCCAACTCCCAAACCCACATTGTCTGTGTTCTAGTCATGTTGAACCTTTTCTCAGCTCCCTAGAATATTAAATGCAGGGCTAATTTGCCAGTTTCTGCCATTTCTAAGAATTCCACCAAGAATTTAATCTGCTTACATTAGTCTGATATAATACTAATGCTACTGCCTCTATGAAAAAGTCCATGACACTTCCCTCCCCACAAACATATATGCTATCACTTATTTCATCCCATGGGTCTCTGCATACCTATATTGCAGCCCTATGTCACCACCTTGAATTTGCATCACTGCATATTGTCTCCCCTACTCACCTGTGAACTCGAGGAGATCAGAAACCAAGCAGTTCCATAAGCTCATTGTACACCATAGAAATATTTACTTCTTAAATCAAACACAACCTTCTGAGCTCCTGTTCTGTGCCAAGAACAGCACCAGACACTGGAAAAATAAGGATTTCTTCAATGTGATCTAAATGTAGCTTTAAAGATGATGAAAAGTAAGGACTTACAATACCATGTGTTAGATTCCATGAGAGAGATTTAAGTTAGTTACTGTGGAGTGGTCATAAAGGGTTTCCTTGAGATCATAATGCCTGCAATGATGCTAAAATGAGACAAGTAAGCTAGTTCAAGGTAGAGAGAGAGGGTATCATTTTGGGAGGAAATATTATTGGCTATAAAAGTTAAATTACTAAATGGAGGAAGGCAACATTTTGACCCTGCAGTCCTCATCAGAGTTTTTCCATTTCTTTGGGAGAACGGTGCATACAAAAGAGAGGTGGAGAGCCAGCCCTGATAGCCTAGTGGTGAAAGTTCAGTGCTCACCACTTCGGTGGCCCATGTTGGTTTCCTGGTCATGGATCCACACCATCTCTCTGTGAATTGCCATGCTGTGGTGGTGGCTCACATAGAAGAACCAGAGTGATTTACAACTAGGATATAAAACTATGTACTACAGTTTTGGGGACAATAATAAAAGAGCAAGATTGGCAACAGATATTAGATAGCTCAGGACAAATATTTCCCTTCAAAAAAAAAATAGAAGTGGAGAATGTCGCTGCAAGGCATATACTCACCTATTTCATTGGAAATCACATTCTCTGGGCTGGGAATGCAAGCAAAACAACAGGCAGCCTTGCTCTCTTGAGGGCTCTTCCTGAATCCCGGACTGCAACTCTCACTGCATACAGAATGTGGAGTCTGGAGAAAATCAGATAACACTTGGTAACAGCTGTGACTTTTACCTAATTTTCAAGTAGCTAGAGTGTTTAGAGTATTGGGCCTTAACAAACTTAATCTTGAAATATCTAAATCCAATTCATTGGTTGGACGCCATGCTTATTGTATGATATAAAACACTGGTACACCTCAGAAATACTGTGGGTTTGTTTCCAGAGCACTGCAATAAATCAAATATTGCAATAAAGTGAGTCACACCAATTTTTTGATTTCCTAGTGTATAAAGAAGTTATGTTTACACTATACTGTAGTGTACTAAGTGTGCAATAACATTATCTCTAAAAATCATGTACATAACTTAATTTTTTTTAAAAAATTATTCCTGAAAATTACTAACCACCTTCTGAACCTTCAGCAACTTGCAATCTTTTGCTTATGAAGGTCTTGCTTCCATCTTGGATTGTTGGTAAATGAAAAAATTACTTCAGTTGGAAGTGAATTGTTAAATTCCCATATGTGGCCCTTTATGAAGCTCTGAGGGGGCACAAAACCCAACAAGATTTTGGTTATTCATGTGTAGTGTAAGTAATTGTGATTGGGTTCAACCCACCTCAGTAATTCCCGTGTCCCACTCAATCACCTCCTCAGATAAAGACAATTCTTGACCACGTGGAGCATGTTGGGAATATTCTCCTACTTTCACCTTAAGTCCAAGACCTTCGGGAAAATTCCAAAAGTTGAGAATGGTTTACTCTGAATCTGATTTTCCTTCATCAGCCAAATTCACTGAGTCACCAGCAGGATTGTTAAATTCTATGTTCCTCAGAAAAGGGTGCAGCTAAAAGAGACACATCATCCTGTGGTGAAGTGGGCCCGGGTGTTAAAGAGAAAAACCCTGAATTGGGGACAGCCTTTCATTGTCTGTAATCTTTGCTTCATAGTGTACCTTTATTACAAGTATCCAATGAAGTAAAGCAAATGAAATCATATGGAGAACTAAAATATCATAATGTTTCTAAAATATCAGTTAGTTTCGAGAGAAAATGACTAAAGACAAGAATATCAAGATGATCAGTGGTGATAGGATTCAGACAAATCTCGAGTACAAGGTACAATCTAGCCACCCTCATGCACTCTCTGAATTTTCCCAGACCATCAATCTGCAAAATGATGTTAGCAATACCTAAAGTTGTTACAGAATTAAATGAGATCATTTATGTAAAGTATTCACTATGATGTTCAGCACCAGATAGGCACATAAAGGACAAGTTCTCTTCTTGTCATTGAGGAGCTTCATGGGAGAAGACAGGATATTCCCTATTGAAACGTTAGGCAGGCAGGATGTTGGGATCCTTTGTAACACAAAGCATTGATATTGACTCATAGCTCACTTCCTCGTTGCCACTAGAACCTTCTTGTAGATGACTTACTACTCAGGACTAGATATACCTCCTAGAGAGTGAAACAAGTATAGAAACTCTTGTGCTTTTCTTGGAGAAAGAGTCCTAACTGCTTGGTTTGAGCACCTGTGGAACCATAAGAAAGTCACTTTTGCGAGTATACATTCTGTTAAGTCGAAGAGACTTTACCTGCCAGGGACAAAACACCAGACCTTCCCACTTCGCATTGGCTGCATTTCTGCATGTTGAAGAAGCAGCTTGTGAAGGTTCCAGGCCACAGCATACACAACATTTTACATACTGTAACTCCATTCAGTCGTGCTTGTGTCAAACATCTGCCAAGGCAGCCATCCTAAGGAGGCATTAGGTGGACAATTCTCCAGTGTTTTACAGTAAGACTCAGAAATCGTGCAAGGAATAAAGGGAAACCACAACATAGTGAGGTAAATGTCTTCTGGATATTTGGAAGGGTTAACTATCTGGATAAAATTTTCAAAGCCAGGGACCTCACTATGGTGGTGTGAAAAAATGAGAGTCCCATGGAATGAGTCAAGGATGAAATCTCTCTCACTGTGGATAAAATCCCACTCTGATGTCGTGACCCAGACTTTCCATATCACTAAATACTCCCAAGTAGAAAAGCTCAAGCTTATGAGAGAGTTGGCATCACCAGAAATGATAACCACATTCCCTTCTGTTTCCTCTACTTGCAAATCATATGGCCATGTCCTTGAGTAATATGACCTTTCAGTCACAGGAATCTTTTCCACAAAGGCTGCACAGATTCCATTCCTGTCCATCTCTCCTCTCAAGTCTGAGAGAAACACAACACCTTTCTTGTCTTCTGAGATGACCAGCCCCACCCAGCTCCAACTCAAATGAAGCAGCAAAGAGTCCATGCCAATGGCTAGAGATGTGTCCCTGGGGGCCATCTAATAGAGAGATGGAAACTGCTTATCATCATTCAGGGTAAGATCAAAAGGACCATAGGTAAGCTAAAAGGAAAAGACAACTGGAAGTAATATTAGGAAGGGGATTGGCAAAAATCACACTCTCAGTCCTGAAGGCTGTTCAGCAACACCTGGAGTGGTAGAAGAGGACAATTGCTCATTTCATTTTCTAATCATTTTGCACTCCCTGAAAGCTTTCTATAAAATAAGATCAGCCAGAGTTTCAGGAAACTGCTTTGTCTCCTTCCCCCTCAAACTTCTCTCTACTCCAAAGAAAGGAAATGTCATTCTCCATCGAGGTCCTGTACACGGATCCTTTGAGATCATATCCTTTGAGAGATGCACAAACCCAGTCTCCTCCTCTCTTCCTTTTTAGGCCCCTGAGAATGGCACCAAAGGAGACGTGGTTTCATCTCTCCCCATCCCATGCAGTCTTACCTGTGGAAATTTGTAGAGTTCTAGCAGTGTTCCAATCTGGGCAGAAATTGC
The DNA here is from genome assembly GCF_020826845.1 of Diceros bicornis minor. Taxonomy (NCBI): domain Eukaryota; kingdom Metazoa; phylum Chordata; class Mammalia; order Perissodactyla; family Rhinocerotidae; genus Diceros; species Diceros bicornis. The sequence continues at coordinate 404,277 of NW_026691082.1, read as the reverse complement.
CCAGGTGGTTCCTGTAAGGACCGCTAGAGACTTACTCTCTCTCCTGCAGTCGTAATTAGGGATGTCCTTGCCCAACCCTGAGAGCCAAATCAGGGAACTCTCCAATGTCCTCCTTTCACTGGGTAGGGCATTATAGAGATCAAATCCCAGAGACATGTTGGGCAATATATGAGGGTCCCTGTTGATTTCCTCAATGGCAAAAACCAAGGACAGAACATACTAGTAGTTCTTGTACTGAAACCTGCATAGAGGGATAAGGATCCTTAGGGAAAATACTCAAAATGATTTCCTTCAAATGCAATACAATGACTTTATTAAAATGAATTTGCTATTGACTCGAATGTCTGTGGCAACAGATGACACTCTTGAAGCCTTAGAATTTATAACTAAAGAAAATAACATGACTCCAGCTGTGGAACGTCCTTACTGAATTCCACACTCATGAAAGAAACTGGTTAAATACACAGAAGAAAGTACAATGAATGGAAAAACAGATCACATTCAGAGTAGACTTGTAAATGGCTCTTTGGTTCAGGATCCAAAATGCTTGTTTATATGAGCACACCATTAAATCCTTCCTAGAAGAGCAACAATATTAGCATGAGATTGGAGAAAGCCCTGGGGAGGAAGAATAATTGCAACTGGAAGATACGTGACAAGCATAGACGCATGACATGTGCACGTTGAGAATGGTGCAACAGAAGGCTGTCAATCAAATTGCCTAAACCTCTGTCCCCTCAAACCTGTGCGTCTGCCACCATCAAAACCAGGAAACTAAGGTGAACTTCAGAGATCCAATGAAGGAGGAATCATCAACAGGCAGGAACAATTGAAAGAATCAAGAAGGACTGAAGGGACTAGAAACACTTAGGAATCTAAGAGAGAGAGCATTGTAAAGTTTAAAAAGCTTCTCATCCATTTCTTATTTTAAAAATATAAAATTAAAATTAATCATTAACATCTTTAACGGTACCTATTCCTGATAGCCCATATTGTCTTCATCTTTCCTACAGACTTTCTGCACACAAATAACACCTAAGCCAAAGAAAATTCTCTGCATTTCTATTGCCTGGGATTTGTAATAGCATCAAGAATAAAATAGAGCAGTCTCTTATACTTATTTCAAGTGTTCTATTATTTGAGGATTGATTAGTACCCTAGTTCATGCTCACTGCTTATTAATGTTCCCCATGTCCCTGTGAAGAATAGGTGTTCTTCACTTGTTGGGTATAGGGTTCGATGTGTATCCATTAAATCAAACTTGCTAATTTGTTTTTCAAATACTCTATTATTAGATATATGTTATTCTTTGTCTCAGAGGAAAGTTGAAATTCTTCACTATGATGATATATTATGTCTACCTCTCCTCTTCCTCTGCCTCCTTCTCTTGTACTTCCTCCTCCTCCTCCTCCGACTTTTTCTTCTTGTCTTCTCCTTCTTCTCCTTCTCCTCCACTTCCTTCTCCTCCTTCCTTTCCTAGTTGAGGCTATATTATCTTCACAGGACATCGTGTGTAGTATAACAACTATATCTTCATGATAAGTTGAACTTATATACCATTGGGGATTAACCACTTAATTCCTAATGATGCTTTGTTCCGCATCTGTTTTATCTCATATTATTATAGCTACCCTGGGTTGATTTTTGATTGATTTTGTCCTAGCATATCTTTATATCTTCTATTCTGTTTTGAATTTCTAGTTTTCCATGTTTTTTAGTTTTCACAAGTCTTGTAAACAAGATATAGCTAAATTTATCATTGTCGCATCAAATTTAACAATCTGTATTTAACTGGAGAATTTATTGCATTTACATTTGTTTTATTTATATCCTTCTTTTGCTCCCACTATCTATATGTTTTCCTTCTATTTTTTCCACAAGTTTTATTATGTTATTTCCCTTTAAAATTTATTGATTTATACTTGTTTTCCATATTCTATTGTATCTCCTCTATTTGGGTGAGAGTTATAGTCTCTACTTCTATTTTACCACCAGCCCACATTGCCTGAAGTGGATATAGTTTCTCATCTCCTGAGAAATTTATAGACCCTTTAACTTTCAGTTTTACCCTCATGACTCACTTGTTTTTGTTGTACAGTATTTTATTTCTCCTTTTTCTTTACTCTCTCTCATCATCTCCATATCTAAATTATCTTTCATGTTTTTTAGTTCCTTGTCTTTCTATGCTGCATTCTATTTCCTTCAGAATTCAAATTTGGTTTTCTATTCTCTCTTCTGTTGTAGAACCCATCTATGAAGTTTTAAAACTCAACAGTTATGCATTTTTCATCTCTTAAAGTTCTATAAGGCCCTTTGCCAAATATGTCATATCATTTCTAGAGTCTCCTGCTTGATTTTGTTATTCCATTTTTTGTCGTTCCATTTTTTATACACAGTTATTTTATATCTTGAAGTTGGTAAGTCTAATAGTGAAGGTTTTGGTGTTTAAATCTATTGTTTTATTTTTAATTTTCTTATGTCTTATGACTCTTATCGACAATGGCATGTATTCCTTATTTGTTTGGAGAACTTTGATTATGAGCTCATATTTGTCTGATTTTAATGTGTACAGAATGTAAGGCTTTAGTTTAGATTCTTTCCTCCAGAGAAGAATGTCACTGGTTTCTGCTCACAGTCATGTGGGATGACACCAAGCTAAGTGCCTTTTTTGTGTGACTCACAACTAATCTGTGAGTCCCAGATTCATTCCCTCAAATCACTGGTGACTCAAAGACAAATCCTTTCATTAGAGGATCATACTGGCCTTTGACCACTGGGTGAATCCAAATTTGTCTAGTGCTTACAATTTCCTTCTTCTGTCCTTTGAGACTTGGCTTACATCTTGTGAACTCAAGAATGCAATAACATTATATTTTATGGAAGATAGCGTTATGTGGAGGGAAACTCCTTTGAGGTATCTAGTCCTCCATACTCCTAGTATTTCATTCTTTTGGATACTTCTTTGCATTTCTTTCTTTTAATAAAAATTCTTTCTTTAACTTGAAAAGAAAATAAATTTTAAAATCAAATGTGTGAGCTTGGGAGTATAGAAATAATTTACACGCTATTCAACAAAATAAATTTAAGATATAGATAATTTTCCAGTAATGTATGTATGGATTAGGTACATTTAAGTGAAACTAAGAACCTCTATTTAGAACATATTTAATCAAGTTTTAGGAGAAGAATCATTGAGATGCACACTCCAGGAACATTCTGTTTCTGTGAGGTGCACACATACTACACATATACCTGATCGTCATGTGACAAGCCATGATATGGCCAACTTTAGTTCAACTTAGTTCAGGTGTGATGTGATCAATTAAACTTGAAGAAGGGAGAGTGTCCAGAATGTCCAGAAGCCCCATGTGTTTCCAATGTTAGAGCATTAAATACTGAGAACAAGGAAGAATGGTGCAGGTGTTGTATAAATAAATTACAATGTCTAAAGAACAGAGAACAGCATCCACATTAAACGTATTGCTGATTGTGCCACATTTCTGAAAATAAAGCACACCTTTCAGAGGAAAAATGAAGAACGTTTTTGTGTCAGTTAGGGCCTCAAAATGCTGAGGTGGAGTTAGGAGTACAAGAAGATTATTGTGGCATAACACCTGTGAAGAATCAAAGGCTTGGGTAGGAACAGCCCGCACACTCAGATACGGATTTTACTCCCTCTGAAATGAAAAAAAATAAGGAATGTTAGGCAGAGGAGCTTTGAATCACAATGTGGAGATGCTAGTCTCCACCCGAGACCTACTGAATCAGAATGTTTGGGGTGGGGTACAGCAAACCTTCTGTGTTTTAACAAGCCTTCCAGATAATTTAGATCCATAATCAAGTTTGAGGTTGACGAGTTTCAAAAAAAAACACAGTACCAAAGAAGTGAACACTGAAAAATTAAAACAATTGTCTCAGTACTTTGTGTTAATGTGATTTTTAAAAAATGCAAAACACAAACTACTTTAAAGAATGTGCATAAAATTTAAAACCATCCTGAACCAAGAGCTTAATCTATACCTAGAGACACTGGATTTGGAGAAAAAGAAAAGAAGTAGAATACTAATTAATTTTTCACCTAACATTGAGGAGGCAGTGAGGCAAGACTTCAGATTCTGGGTTCTTCTTATTTCTCAAATTAAAAATATTGTAAAATAGGGGCCAGCCTGGTGGCATAGTGGTTAAGTTTGCACGCTCTGCTTTGGTGGTCTAGGGTGCGTGGGTTCGGATCCCGGGTGCGGACCTCTGCACCACTCATCAAGCCATGCTGTGGTGGTGTTGCATATAAAGTAGAGGAAGATGGTCATGGATGTTAGCCCAGGGCCAGTTTTCCTCAGCAGAAAAAATAATTCTAAAATAGAATGTGAAAAAGATGTATATATCCAACATGGTGAAGAAAAGTTTAATAAGGAAAATTACTTTAAATGGTGCAAAACAAGGAAAAAAGAAAAAAAGCAAAGTACAAAATTTAAAAATAAAACCACAGAGATAATGCTACATATAGCAGTTATACTATACTGAAGTTACTTAAATCACTTTTTCAATATTGAATGTTACTCTACATTCCACAAAGACATAGGAAACTAACATTGAACATAGATGCTGAAAGAAAGGGGATTGTCAGTGATATTCCATACACGTGCTCACAAAAGTAAAGCCACAACTAATATGAAACTTTTATATATGAATGTGTATAATGGTACACATATCTGAAGGCAAAATATTTAGGGGCTAAAAGGTGGTTAGCAGTCAAAATGTATATGTTCATTTATAGTATCATATATTTAAAAAAGGATTTAATAATAGGAAGTAAAGTGAACCTAACTACAACCAAAGTAAGAGTATTCAATTAACTTCTCAGTATTTGTCCAAAAAAAGTCAATATAGGAATCATATATATTGTTAATCTTGATTTATCATTAAATATGTTTGGAGCATACACACACACGTGCCTGCATATAAATATCAAACATCCTACTTCAAAACAAAGAAAACATATTATTATAAAATTAGGTCTATCCTTGTCCAGCAAGCAATTTCGACATAGCAATCAATTCCTGAAGCCGCCAGAAGAGAGATACATGGCCAACCATAGATATTCTGACTCAGTAGCTCATCAGAGGAACGGGCAGAATTGAAATCCAGTTCCTTAACCAACTTGCACGCAAAAATGCTCATTAACTGCCAACATATCTTAAACAAATCAGACAATTTATAAGCCAATAAACACTCTCGTGCATAACCGTTTGGTCAAACAGGAAATCAAACCAATGATTAGAAAGGAGTGGTGATGGTTTGTAATTGGTATTTGAGTGGTGAACACGATGTAATCTATGCAGAAATAGAAGCATAATGATATAAACCTAAAATTTATACAGTGTTATAAACCAATGTTACTGCAATAAACAAAAATTAAAAATAAATAAATAAATAAATGAAGGAGTAGCAAGGAGCCCTGGAGAGAGAGGAGAGAGAAAGGAAGAAGAAAAGAAAACTGTCTGTTCTGAGAGAAAATATCTCAGCAAGGGAGGGGGAGAGGGGAATCACCTCCCCCAAACCTGGAGGAGGAGAGAGAGGGGGAGGAAAGGGGGAGAGAGAATCCCCCTCTGACCGTTCCCTGCAGGATCTTAGGGCTGGCCAAATCCTTAACAAGACAGGTTGGCTGGAGAAAATCAGACCCAGCTGAAGAACATGTGTCCATGGGAGAAACCTGGGAAACTGAGTTTCTCCACACAGGGCAGAGATTCTCATCTTGCATCCTCTCCTGAGCTAATGACAAAGGTGTATGTCTTGGGTGGGCCTGGGGGATGGGAGAGGGGGAGAAGGCCATTGTCATGCAGAGGGACATGGAAAGGCTTATCTGAACCCTTTCCCCTGCACTGGGGTCAGGTCCAGAAGGGCCAGCACGGAGGTGACCAGGAACAGGCCTGTCTGTGGTGTGGCTGGCCCCGGGGCAGGCATGGGGGTGGTGGGTGGAAGTGGGATGGCGTGTGAGTTGGCACCAGCCATCGGTGGAGGCAGCGACTCAGAGGTCAGGGGTCTCTCTCTCTCTCTCCCTCTCTCTCTCTCTCCCCGCCTCGGGGACCTGAGGAGAGTAAGGTGCTGCGCCCTGCCCACCTCGCCTACCTCTCCCATGGGCCCTTCTTTCTCTGACCGCTCCAGGAGCCCTGCGGGCTTGGGTTCAACCCTCCACACCCCCGTACAGGCCAAGGGCGTGTGCGCGATCGGCGGGGCCTAGGGCTGGCCTCGGGGGTCCGCAGTGAAGGCCCCGCCCACCCGCCAGGCTCTGACCAGCTGGCGCCACCCAGCTGCAGCGGTTTCATCGCCGCCCTTCTGGACTTGGCTTCAGCTGCTGTCTCCCTCCCCTCCCCCACTCCCACTCAGCTTGAAGGCCGCTTCCCTGCCTTGAAAGCATTGCTCTGGCTCTGATGGCCAGAGGCGTACCGGGCTTCAAGCTCAAGGCTCTGCCTGGCCAGCTGCTTCGTCCCCTGGCTCATTTCTTCCTGGAAAGACAAAGCTATTGCTTCACCCCACACCTCCACTTTGCGACTGCAGCCAGGCCAGGTGTAGGAAAGGCTCTTGAAGTCAGAAGTGCCGAGACAGGCGTATGGCACTGCAGGGCTAGGGAGCCAGGGCCCTACTGGCCCTACTGGCCCTACTGGGCAATCCCTTCCCACAACAGCTCCCAGCCTCCTCTCTGGAGTCGGGAAGGTCTGGCCTTCCTAGTCCTTGGCCATGGCTCTAGGGAGAAATCCTCGCCAGAGTGTGGCATGAGGCCCTCTGACTAAGGGTGCATGTGCCACACCCAGGGCGACATGAAGGCTGGCGCAGATCGCGTGCTCTTTCCAAAGGAGGCTTGCCTATTGGCTCATCCACCTGCGCCGGGCCCCTTTCCTTGTGGGATCATGTCCGGTGGAAAGAGCCTTGGTGCCTGCTGCCAATTTTTTGGGGTGTGTTCTTGCCCCCTTCTGCGAAGGGAACCACTTGACAACTGCTGTGCCACACCTCGGGTCTTTTAGCCTCCCTCAGCTGTGTCCCCGCCATGCCCATTCCTACCTCCATGGAGGGACTACTAAGGTCTTGGCACTTGCCAAGTGGAAATAGTCATTAGAGACTTAACTTGGAGTTGTAGTAAAAGAGCATAACATAACAGCATTGAGCTTGGGCTCTGCCATTTATGAGCTGTGTAACCTGGATGAGTTTTCTAGCCCCTGCACCCAGTCTCTTCATCTATATAATTGTGAAAAGACCAACATCTACTACGTCGGGATATTTTGAGGATTATGTGTGTTAATGTATCTTCAAGCACAGAATTAACATTCAGAGTGTAGTGCCTGGCTCAGTAGAAGTGTTTGCTGCTGTTATTATAATTATCATTATTTCATGTCCTTCACTTCCTCGTGAGTTCCCTGTCAAACCAACCATGGTCCATGGTGTCAACAGTTTTATTCCAGGCTCCTGCTTAATGGCCTGCAGAGGGATCCTCCCGCTCATAACCTCTTATTTTTATCCCAGTCTCTGGAACTCTTTCTTCTTGGCACTGAGGCAATGAATGGGGTCCCACACCCAACCCTGCATGTACTCCTTTTAATATCCCATGCTTTTGAAATACTGTTTAGTGTTTACTTGGTGGAATATACTCCCTGACATGAACAACACACGGGAGATAGGATTTAGGAAACATTGTTCCATGTAGGGCTCTGATTTTATCATAACACAGAGTACAGATGATCAAGGGCCAAGGTAGAGTTCCTTATTGCAAAAATCTTCAGAGATGAGGGTGTTCTAATGTGACACCACCTGAAAATAAAGCCAGCACATAAAAGCAGTTGTAGTTTTAAAAGGAAAAGCACACAACTGAAAGAATTGATCCCATTAAATACACTATTCTATTTGTTTATGTATCAAATTACTGATAGGTAATAAGCAGGTGTACAGATAGAATTATCAATTTCACAGAGAATTCTTTTAACAGTTGTTCATATCTTGTGTTTTACATCATTTATTAAGGTAATATTTTCATCTTTACTTTTCCTTGTGTCTCTATCTTTCTCAACTTTTCCAAGAGATATATTTATATTATCTTCTCAAATTTTAGGGAAAGTTAAAAAAAGTTATGAAACATTTGAAGTTGTTGATTTTGTATATTGGAGGAGGACTAGATTGCAAGTGAATTAGTGATAATTAGAGTTTTAGTTTGGTAAAAGATGGTAGCTGGAATTGATACCAGGATGTTTGCAAGCTAATTTTTACTTCATTATTTGATATAGTTTCTAAAATGCCAGAACCGGTAATTTTAAATTTAACAACTTGTCTCATTTTAAAATATGTGTTCTTGGAGAGGGTGACTGAGGTAAGTAGACAATAATTTACTGTAGTGACTTGTTTTTCTCCAATTAATCTGTTATAAACCCAACAGGCATATAGCATTCTTTTGTCCAAATGACCTGATGGCACTTTCTTAACTTTTCTTGCTGTGATTCTAGCAATCTAGGGTCACACCACCTTCTCTCTCCTAGTCATGATTTCAGTTGTAAGAGTCACATTGTCAATAATATGGTGACAAATTTGCACACAGTCTACAATTTACTAAAATATATATATCAATTGCAAGCTTTGATAACATGATTGTTAAGGAATGAACAATTTGCAGTGCACTTAACAGCTGATTGCTACACATTATTGTGTAAGGACATCATGGTTAAAACCATTATTTGCAACATGGGGCCCCTTTCAATTTTATTTTAATGGAAAGTGTTCAATGACATTTTTCTTTTGAAGAAGAAAGACTTGCATTTCCATCTTAGAAAATTATGAACTTGTTTTTAGCCCTTTTTCTTGTCTTCAGCTCTTCTTTATATTGATTACTAATTCACATGTCCAGTTACTTCAGATTCATGGTGCTATCTCCTCTGCCTTTTTCATGGCTCTCACATTAATTTTTCCATAATCCATTCTGTGAAAGAGGTTTATCTCCACCTTCATATATTGAGGAAGGAACCGACCCTCCTTTATGTGAACTTGGAAAGAAAGGCCAAGGTGATGCCACGGTGTCCTTCCCCACCATTGAGCTGCAGAATGGCTGCAGAGTCCTGTGAATCTTTTGCTCACCTCCTGGCTCCCTACATACTTGGCATTGTCTGCGCGGAGAACCCCAGCTTGTTACAAGTGAATTTTTGAAGTCTTTAGAAGCCGGCTGAAGGATAAGACTGGCTAGAAAGGACATCAGCAAGCAGTGTACTCCAAAAGTTGGTGGCAGAAACATTAAGAAGAAGAAAACCTTTCCGTTTATCTTGTTTTCTCTTTATCTTCTCTCTTTTCATTTTCCTTTAGTTATATGGTATAAACCCTATCCACCACCCATGGTGCTTTTTTTTTTTTTCCCTCAAAACCCCAGTACATTGCTATATATCTTAGTTGTAGGTCAACCCATGGAAGTTCTTTTTCTTGGAGTCCCATGGCATTTTATTCATATCTCTTTCTATCAAATTATTTCCATAGCATAATTTATCTGTTTATACATATCTGTCTTCCTTGCAGACCCCCAACATTTCAAGACCTTTGGGCACATAATATATACATAAGTATTTGAGTGAATCAATGAAGATCTTTTGTTGAATAAGATCTAAATAAATACAATACCTACTCAGCACATGAATGCAAGCATTTGAGAGAGAGTTTTGTGTCTGCTGAAGCAAGCTGTGGACCAGTTTAGGGGCTCAGTGCCAAGGTTACTCAATAGATTGAGACAAAATGAAATAGATAATTAACTTTAGTTTTAAAATTCATGGAGAACAGGAGCAGGATATCTAGGTGTGAATCAGCACTTGATCATTCATGTTGCATGTTTGGAAAATCCAGTCCTTTATTTTTCTATGAAAATGTGACAGGCTAAGAGAGTGAACAGAGGACTGGTTTTTAGAAAGGCAATTTTGTTGCAGGAAATCGTGGAGGAAAATATATGGAAGGAGAGCTGGTAGAAACATGGCAGAAACTTTTTGTGTAGAAATCCTAAAAATTGAGTTTACATGCTGGCTGAAAGATTTGTAACTCAACATTTCTCCAATATAGGTTAGAGCAAATTTTAAATATCTAGGTATACAAAAGGAATACAAAGGAACATAGATCAAACTGAAAGGAGTTTAGGATAGAACAAAGAAATGAAGCTAAGGTAAACCAGCACACTAAAATGTGTTTCAGAAGGACCTGCAGTTTTTAAAGGTAGTTGGAAATTTATCACTCAGGTTTAAAGTAGAAAGGGAAATGGGAACAATTCTCTATCATTTCATGTCCATGAGATTAAAAGCTACATTCTGTCAGAGAAGCAAAACTTGTATGCCCTCTAATGTCCAAAAAAGTGTTTTGAATCATACCTAATGAAAGATAGTCTGTGTGATGTAATGCAAATACAGCATCATCAACTCATTTCCAAGTTTATTACAAACACTTTAGCATAAGTTTAATTGAGGTAATGCAGAATTCTATAAGGGGCCAAGGAAGAGGCTGATAGCATTCTCTCTTTCAGCTTCTCACTTGACCAAGGGAGAAAATGTTCTTGAACAGATTGACTACGTCTCCTAAAGACAGTGCTCATTTTCAATTTTTCTTTTTATAAACTCATCCTGCATTTCCCCTTACATATGCAAGCTAAAGCGTGTGTGTAGACATCCTTCATTGGCAATGAGGAGCAGATCCATACTATTAAATAATCAAATAAGCAGAACATACGGTTGGTGCCTTTTAGGAAAACTACAAGTTTAAGCCCACCCTCATTGGTGGAAGAACATGGTATACCCGAATTAAAATATCTACCATTTATTATGCAGCTAATCATGTCATGCTATTTAAATGAAACTTAATGAATTCTTCTTCTATAAAATTAATTTTATTTTAGTCAAACTGATGTATAATTTTATATAAGTGCATTTTTACTTAAAATGTAAAACTCTTTAGAGTCTGCTTCTTTCAGTTTTAGAGGCATATTTTGTATATATTTTTTTTAAAGATTTTATTTATTTATTTTTTCCCCCAAAGCCCCAGCAGATAGTTGTATGTCATAGCTGCACATCCTTCTAGTTGCTGTATGTGGAACGCAGCCTCAGCATGGCCGGAGAAGCGGTGCGTCGGTGCACGCCCGGGATCTGAACCCGGGCCGCCAGCAGCGGAACGCGTGCACTTAACCGCTAAGCCACAGGGCCGGCCCATATTTTGTATATTTTGGTGTGATTTTATTTATTATCCTTCATAGCAGAGAGGCACATCCTACTCTTTTTCTTGCTGTCCTCTCTCTACAAGTTAAAACTCATCCAAGTTTATTTTGCTTTATAAGGCATAGGCTTACTTTGTGAATGAAAAAGAGATCATTTCTGAAACATGTTTGGAACTGTAGGGAGCCCAGAATTTTAGACTATGCTCAGAATTTTGTGAGGTAACTTCAAAAAAGATGGAACATTTAACGTTTGCCAGGAAAGTTTTCTGCTACTTTGCTTAACAGTAGGGTTTTTTTTTTTTTTTTGGTTTCTTAATTCTTTGAAAGGATGAGTGAAGGAGTTGGCAGGTTTAAATTTACCCTTGATAGAGCTCCCTCTGGGTTACTCTTTCAAAACAACCATCCCAGTTGATGAATATTTAATGGGGACTCTGTCAGTCCCAGAGCTGAGAGAGGCAGTTCTCAAAGCTCCAGCAGGTCCTGGGAGAGGAGAACGCTGGTAGCCAGTGTTGTTTGAGTTTGGATGAGGCATGGTCTTTCTCAGGATGTTAGAACTGAGTGGAGTTCTCAGATGCAGCCCAGTGACTCTAGAACTGAGCCCTGCTCAGAAACCAGTTGACTTTTCATTCGCTCTGAGCCTGGTGTCTGCCCTCTGCTCGTGCCCCTTTCTGCCATTTCTCATGCTTCTCCTGACTCTCTCTCTTTCCTACACCTTCTTTCTTCTTTTTTCTCTTTTTCTTACTTTTACTCTCTATTATATTCCTTCTCCTTATCATTTTTCTCAGTCTCTTATTGTTCTCATTCATTTTCTTTTTATTTTGTAGTACAGTTACTCTGTACATCACATTCACCTTAAAATCTTGATCCTCTACAACTCCTATACTTCAGTTAGCTATGTTTTTTAAAGATTTTATCTATTTTTTATTTTTCCCCCCCAAAGCCCCAGTAGATAGTTGTATGTCACAGCTGCACATCCTTCCAGTTGCTGCACGTGGGACGCGGCCCCAGCATGACCAGTGAAGCAGTGCGTTGGTGCGCGCCCGGGATCCGAACCCGGGCCAACAGCAGCGGAGCACGCGCACTTAACCGCTAAGCCACGGGGCCGGCCCTCAGCTCGCTATTTTGAAGAGAGTATTTTGATAAATTTCTCTTAGATGTTATAACATGCTGATTCAAGGAAATAAAAACTATCACAAATGGGATGGGGATGAAGAGTGAATTCAGTTCAGGTAGCCATGGAATTAGACAGAGGGAAACTGAGAGCTTAAGTGTAGGTGTTCAAAATATTTCCTGATACATCTTCGTAGTTCATTGTTGTGGTAAACTGCACAGAGTCTTATTTACTGCTGGAGCCCAGATGTTTGCTCCTTGGGGCAGCTCATCAGACCTTGGCCTATAGAAAAGAAGCTAGGAAACATTACATGCATTTCTAATGTGAAGAACTGTTAGTGTTCCACCAGGAGACACCTTGGGATCTTCCCTGCACTATCTGAATAGAAAAAGAGGAAGAGAAGCTTTTCTCCATCTGCACAAAACCAAGACCTTATCTTGAGTTTGAGAGGATTGGAGGTGACTGAAAACAAAAGTTTTCCCGAGTTTGGATTTGCTTTAACAAGAACTATTTGCTGGCTTTGATGTTAAAGGTCTTTATTCAAAATTGACTACCTCTAATGCTAAGTTCAGAGTGGAGATGTGTCAGTATAAGAGAGAAGAATCCCTTTTTGATTATATCACTGAAATACAGTATTTGGGAGAATGGTTATATTTGAAGGTCACTTGTTCATATTCTGTTGCCACAGTGACATCTGTTGGTAAGTGACTACTTCATGCTATTCTCGATGATTTCTGTTTGAAAGACATACTGAGCTTGATAAATAAATGGCAAGCAATAGGATATAATGGAACACATGAGGAAGCCATTTGGGGTAAAGCTAATTCAGTCTGAATTTGTTTTTCCAAAAGGGTCTGTCGCCTGCACTGTGTATCTGCTTTGCCATGTCCCAAAGAGAAGAGTAAATGCCCTTAAGATAAGAATGTAACTTCCCCCTCATTGGCATTTCCTTAAGGATAAGCATTTCTCCCTAGGCTAGGATTTGATTGTTGCAGTCATCCTGTGATCACCCAGCTCCAGACAACAGATGTGACACCAGCCATGCCCATTGAGACAACCGATCTGCTCCCCGCTGTGTCCATCAATAGCTGTTCTGGCAGGGCAATCTGGCAGGGCTGATCTCGTGGCTATTGTAAAAGGGACATTGCAATCACTTGCAATACATGCTCTTTGATGGTATATAACCGCTCTGTACACCCCACTTCTTCGGTGACCTTCCTTCCTTAGGGAAGGAAGGCCACAGGTCATGGTCCTCAAAAGTTGGCTCATAATAAACTCACCCCAATTTTGATTTATAGATTGATTATGGATTATTTACGTCGACAAGCTGAGGTGTAGGAAGCAGTAAAGGCACAGTGGTACTCGTGTTGCCCGATATAAAATCTTTCCTCCCTCTTTCCCTTCCCAGGATACCCACTCTTCATGGTGGCACCGACTTCCATGGTGTGATCATTCTTCTGATCACTACTTTCATTCCCTCTTACAATTACTCAACAAATATTTAAACACCTACTGTATGCCAGGCTTGGGATACACTAAGGAAAAATTTTTCTACAAAATCTCTGTCTTCACAGAACTTGTTTTTGTTGGCTAAGTGAGATAATGGATAAGTAGGCAGACAAGTGAATTACATAGTCTATCGTGTGATGATCTGTGTCAAGAAGAAGGTAAGCGACAGGCAATGGGGAGAGCTAGAGAGTGAGTGGGTTGCTACTTTAATTAGAGAGCACAGGGAGGCTGGAGCAAGGCCCAGAGGGAAGGGACAGAGCAGGAGGACATGCAGATATCCCAGGGCTGCAGAGATGCTGTGGAAGAATTATGACTCGGATGTTGTTGGGCAGCAAGAAGCCAGTGTGGCTGGAGCACAGTGAGCAAGAGGAGAAAGGCAGAGAAGGTTTGAGATGCCAGGGAGGGTGAGCAGATGAAAGAAGGCCCCTGGGCCCATCAAAATTGTTCTGTAAGTGAAATGAAAACTTTCAATGTCATTTAACTATACGTTATACAATTTAAGTAGTAAATACCTTTTGTTTTTCTATAGTCTTGTTAAGCACATCAACTAAAATGCTGCTAAATTGGGAATGTCTAAATTATCCCCAGGAGTGACTGCTGTATCTTGTCAGGCGTCTGGTCTGCACAGCAGTCGGGGGTGGGAGTGATGTGACAGTCAGGAGAGGAGCTCTAGTCTTCAGGTTGTCACAAACAGTTTGTGTTATGTTTCATCTGTAACATGCGAAGGACGGAAAAGATGAGTGGTTTTCACACTCCGATCCATGGAGCGCTGGATATTCCTGAAGGCTCTTGGTTTTTGTTTGTTTGTTTGTTTTTGTGAGGAAGATCGGTCCTGAGCTAACATCTATCACTCCTCCTCTTTTTGCTGAGAAAGACTGGCCCTGGGCTAACATCCATGCACATCTTCCTCCACTTTATATGGGATGTCACCACACCATGGCCTGACAAGCGGTGCGTCGGTGCGCGCCCAGGATCCGAACCGGTGAACCCTGGGCCGCTGCAGCAGAGCGCGCGCACTTAACCGCTTCCCCACCCAGCTGGCCCTGAAGGCTCTTTGTTTTTTTTCTTATGTTTATAAACTTCGATGCAAGCTTCACATAGAAGAGAGTGTCCCTTAGCTTTAAAAAGATTCCTGGACTTGGTCCTCACTTAGGTTTTCCAGTACGAAGAGTTTGCAGTCTCACAGACTCCCAAAGGACAGACAAAAGGAGCAAGATCCCTTTTTTCCGAGTGTCTCTTGTGACAGTGCTCATTGTCGCTCATTTAAACCAGAAGGTGATTTGTCAATAGTGAGATATAGCATTTGAGACCCCATCCTTCAAGATGGCTGAGTTGTCGTCCATCATTTTACAGACTTATTCTAAGTGAATAATATAAAAAGTGAATGTCTCAGCAGGTACTCTCTGACACAAAATAGAAACTAGGAATTGAGAAAAGTAATTATGATTGATGTCTGTCAATAAGGGCATAGGGCTAGTCTAATTCAAAAGTAATTAAAGGCATGAGTGTTAGTCACTGTACATATTAAATATATTGAAAAGTATTCATGTTCTCATAACACAGAATTATAACTGGAAGATAAACTGGATGTTTTTGGTACTTATGGTTAAAGATATATTTTATTTAGTTTTGTTTTCCGATTGAGGAAATGAGAAAATTTATTTTTTAATATATTGACTATCTTCTTCCTTTCCAACCTAGAATCTCAATCTGCTATTTTGGAAACTCTGAAAAATATGTTCAGATGCTGTTCAACAGGTAAGAAAATCTTGTTAGGATGTCAAATACTTTTCTCTCTTATTTATCATAAAATTGTGACAGACTCTCATTTATCTTCCTGTCTGCCCATCTGACTAGGCCACCTTGTTTCTCTAAGCCTGCAGGGGAATCCAGTCAGGTGGAAAGGGATGTTTTCTTCCACTTAGACTTTGCAGAGAAAATCAGCCTTGAAGTGGAACTGAGCACATGCTTTTCAGAAGCTGCATCATTCTCTACCCAGCCAGAGCATTGGGCCTGACAACAGCTGGATCCAGTAGAAAACTGGACACTCTAGGAGATGTCATGTGCAGATGTGCCTGGCTGGACTAATAGTCACATGGATATGAGTTTTAAAAAAATCTCTCAGAGCTTTTCCAAAATCCAATAATATTCTTAAGTTGCTGTAGTAGATGAAACATTAGTTAGTGTCTTTTTAATTTCAACAGAAGCTTTTTTTTTTGTTACTAAAGAAGCCAAATTTCATGTCTTTTTTCTTGTTACCAAAATGGGCTTACTATTAAAAAAAAGAAAACTTCAAGAAAGGAAACACTCATATGGAATAGAAATTGTGAGTAGCAATTGCTACTTTTTTATATAAAATCATCTGTTTTATTTATTTACACTTTCTATCAACGGCGCTTTTGAAAATAACTTAGTATTAGAAATTACCAGTAAGAAGAGGGTGTGCGCCCTTGAGTGTGGTCCAGTAGAAGTCAGGTGACTCAGACCTGAGTTCTAGGCCCAGGTCTGTTTCTGGTTAGTGTGTGACAACGTACTTAGGCTCTCTGGAACGTAGTATTCCTTTCTGTAAAATTAAAGAATTGATGATTTTTGAGAACTTTCCCAAATATTAAATGACTTCTCTTATAAAAAGTAGAAAGATCCTTCTCAAACTTATAAATTATCAAAAATTTTTTGTGACCTTTCACGTACCAAGAACAACTGATGTCCCTTCAATTATATTGATTGAAAATAAAGATCATAAAAGTATATATTTGGTAATCTAATAAATGAATTAGCATAAAAATGAGCCAGGAAAAATTTTATGATCAATCAAGAAATTACATTATGAAAGTATTACTGTTTGTTACAGTATATAAAATTATGACTCTAAAATAGTATCTTTTTGCTGTCTGTAAGTTTATATTGTTACTCATATATCACTATTAACCCTATTATGTTTTACAAGAAATAAAATGTCTTGAAAGGAAAAAACAATAAAGCAGCAGCCCTGCATTACACATGAAAGTTGTGCTCCCCCTGGAGGGAAAATGAGGATACAACATTGGTCGAGTACTTCATTTTGTAACCCACTGGTGCCTTTCAAAAATATAGCTATTATTGTCATAGTAAAGATATTCTTAAGAATAGTGCCACAAAACTGGTTTTCCAGCTTCTTTTTGTCAGAGCTGAGACCTACATCAGGCTGGGGCACTTGAAGAGGCATGGGGGACTCAGCTGAGGGTGGTTTAATTACTGTAAGATGATTAGCCAATAGCAAATAAGACAGAGAACGATTAAAAAGAGGTAAAGGGAAATAAAGTTGGAAATAATTAAGAAAAATAGTGCCTTCAAAATATCCTCTCATTATTTTTATAGCTTTTTATTTATTTTATTTTATTTTTTTTGAGGCATGACGAGGATAGTATGTTAGATTTTTCTAAACCCTTATCTCCAGGGCATATATTACTGAGTTTTTCATTATAAATGATAATGCCAAAGAAAACCTGGACAAAAGTATTCTGTACTATCCACAAGGACAAAACATGTACAACATTGCTCTATATATTAAGAGTCGAGCTGTAATAGTCAAGATATATACTCATGTGTGTAAAATTATAATGATTTTCTAATTTTCTCGGGCTGTGAACCATGGTAAAATATACAGGAATAAGCAGGAAACCTGAAAAACTAGGTGATTTAAAAAACCTGATGTTACAGCTAGACCATTCATGGGTGAAATCAATTTCAATTTCACACTTCTCCTTTCCTTGTAGCCAGTGAAGTGTCTGGAAGACAGAAAACACATAAAATTAATTGAGAGTTAACAGTATTTGGAGGCAGTTGAGGTTAAGCATTCAACAATGATGTCCCTTACTTCAGGAGCCATTGAATTTTTGTCATAAGTTTACTTTATACACGGGTTCTCTTCTTAGATTATTTCTGTATGTTTCTTAGAAGAGAAACAGGGAAGGAGAATTAACTATCAATCTACTGTGCGCCAGTTCCTTTACTGTATTCCCTTATGCAATTCTTACAATAATCCTTTAAAGTAACTGTTATAATTCATATTTGATAAAGAAAACCATGTTTACAAAATTGATCAAGGGTAAGAGGGAAGATCTGAACATCAGTCCATTGGGTTCTGCCTCATATTCTCCCCACTGTGATAAAAATGGTGCTTCAACATGGGTTCTCACCATCTGGCTATTTATTACTGGCTCCTGCCAACAGCATTGGATGAGATGAGATGAGAAGTTATTTCCAAAGACATTCTATTATATTTAAACTGTACTATTTATGAGTCAGATGTCAAGACATGTTTTAGAGACATAGAGAGCAACTGATTAGTTCACCCACACATTATTAATGTTTACTATAACTTTCGTGTGCCACATCGTGTCAACTTTACCAACTTTAGTGCTTCACTGTTCTTTTTGAAAAAACTCAGAATGTCACTTTTCGTGTCAAACACCTTGCTGTTTTATTCTTATTCACTAGATGACAGTTCTGTATCTCTGTAAATTACCACTGCAGCAGGAAACGAGAGGTCTTAAGCCAGTTTGCTCTGCACAAATGATGGACATAGGAGGACTTCTGCTCCATCAAGGCTGCCTGTGTCATTCCGTGGCTGTAACGGGGATGTCCAGGACTGCTTAGTCAGAGGCACGAAGCAGAGTCAGAAAGCATCCTCTAAATTCTTCAGATGTGAGTTCAGGCACCTGTCCTCTCACCTGAGCACACTGGAGTTTATTGAATGTGTTCTGACTCTTACTCTCTCCCTGTAGTTAATAAGTCTGGGAGCTCCATAACTCTAGAAAAAACACAGGACTCATAAAGCCTTTTCTCAACTAAACAGAGTTGAGGGCTATGGTGTTGCCCGAGAGTCTCATGCTTAAAGAAATTACAGCTGGTGCTCAGGCGGAAGGCAAGTGTCAGCTACTCCTGGAGGGGTTTTATTGATGCTCCCATGGAATGAGCAAGTTTAAAAGAAAACCACATTGCTTAAACCTCACTAACTGATTGTTTTATTTTCAAGTAATATGCTCTGAAATCTGCTATGTCTAAAAAACCATTTCAGGCCGGCCCCATGGCTTAGTGGTTAAGTGCGTGCGGTCCACTACTGACGGCCCGGGTTCGGATCCCGGGCGCACACGGATGCACTGCTTCTCCGGCCATGCTGTCGCCACGTCCCACATACAGCAACTAGAAGGATGTGCAAATATGACATACAACTATCTATTGGGGCTTTGAGGAAAAAAAGGAGGAAGATTGGCAATAGATCTTAGCTCAGAGTCAGTCTTCCTCAGCAAAAAGAGGAGGATTAGCACAGATGTTAGCTCAGGGCTGATCTTCCTGACACACACACACACACAAAAAAATTCAGTCTTTTTTCTTTGCTGTCTGTTTATTATCATTTTTACGAATGCTTTGATTTCACCATCTTCTTGGCACCACAACAGTAGCCATTGAGATGTTATTATAGATTCAGTTTTGAAATTTTATCATCTTATCTCTATTTCCTCTGCCATTTCTTAGTTTTAGTTCTTACTGCATCTTATGCTTGAAAATATTTGAAGCTTATAGTGTTTCTTATTTTCTCAACTTTTTATTATCTAAGGGCCCTCAACTATCACTTTTTTAAAAAAGGAAGTGAAATACATAACAGAACAATACACTGTAATAAATTGACCAATTATAAAATTAAGTTCAACCTGAAATCCCTCCCCACTTAACAGAGACCATCTTTCATAATTCACCATACTTTAGTTTGGGCAGGGTCAGTTTATCAATGATTTTTGGATGTTTTAAACCACACGAGATGAATACAATATGGTAAAATTGTTAATCTTGCAGAAGTTGTAGAATTTCCTGATGGTTAGAGAAGTTGATGGTGGAGAACCTGAATCATATGAAAAGTAGTTGATTAATTAACACCTGACAGAGTTTGTTAATTTGTTAAAGATGATGATAAGATATACATGCTGAAAAGATAACTTTGCATATCAGAGTATTGTGAGAGGCCACTGGGAAAATTCATAATGTTTTCAAATACTACAAAAAATGGCCATTTTTTCATAAAAAATGTCATACATGATGGCATCAAATACTTATGTCAGAAAATTTACAATGAAGAAAATTAACACTTGAGTCATTTTAATTCTAATAATTTGTTCATGCTTACTATTAGGTTACAAACAATTTTTAGAAATAAAGTGATAAATGATGTACTTGCTTAATTTTTAATTTTTTTAGGAAAAGACTTTTTCACATTTTAAAAAATATTTATTTGTATTTATTTTATGCTGAATTTATTCCTAGGCTCAAAGACTTTTTTTTAATTAACTAACACCAATTCTTTTCAAACTCTTTCAAAAAGTTGAAGAGGAGAGAATACTTCTAAAGTCATCCTATGGGGTTAATACTACACTGATATCAAAGCCAAAGACACTAAGAGAAAAGAAAACTATAGGTCAATATCTTTCATGAATATTGATACAAAAATTCTCAATAAAATAGTAACAAAGCAAATTCAGCAGCATATTGAAAGGATTATACATCATTTTTAAGTGGGATTTATTCCTGGAATACAAGGATGTTTCAATATATGAAAATGAATCAATGTAATTAACCACATTAACAGAATGAAGGAAAAAAAGTGATCACCTCAATGGATGCAGAAAAGGCGTTTGACAAAACTAAACATGCTTTCATGTTAAAAACACTAAAAAACCCTCAGAGTAAAAGGAAGCTACTTCAACATAATAAAAGCCATATACAGAAATCCACAGAGAACATCGAATTCAAGGGTGAAAGACTGAAATGTTTTTATCTAAGATCAGGAGAAAGGCAAGAAGGCCCACTTTCACCCTTCTATTCAACATGGTATTAGAAGTTCTAGCCAAAGCAATTAGATAAGAAAAAGAAAGAAATAGCATTCAAATTGGAAAGGAAGAAGTGATATTATATTTGTTTACACATAATATCTTATATGTTGAAACCCCTAAAAATTTCACAAAAAATTTTAGAACTAATAAATTATGCAGAGTAGTGGGACAGAAAATTAACTTGCAAAAAATAGTTGTTCTTCTATACATTAATAACAAGTAATCTGAAAAAGAAATTTAAAAACTTTACATTTTTATTTACAATAGCATCAAAAAGAGTAAAATACTTAAGAATCAACTTACTCATGGAGGTAAAAATCCCAATGATTTTTTTGCAAAAATAGAAAAATCTATCCTAAAATTCATATGGACTCTCAAGGGACCCTGAATAGCCATAACAATCTAGAAAAAGAACAAAGTTAGAGAACACACACTTCCTGATTTCAAAACTTACTCCAAAGTAATCAAAACAGTGCAGTACTGGCATAAATACACACAATATACTAATGAAATATTAGAGAGAGCCCTGAAATAAACCTTTGCATATATGGTCAAATGATTTTTGACAAGGGTGCAAAGATCATTCACTGGAGAAAGGATAAGTTTTTCAACAAATGGTGCTGGAAAACTGGATACCCACATGCAATAGAATGATGTTGGACACTTACCTTACACCATATACAAAAATTAACTCAAAATGGATCCAAGATATAAATGTTGGAGTTGAAGATATAAAATCCTTAGAAGAAAACACAGGGTAAAAGCTGCATGTCATTGGGTCCAAATGCCATTGCCAACAATGATTTCTTTACTATGACACCAAAGACATAAGCAACAAAAAAAATAACAAATTGCACTTCATCAAAATGAAACGTTTTCTGTATCACAAGATACTAGTAACAGAGTAAAAAGGTAATGCACAGAATGGTTGAAAAGATTTGCAAATCACATATCTGATAAGGGATTAATATCTAGCATATATAAAGAACTCCTACAACTCAACAATAAAAAAACAACCCAATTTAAAAATGCACAAAGGACTTGAATAGACATTTCTCCAAACAAGATATAAAATGGCCAGTAAACACATGAAAAGTTGTTCAACATCACTAAGTATCAGGAAAATGAAAAATAAAACCACAATGAGATACATGTTCACACCCATTAGCATAGTTACTATCACAAAATCAGAAAATAACAAGTGTTGGCAAAGATGTTGAGAAATTAGACCACTTGTGCAATGAAGGTGAGAACGTAAAACTGGAAAACAGTATGGCAGTTCCTTCAAAAATTAAAAATAGAATTCACCATATGACCTAGCAATTCCACTTATGGGTTCTGAAATAATAGAAAATATATTTATCAGTCTCTGCCTCCAGTTCCTGGCACAGAGCTCCTAAAACTTTGTAATTTCCTAAATGATAAGAACACTAGGAGCAACTCTTATTCTAATATTTGTCTTTGACACCATTCCTGACACAGAGACCCTAAAACCCTTGTAATTTCCATTTTTTTTTTTTAGGAAAATCAGCCCTGAGCTTACATCTGTGATAATCCTCCTCTTTTTGCTGAGGAAGACCGGCTCTGAGCTAACATCTATTGCCAATCTTCCTCCTTTATTCTCCCCAAAGCCACAGTAGATAGTTGTATGTCATTCTTGCATATCCTTCTAGTTGCTGTATGTGAGATATGGCCTAAGCATGGCCGGAGAAATGGTGCATCGGTGCGTGCCCGGGATCTGAACCTGGGCCGCCAGTAGTGGAACGTGTGCACTTAACTGCTAAGCCACGGGGCCTACCTCCTTGTAATTTCCTAATTGATAAGAACACTAGGAGAAGCTTTTGTTCTATTGAGGCAACTCTGGGTGGGCTTCTGGATGGCTCCTTGATGGGGGCTGGTCACCAGGAAGACCAAGCCCTGATTAGAAGGTTCGAAATTTTGGCCCTACCCCTTATCTTGCAGAGAGGGGAGGGGGGCTGGAAACTGAGTTAATAATTAATCATGCTTATGTGACAGAGACTCCATTAAAATCCCAATAGAAGGAGGTTCAGAGAGCTTCCAGGTTGGCAATGACAAGGAGTGCTTGGAGAGTGGTGCACTTGGATATGGCATGAAAACTTTGTGCCCCTTCTCACAGACCTTTCCCTATGCACCACTTCCATCGGCTGTTCTTGAGTCATATCCTCTTATAATAAACTGGTGATCTAGTAAATGTTTCTCTGAGTTTTGTGAGCCACTCTAGTAAATTAATCACACCCAATGAGGAGGTTGTGGGAACCTCTGGTTTATAGCCAGTCAGTCAGAAGTACAGGTAACAGCCTGGGCTTGTAACCGGCATCTGAAGTTGAGGTGAGGTAGGGTGGGTGTGCAGTCTTATAGGACTAAGCCCTCAACCTGTGGAATCTGATGTATCTCTGGGTTGACAGTATCAAATTGAGTTGAATTATCTGACGACTAGCTGGCATTCCAAGAATTGCTTGTTGGAGGTGTGGGGAACCCTCCCACGTGTGAAAAAATGAATCTCAGAACACCATTTATGAGCATACACCCAAAATGATTGAATGCAGAGGTATAAAGACATAAATGTACACCCATGTTCTTAACAGCATTATTCAAAATAGCCAGAAGCTGGAAGCAAACCAGGTGTCCATCAACAGATGAAATGACAAAAAACATGTGGTGTATACACACAGTGAAATATCATTCACCCTTAAAAAGGAAGAAATCCTGACACATGTTATGACAAGGAAGAACCTTGAGGACTTTATGCTAAGTGAAATAAAGCCATCCACAAAAGGAAAAATACTGTATGATTCCACTCATATAAGGTACTTAGAGAACTTAAATTCATAGGAATAGAAAGGAGAATGGTGTTTCCCAAAGGCAAGAGGAAGGGATAACAGGGAGTTGTTGCTTAATGAGCACAGAGTTTCAGTGCAAGGTGAAAATAGTTCTGTGGATCGTTCGAGGTTATGGCTACACAATAATGTGAATGTACTGCATGTCACTGAACTGTACACTTAAAATTGGTTAAAATGGTCAATTTTAGGTTATGTATATTTTATGACCATTTAAAAAAATTAATTATTTTCAACAAATGAACAAACACTAGCTACATGCAATAGATGAATATCACAACCAAAATGCTGCATAAAAGAAATTATATTCAAAAGGCTATAGATTTTTTAATTCCATATATATAAAATCTAAAAAAGAAACAAAACCGAGGTCTGGCTTCCAGTAATGGTGGAGTGGCTTGTTGAACTAACACTCTCACAGATAACAATGATAAAATCTGCATAAAATATTATATGTATTTATATAGAATCATGTATTTATATGTAATACACATATAATAAATGCATATATGTGTGTATGTATAAATGTCTTCCGAAAGCAAGCAGAACTGAGAGGGAGCCTTCCCTTAAATGATGGGAATTGCACCAGGAGATATTTGCAAGCTTGAGTCTTTTGCCTCAAAGCATTCCAAAATCTGTACATGGCCGAGACAGGGGAAAAACTACAGTCTTACTTGTAAAGTTAGAGGATGTATTTTGGGGCTGACAGAGTAGCTGGAAAGTTAAGGGAGAAATTCTGGAAGGGAGGGAGACACACAGAGGAAAATCTCAAAATATGTACGTAAGTCTCCCCCCCACACACACACCAAATTGGCAGATCTTTGAACAACACACATGCAGGGTAGACACCAGAGGGCTTAGTGTAAAAACAGCAATTGGTAGATGAAAGAACTGAATGAGGATTTCAGCTATGCTCACGGTAAAGGAAAGAAGATTGGAGTTTCAGTCCAGCCAAGTTAACTCCCTGCTAGAAAAATAACAACACTCTTCAAAGGAATACAATAGAATCCAGAGTCTCTATAACTATCATTCATGGTTTCCAGTACACAGTTTAATTTTTTTTTTATTTATTTTTCCCCCAAAGCCCCAGTAGATAGTTGTGTGTTATAGCTGCACATCCTTCTAGTTGCTGTATGTGGGACGTGGCCTCAGCATGGCCGGAGAAGCAGTGACTCGGTGCGCGCCCGGGATCTGAACCCAGGCCGCCAGTAGCAGAGCATGCACACTTAACTGCTAAGCCATGGGGCCGGCCCTCCTGTACACAGTTTAAAAAATCATGAGATTTGAAGAGATGGGAAAATGTAATCCATATATGACCAAAAGCAGGGAGGAGAAACTCTCCCCAAGGTGTTGCAATTAACTGACAAGGATAAGACAGCAGCTATTATAAAGAGGATCAAGGTGGTATGAAAAATATTCTCATAATGAATGAACATATCTGGAAACTCAGCAGAGAAGTGGAAATTACAAAAAAGAACCAAATAGGAAGATTAAATAAAAAAAATACTTTTGAGTTTACATGTACATTAGAAACAGTAGAAGAGGGCCGGCCTTGGGGTTTAGCAGTTAAGTGTGCGGGCTCCACTGCTGGTGGCCCCGGGTTCGGATCTTGGGCTCGCACGGATGCACTGCTTCTCTGGCCATACTGAGGCTGCATTCCACATACAGCAACTAGAAGGATGTGCAGCTATGACATAGAACTATCTACTGGGGCTTTGGGGCAAAAAATAAATAAGTAAATAAAATTAAAAATAAAAAGGAACAGTAGAAGAAACATGATGATAGAGCAATAGAAATTATCCAGTCTGAACAAAAGAATGTAAAAATTTTGAAGAAAAATGAAGAAAGCCTTACCTGTGAGATGATTGAGTCCCCAGCAGAGAGGGGAGAGACAGAAAAATTAAATGAGGCAGAAAGACAAATCAATAAGTAATAACATAAAACTTCCAAAATTTGGTGGAAAATCTAAAATTTTAGATCCAAGGAAGTCAGCAAACCCAGAAAATAAAATACAAAATAAAACCATACCTGGGCACATGATAGTCAAGCTGCTAAAATCCAAAGATAAAAACAAAATCTTGAAAGCAGTCAGGGAAATACATATATACAGGGGAAGACATTACATACAGGGAGAAATAATGTCATTGATGGATGATATATTATCAAAAACAAAAGAGACAAATCAACAACAAAATGACATCTTTCAAGTGCAGAAACAAAACCCAAAAGTCAACACGAGATTCTATATTTAGCAGATCTCACTTTCAAAAAGGAGGCAGAAGCCACAATAATATTCCGCACACCCATTAGGTGGCTGAAATAAAAAATAAAATTGCAAATATCAAGTCCTGGTGAGGACAAGGAGCAACTAGAACTGGGAATGCAACATGATAGTTGCATTCGGATAACGGTTTAGCAGGTTCTTATACAGTTAAACATACACTTATTATATGACTCAGATATCCCACTCCTAGGGATTTACTCAAGCAAATTGAAAACTAATGTTTAAACAAAATCTTTGGGTGAATATTCATAACCATGTTATTCATAATTGCCACAAGCTGAAAATAAACTAAATGTCCTTCGTCAGGTGAATGGAGAAAGAAATTGTGGTGAATTGTGACATTAGAATACTACTTGGCAATAAAAAGGATAAACTCTTGATTCACACAACAACATGGATGAATCTTGGCTGCATTTCTCTAAGTGAAGGAAGCCCGATTCAAAAGGCTGTACAGTATGTGGTTTCATTTGTATGACTTTCTAGAAAAGTCAGCATTACAGAGATGAAAAATGATCAGTGGTTGCCAAGGGATGGAATGGGGGAAGGGGTTGATTACAGAGGGACAGTATGAGAGAATTTTGGGGAGTGAAAAAAACAGCTCTGTATGCTACTGTGGAGGTGGATACATGACCATAAAGTTGTCAAAACCCACAGAACTGTACACTACAAAGAGTGAATTTTACTCTGCAAATTTTAAAAATCAATCAGGATGCTGGGGAACTCAGATGAAATGCAGTGACAAATGAATCTCACTGTATTACAAGCATGTGACATAGCCACACATAATGGGTGGGGATGAAAGGTCCTGACCTAAGTTACAGTGGAAGACAGTGTTTTGATGGGATACTGTAAAACTAAAGTAATGTACACAAACACTCTACTCTAGGTGGTAAGTTTGTTTTTCATAAGGGTATGGATTAGCAATTCTGAAACTAGTTGACACATTAGGAAATATATTGTAGCTAACTGGAGTTAAATTTCTCACTGTTGGTCAAAGAAGTTAAAAATAAACAAAAGGAGAATGCTAGAATAAACTCTGTGGTGCTGGATAGGAGTTGGAAGTATCAGTATGAATCCATGTCACTTCTAATATATCTATCCAGATAGATGGATAGATTGATAGATGAATAGATAGATGTGTATACCTGTGTTTATATTCATACATACATTTCCAGGCTCTGCTGAGAGGGTCCAGAAGCACTGACACCCTAGTATCAATGAGCACACTTAGCTCCCAGATCTTGGTTTCCAAATATCATTCTCCAATAAAAAGAACCAGGTTTTCTTGGAGAAATGGCTAATTCTAGGGTGGAGATGGAAAATACAATATGAACCTGGACCATCTTGTAGTGTCAGAAGTAGGAAAGTGCTTTAAATAAAACACAGCAAATGATGAGATGTGTCAAAAGGAATCAATCTGAAAGACTTCTCAATGGCTCAAGCTGGAAAACTGTGAGCAACATAATAAATAATGGTAGCATTGGATTATTATACAGAGAATAAAATAAATATCCATGAGTCTATACTGACGTAAAATAGATTAAATAAGAAAGGAAGAAAGAAAGAGGAATAAAAAAGAATAAGAGAAAGAAAGGAAGAAGGACGGGAGAAGGAGGGAGGGAATCTTCCTCACAGAATTCCAAATAATAAATGTGGCTGGATAGCATGAAATAGAGAATCGCCACTAGAACACC
Source organism: Diceros bicornis minor (assembly GCF_020826845.1). Lineage (NCBI taxonomy): Eukaryota > Metazoa > Chordata > Mammalia > Perissodactyla > Rhinocerotidae > Diceros > Diceros bicornis. The sequence goes on along the minus strand of NW_026691082.1, from coordinate 376,746 downwards.
ACAGTAATAATTATTGTGGGTAAGGCTGACTGATGAATGCAAAAACTGTGGGTGAAATTAAAAAAAAAGAATACATTTGCAGAGCCTCAAATCATCTGCCTCAAAATATATAACTTTTTTATGTTAATTACTTTAAAAGACCTATGACTATTGAAAGCAAAAATTATAACACTGTATTGTGGGATTTATAACATGAGAAGATGTAAAATTTATGATAACAATAGCACAAAGGACAGACAGAGGTAAATGGAACTGTTCTGTAGCAAGTCTTCCATATTTTACATTGATTAAACTGGTGCACTATTAAGTCTAGGTAGGCTGTGATATGTTAAAGATGCATATTGTAATCTGGACCAACCACTAAAAAATGCAAAGGTGTGTCACTTAAATGCTAATAAAGGAATTAAACAGCATACCAAAAAACGTTTGTACAAGACTGTTCACAGGAGATGACCTGCACGTCCCCAGGACGAAGAAGAGCCCACTGCGACGCATCCACAGAGCAGAACGCCCTCAGCTGTGCCGAGGAGCAAACGCTGACACACACATGCTGGGAGAGACTCATCAACCTCGTGCCGAGGGAAGCAAGCTGGACAGAAAACAATACACGTGTGATGATTTCAGCCAAGATGAACCTATGCTGAAAAAACCAGAACAGTGGTTGCCTCGGGGGAAGGAAGAAATTGCCTAGGAAGGAACAGGAAGGGGTTTTCTGGGGGTGATGGAAATATCCTGTTCTTAAAGGTGTGAAGGTTATATGGGCATGTTTATTTGCCAAAAATGTAAGGTTGAGATTTGTGCCTTTCAGTGTGCGTACTTCTTACCCCCCCACACACACAAAGGACTAAAAGAATAATAAAGTGATGTGGGAATGGGATGGAGTGTGGAAGAAACAAAAATGGCAGATGATTAGTAGTTGTTGAAGCTGGGTGACGAGCCTACTATGCTGTTTTGTTTATTTTGTATATTGTTTAAATTGTTCTGTAATAAAACACTTGTATAAGAAGACAAACTCGATATATAGTGTTCGCTGGTAAGGTGTCAGCTACCTTTGGGGAGGAAGGAGGGAGAAAGGGATTGTCGGGGCCTGAGTGAAGCTGGTGCTAGTTCTTGGTCACACAAGTGTGTTCACTTTGTAATAATTCTTTGAGGTTTACATGGATGACTTCTGCGTATATTTCTATACGCATGTTATACATCAATAAACATTTTAAATCCGGTATATTTGCAAAAAGATCCTAACTCAATATCTCAGAATAACAGCAGTGTTTTGTTTTAAAGTGGAACACGTTCACTCATGATATCATCAGATGGATTTTAATACTCCCAAGTATCTAGTAATGCCCTCACCCTTGAGTGGCCCCCCTGGGTGGTTCCATTTTTGCCTCAATTTGGCAAGTGGCATGGCTTTGAGTTTTTATGATGGGTATGGGCCCTTAAGGTGGGTGGGTTCCAAGGGGAGAATCTCTGCAGCGACCCTGATCACGAGGTCCAGAGGGAGGAACATGGCAGGCTGGATGGATGGAGGGGATGGTAGGACAGATGGCCTTGAAAAGGCAAATTCCAGGATCCCATGCACCTGGTATTTCTATTTTAGATATTGAATTTACATTTCAAATACTGGCCAGGGAGCTTCCACCAGGGCTGCAAGCAACCTCAGCAATAGCCAGGCTGGTGAGCCCCACCCCTACCTGAGTACTGGCCCCAAAGGATGCAGCCCAACCACACTGCACAACTCTGGGGGATTGGCAAGGCATGGAGAGATGACATTGTATAGAGAAGAGGCGGAGTAGAAGGTGGGGTGTAGAAGCAGAGGGGCGTGGGCCAGGGGTGGAGGGACAGGTGGGAGTGGGGTCCCCTAGCTGTGTATGCTTGGTGCTTTTGTCTCTTAACCATTCCCTGCTGGGAGCTTGCAGGACAGCAGGACTACAACTCCCAAGATGCTCTGGGCACGGGGCGGTGTCTAGCCCTGGGGGGAGGAGCAGGGCTGTGAAGGCTTGCCTCAGGGCAAAACCGCCGTTGACTCAGGACTCTGGTCCTGCACCCGCTCCAACTGGACTGAGTCCCGGAGGGATGTGACGGGACGAGAGGGACCAGGGAGTTAGGAGGGTGTGGCAGCTGCATGGGCAGCTGCGGGCCTTCAGCGTGCAACTGCTTTTGTCCAAAATTGAAGCTGAACTCATGCCTCTTCCCCACCGCCTCCCTCCGTTGCTTGATTCCTCCTCCCCCCTGTGTGCCTGTGGGTCTTTCCACAGCCTCCTACCTAGTCCAAGGCCAGGTGCTTCTCTAAAGTGCTTATGGGAACTGGTTTGACATCCCAGAAACTTTCCACTTTGCCTGCTGCCCTCTGCCTTCTCCAGCCAAAGTGCCATCATTTCATCAGCTTTTGGGAGACATTCGCCCTTGTGGCCCCTCTTGCAAGCCCAACTGAAGAGTTTGCAGGGTGGTAACATTGGCTGTTGCTTGCCTTTTTCGCAGATGTGGAAGTTGAGGCATGTGTGAGGTTACTCACTGGTTTCCCCACAATCCACTAAGAGCAGAGGAGAACAAATCAATTCCCAGGCAAGTATCTAGTAGGCCGTTTTCACCAACCCATTCCAGTGCAGAGGCCTCCAAAACAGCATCCTTAAGATGAGAATAGCTTAAGTATTTTGCCCTTTAGATTGATCACCTAATCTCAGCTCAGGCCTGAGTGGCCAGTCTCTCAGGGACATGGGTGGTGATTCTGATCCCTCAGGAAGAGACCAGTGGTCCAGCTTTGCGAGAGGGATATTCGTGGTAGACAGCACCTGGGCAGCATTTGAAACCCGTCAGCTTTAACATCTCTGTTTTGGATTCAGGCAAGTTTCCCAGATAAACACACCTTGGGATAGTCAGATGTACCGTATTCTTTAAAAATTGATTACATCAGTGAAAAGAACAGAACATAAAATATCCTGCTCATTTGCAAAAGATAAAATGCAAGCAAGACTTTCTTGTTAATTTTTTTCTGCTCATTCTCTTGGCTGTACTGTACGCTTGAATGCAGAAACAAAAAACTTGAATTGCCGTATTCTCTTTTCCTGAGATTAGTAAATTAACTTAAAAGTCTTATTGAAACCTGTGGAGGAATGATTAGCAGTTTTTCTGATTTATGTCATCCTTAAAAGTCTGGGCGTTGATTTAAATGAAAACAAGTCCTTGTTTATATCAAACACCCCAATAGGTTACATTTCCGATTCCTGAATGTGTAATATTATCAAAACAACTGGAAAACCTGGTCATCGAAACTAGACCCTGTCACTTTGTCAAGAATTTGCCTCTTTATGAATTAATGACACATGAATTCTTCAACATTTTTGTAAAGAAAGGATGAGAATCTCTGCAGTGTCTCTGAATGTGGCAAGACAGGGAATTCTCGTTAGACCGCAACCTCGGGTTCTTCTCTCGTGTTCAACAGGCCCGGGTGGTAGTCCGTGTGGTCAGGTGCAGCACCGCTCCCCAGCCCCCAGTGTTCCATCCTACTCTGGCCTGTGACCTCTTCAGGGGGTTCTGATGACACTCGTCCACAAGTGTTGGAAGGAGACATTGTAACGTGAGGACATTCCTCATCTTGAAACAAGAATTAATTGAGAGGAAAGTCTCTGGGTCTGTGTGCTCCGATGCACTGCTGTTGGGTGTGGCTGCAGTGACCACTGTGCTCCCAGCAGTCCCCACAATGGCTGCCTCATACATTTGATCTTCTGGTGCAACCACAGCAGCTGTTGACAGAGCTGGGCGCTCACCATGGTTAAGTGTCTTCCATCAATTTTGTGGCTCTGACCCTCCTCTGATCAGCCCCTTCTCATTCCTAACTGCTGCATTGATTGCTTTGTAGTTGTTTCCTAGGAGCCACTGTGTGTAACTGGATTTCACAGTGTCTTTAGGGACCCACCTTCACTACACGAGTCACTGTACAACAGCCACTTATCCTGGTGTAGCCCATGTTCGTCCTCTAAAGTGGAGCTGTGAAGAACCCTGCTTACTCGGAGCTCCTCTCATTCTCATGCTGCTGGGGCTGCTTATGAAGCTGGGCATCTCGTCTTTGGTCTCATCACATTATTCTTTTCATCGATTATTCTGAAGTCGGATACGACTTTGTTAATAATGTGACACTGGCTGTCACAGGCACTTCTATGTATCTTCCTCAACAGCTCTGTGAAGTATGCCTGTGATCCCCATTTTACAGGGGGGACACTGAGGCTCAGAGAGGTCGAGTAGCTTCCTTCACACAGTTTCTTGGTGCCTTTTGAGTCTCCACCTGGAACTCCGCCTCTCAGGTGTGTGCACTTAGCTGGTGTTCCACTTTGTCCCTCTCTGCCAGCCTCACCAAAGGCACACGGCCCATCCTGAGTCCATTGTCTGCTAGTTGGCAGTCACCCTGCACAAACAGGCCCTGGGTGGGGAGTGGACTAGCAGGGCGTGGTCGTCCGGCCTACCCTGGGCAGATTCTAGGTTTATTGCAAGAGCTGGAGTAGTGGAAGATACTGACCGTCACTCACCTGCAAGGTTTCTTATGTAGAAATACTCCACTGACTTTTTACAGGTGTCATGTCTTTTTGTCTTCATTGCTCCTCTGGGCTTTCTCCTACAGTCCGTGTTGTGCAGTAACATACAGTACAGAGACTGGTGAACATAATATTGTTGCCCTGCACCAAACGGTCACATCATTCATTTTTCTAATTATGAAAGAATTACATACTTCGTAAAAAAAGGCAAATTACACAGATCTATGTAGAGTAAAGTGAAACCTTCCCCTTCCATCCCCTTCCCTGCACACTCACTCCCCTACTCAGAAGGAACTATTGTTAAGAGGTGGCAGCTTATTCTTCTGGACATTTCCTATGAATTTATAAATACACATAAAGATTTTTTTAACATAAATAAATTACATAACTACATCGTTTTGCAGCTTGCTGTTTCCCAAAACATATATCATAGACGTCTCTCCTTATCAGTGCACGTCCCTCTAACTTAGCTTTTTAGAAGTTTTAGAGCTACTCCAAAGAACAGGAATACCATGATCTGTTTATTTCTTCTTTGATAGAGATGGGGTTATTTCCAGTTTCACTATTATACATAATGCTGCAGTAAGATCCTTGTATGGAATTTATTACACTGCTATTCAACTGCTCAATTTGCTTTGTTCCCTTTTAGTCAGAGACTATGATATATTTTTAACAATTTTATGGGAATTGTTTTATAGGGAAATTAATTTTATCTCTGAATCAAGACATTTATGGGGAAACTGGAGTTCAAGGTCATCCATCTCAGTATTCTGGAGAAAAATCATGAAACTTAGAAGATATTATGCTAGCTGCATCACATTCTAACAAGTCACGTTAACAATTTAAAGTTGAATGTTTGGGCTGGCCCGGTGGCGCAAGCGGTTAAGTGCGCGTGCTCCGCTGCGGCGGCCCGGGTTTCGCGGCGGCCCCAGGTTCGCGGGTTCGGATCCCGGGCACTCACCGACGCACTGCTTGTCAAGCCATGCTGTGGCGACGTCCCATATAAATTGGAGGAAGATGGGCATGGATGTTAGCCCACGGCCAGTCTTCCTCGGCAAAAAGAGGAGGATTGGCAGATGTTAGCTCAGGGCCGATCTTCCTCACAAAGCAAAAATAAAAAACAAAATAAATAAAATTGAATGTTAGTATAGCCTTACAGTCTTTGTTCAGAAGAAGGATGACATTTTCTTGTCTTGAAAACTTCTGACTCCAGGGGCTCTCAGTTGGGCTTCAGAGAGGATAAGATGTTGGTGTTGTATCTGTTTCTCTTCAGCTGTAGGCTGCATCTTCTAAAGATCATAGAATTGAACATGGTCCAATCTATATATATGATTTGGGTCAAAAATTCAAAGTAATGAACCCAAGATAGGAATCTATAACTTTGGTTCATTTTTAAAGTTTTTTATTTATTTATTTTTTCCCCCAAATCCCCAGTAGATAGTTGTATGTTATAGCTGCACATCCTTCTAGTTGCTGTATGTGGGACGCGACCTCAGCACGGCCGGAGAAGCGGTGCGTCGGTGCGCACCCGGGATCCGAATCCGGGCTGCCAGCAGTGGAGTGCGCGCACTTAACTGCTAAGCCACCGGGCCGGCCCTATAACTTTGGTTCTTAATGAAGAATTTCCTTTGATATCCTCAAGTCTCTGTGATTACTAGTAAAAACTCACCTGTGGATGAAGAGATGTGGTTCTGCTGGCAATGTCTGGCTTGAACATCTATAGTTAAGGCTGCCACATCCCTAGGTAGATTAGACTTGACCTCTCCATGACCTCTGCCCTTGTTCTTTGACGTGGGAAAAATAAGAATTTAAAAAAACTGTTGTTACTAGCACTGAATGCTAGAAATGCCCATTAAAGAGTGAGTTTGATTTGGTAAACCAAAGGGAGTATAAGCAGAAGAAAATCTTTAATATCTATGAAATTTCAAGAAGTTCTAAATTTTTTAAATGTAACTCTATTTTTGCAACAATGCAAAATGTATATATATGAATGAAATATCCCTCTGTCTATTTCTTAACTTGTTTCCATTGATTTGATGGATTTATCCTCTAATCAGGATTCCAAGTGTGAAAGAACATCTTGGTATTTCAAAGAAAAGAAGCCATTGATATTTGATTTGCTTTTAGCTCGGCATCCTACAGGTTTGAGGAATAAATTATCATGTAATGATACAATGATTCTGAAATCTAATTGTTAATTAGAGGAGTGTAAGGGATGATTGAATAGTGGTTCATCTCCATGGTCAGGGGTATTGTACACATGGACATGTAAACACGAATCAGGAAGCTGCTTCAGCCCCGTGACATCGCTGAGAACCACAGTGCAGGAGGATCTAGGGGCACAGCCCTTTGCCTCGATCTCCTGGGTTACATGTAGATCCAGAGGTCTTGACAGTGGCTTCAGAGCAGCTAACTTTTGTCTATTTCTCCCCTTCCTTCTCTCCAGCTTATCTCAAACAGTCCTGACTACCATGTTTTAAAGTAAGGCCAATTATAGTTATTTACATGAGCTTCTTGTTCATTATTGAAGAGTAATAATCAGGCATAACATTAAATATCATTTAATCTACCTAAATAAATTTGTTGTACCTTTTAATTGATTAGAACACTAAAGTTGGTTCAGAGTTTGATATTCACCAAGTGCGTTAATCTGCTTACAACTGCCATGTGCCTCACTCCTCTTAGAAGTGTATCATTGGCCCATCACAAGATTTTAATGACTCAAATCATCATAAATTAAGATAATGCACTCTCTTTTTGATGACCGGGAAGCACATGGGTCCATTTTGGAAATATGCCCATCTGTCTTTTCTCCCCATGGGAAGTTTCTTGTCACTAGGTCTCCAGTGGCTTGCACAAGCCCTAGGTCTGTAATAGCTTGGTGCCTCTCCTTCTACTTGGGGTAGAAATAAAAGAGGTCAGAGAGACTTATTAAAGTTTTGGTTGCATGAAGTCTTCTATGAAGACCATCCATACATATTGTTCTGGATAGCTCTCTGTTCCTAAGACTACTAGTTATTTTAAGGGCTTGTCAGAAACCGTGAAAGATCTGATGTTTTACCTTACCTGCAAACCAATAAGTTAGCCTACAATGGTCTTACAGATGCTGGCAAAAGTCAAGAGACCCATGCGTCAGAGACAAAGGACTTAATGACACAACAATAGCGGTGGCTAGAGTATCAGCATTTGCACCAGTTCAATAAATCTCACTTCCTACAGGGTGATACACAGTGGGCCAGGTGACATGCAGAGAGATGCAAGATCTCAGAGCCTAAGGAACTCAAATCTTTGATAACGGGCAGGATGTCTGCTAACCTTTGCCCTGGGGGCGGGGGGTGTTATTTTTATTATACTGGGCAGTAAGCCAGGCTGCCCTTTGCTCCAGAGGAGGCCACTATTTCTATCTTCCAAGGCTGACAGCTCTACACACATCCTTGAAAAGACAGCCTGGTTTTACTGGCTTTCAAAGATAAGCTTGAGCGAGACTTGATCATCATTCAGTTCTTCTGTGTCCTGTTTTGAGATTGTGCAAATATGTTCTTTTCTCTGTAAAGTTCACTAACTTTATTCATACATAAGAGATGCTTTTTGTTTTATTTATTAAGTTGAAATTTTCTTATTAGAGAAAATGATGAAACTATTATGGGTTGGATGTGAAAGTATGTTTTTTCAGGAAAAATGTGAAAGTAGATCGGTGCTCGCAGAACTTTGCCACAAGGAGCTGATAGCAACTTAAATGATTTTAATTTGAATACTGTTTTGTACAACTTTCTTCCATCTTACATCATCCTCTCTGCTTCCTGTAATTCCCATATGGGAATGGGGCAGTTTCAGGGATTCACTGAACTCATATACAGTATTCAAATGGTTTTGTCTGTTGTGGTTTTTTAATTGAGATAAAGTTGACATACAACATTAAATTAGTTTCAGCGGTACGACATAATGATTCAATGTTTGTATATATGTTGAAATGATCACCACAATAAGTCCAGTTAACATCCGTCACCATATAGAGTTACAAATTTTTTCTCTTGTGATGAGGACATGGCATATTTCAAGGTGCAGAAGAATCAACGATGATGTCATACATTTCCATAGACAGCTTGATGAATTTGGACTTAAGCATACACCCTTGAGACTGTCACCACCATCAAGGCCACAAACATATCCATCATCTCCCAAAGTTTTCTCTCACCTCCTTTATTACTATCATTCTGTTGTAAGAACTCTTAATATCTACTCTATTAGCAAATGTAACGTATGCAATACAGTCTTGTTAGCTGTAGGCACTATGTCGTATCCTAGATTTCCAGAACTTATTTATCTTGATAACTGAAACTTTGTATCTTTGAACATCAGCTCCCCATTTCTCCATCTCCCCAGCCCCTGGCAACCACCATTCTAATCTCTGCTTGTGTGAGTTTGACTATTTTAGCTTCCACAAATAAGGGAATATTTGCCTTTCTCTGTCTGCCTTATTTCACTTAGCACAATGTCTTTTAGGTGCATTCATGTTATCAAATATAGCAACAATTCCTTCTTTTTTCAATGTTGAAGAATATGCCATTTCTTTATCCCTTCATCCATCAGTGACGTTTAGGTTACTTCCATATCTTGGCTATTGTGAATTTGCTGCAATGAACATTAGAGGGCAGATATCTCTTTGAGACCCTGATTTCAATTCCTGTGGGTGTCTACCAGAAGTGGGATTGCTGGATCATAAGCTAGTTTTCACTTTTGGAGGAAATTCCATACTGTTTTCCATAATGGCTGTACTAGTTTACATTCCCACGAGGTTTCCTTTTCTCCACATCCTCACCAACATTTGTCATCTTTAGTTTTTTTGATAATCGCCATCATAACAGGTGTGAAATGATAGCTCATTGTGGTTTTGATTTGCATTCCCTGATTTGTGATGCTGAACAACTTTTCATACACCTTCTGGCCACCTGTATGTCTTCACTGGAAAAATTTTACTCTGGTCCCTTGCCCATTTTTAAATTGATTTGTCTTTTTGTTTTTGAGCCAAACAAAAAAAGAGAACAAAATTTCCAGGCATTATGGGTGCTTCCCAGTTGATGCAGATGGCTTTGTATTTACAGTGGTACAAAAAGATCGTGTTTCGTGCTTTTTCTTCAGCTTGTCATAAGACCAGCAGTAGCTGTGGCACGGCAGATAATCGGGATGTTCTGGGTTTGGAGGTTTACAAAATAAATGAGTGGTAAGGAATTTTTTATTTTTCCAAGGAAATTATTGTGATCATAGTCCATGGAATCCAGGATTGATAGGTGTAGGAGGAAATTAAGGTGAGAATCGTTGATCTGGCATTACTACTGATCTTGAGGGACAGGTATCTACTGTATGAATGTTTGAATAAAAATATTAGAGATCAGGCATCTGTGATGGGTGAATATGTTTTCTGAGTTGTTTACTTTTGAACATAACCATTTGGATTATGTGAACATCTGGGATATGGGAGTAAGTTGCTAACAGGGGGTGGTTGATAACGTCACTATTGATTTAACCTCTATGAACACAAAGTGGTCAATGGATTAAGCAAATGAGTAGACAGAAAACACAGAAATGGTAAGATTTGGGATTTAGTAAAGGACTGGGGGCCGACTGTCCTGAGAGGGAATGCCAGGACCTGTGCGGTTGAGAGTGACAAGGAAAAGAAGAGAATAGACTAACACTCAAACAAGGAGGGCGTGTTAACAGGATGGAGGGGGAAATGATCTGGAGGAGCCTTGAGTTTTGACCTTGAGCTTTCTGTTCTTGATGCAAGTCTGCCTGATGACATCCCAGGACACAGGTCAGATATATCCCGAGTGCGTAGAGGGAGGGTGGAAGTACAAAACAGCCAGGATAATTGTCCTAAAAAGGCAGGCCTCTTTTATCATTTGACCCAGTTTCATGGTTTGTTTTTATAGGGTAAGAGGAAAAGAAGGATGATAAGTCACGTCTTCACAGAAGAAGCAGCGTAACTGTGGGAACCAGTCCAAACCAAAGCCTGGTTTAAGCATTTCCATTCTTTTGAGGTTGTCCAGTGACATATTCAAGAGGCCAGTTACTAGAATCCCATCCCATCCTGGCAATTTCTGGTCTCTGAGAGGACAACTTGGACCAGCCCCACCAGATCTGCTGGCCCGAGAGACCGCAAGGACTCCAGGCCTGCAGCAGTGCATGACAACGCGTAAGTCCTTTCAATCTTGCCAAAACGTTGTAAAAACTTGCACCTAGTCACACAGGTGAATCCCTGCCAGGTGTGCTCGCAGGTGGTCTCCATTCCAGGTCCCATTCCCACTCCTGCTGGTCTTCAGATTTGGCAGAGATGATTCCAGGAACTGATCTGTGCATTCCACAGCTCCACTGTGGAGGTATCAGGAAGGAGGAAAGGGCAGTGAAGAGCACAGGAGCGAGACTGGTGATAGCACTGATGGCGGACACACTTGCTAGCAAGGCAGAGAAAGTGAGGGTCTAAGAAGGCCGTCCTGACAGCAGATTAAATGGAGCAGGCACCTCAGTGAGGTCTCTTGGCAGCGTCCCTAATGTTTCCTTGCTTTGAGCTCTTGAAACTTTAAAATATATTGATACTTTTATTTTATTAAACTCTGCTTCGAGACATAGAAAATATAGACAACAGTTTCTTTCTGAGGTGAGAGGTTGAGTTTCAGGTGAGGAGAGAAAGATCTTCCTTTTTCATGCTGTTCTCTCATTTTCCTTTACTATGTATATTATTTATTTGTACTTTAAAGTCAGCAGCGAGTTATCAATGTCACGGGATGATTCAGTTTTTCCCCTCACAGTCACAGTAAAACCTACTAAAAATGGATTATTCTTTTTGTATAATATTCCAATAGATTCCAAAATATTATTTCAAACGCACTTTTGTGTCTATGTTCTCAAATTAGATATTTACTTCTTGGTCTCCATTTTTCTGTTCTCTGTTGCGTGCTAATTCAGAGTTGCATCTAAGGAAATACCAGATTTCCCTTAGTTTTTTAGATCCATATGTGTTGGAAATTTGATTCATGGAGATGAACATGGCAGTTGGGGGATCGTGCGATTATCAAAAGAGATCTTTTCAGCATCAGTAATGCGGAAAGAACCCACTGCTTGTTGGGATTTAATTGTCTATTTGAGGGATCAAGCTTTCACTGTTGGCTCTTCTCTTTCTCTTTGGAGAGAAAGTACAGCCTTCCCAGTCTTTCCGTTACCAAATCACTTTCCTGGGTGGCTGTGCCATGTCAGGAAGGGCTTGGGATGCTGGGAACCAGGATTCATTTTCAGCTTCTGGTTGTCCTGAGAAGGCTTCCCTGGCAGAGTGCAGCCTGTGTGTCTGGGTGACACTTGCAGCCATCAGAAATGAGGGGATAACTCACAAATGCCAAGCGATTCATCTGGTCCTTGTCTTACAGGGTGTTCCCAAGGGATGAGGTTCAAAATGCCACTTGGTAACCATTTGAAAGCTCCTAGTCATGGGGTGGGTTCTCGGTGCGAGCTCAGAGCAGTGTCTGTTCACCACCAGATGGGAAGCATTTCAGTATTTTAATTGGTAAGGCTGTGTTCATGCACGTCCATGGACCATCGGTTCAGTGGCATTCCCTGCTGTAGCCCCCCACACCTCTGTCGTGCGTCATCTTTGAAAGCTCCAAACAGTGTTCACACTCCAGCAGGTGGTGGTAATGTAACCACAGCACAGGACTGGGGACAAAAACACAAAAACCCAGGGGCAACACAGTTTATGGGCTCAGGCCCAATTGCCCCATTTGGACGAGTTGGTAACACCAACACTTAGTGTGTAAACTGGAGGATTGTCCAAGACCATGGACCTCAGAATGACACGGGCTCAGAAGTCACCTTGGACAGCAAGGGACAGTGTGAGGTCACTCACTGACCAGGATTATGGTCCCTTATACTGGCCAAGTAGAGCTCACCCGGGATCCATCGAGGGAGGAGGCTTGGGGCCTTCTGGGGAATTTCTGCCCTAAAGGGAATTGCATAAGGAAGGCAGGGGTGCTGAAAATCCTAGTTCACAGGGAGCAGTCATGTTTATGGAACGAGACCCAGCAGTAGCCTTAAAAGCTGCGTCACAAATCTTTCCGCCTGGATACAAAACAAGCAGGAGAAGGAATTCAGAGTCCTGGACAAGGATCCCAGCAGGATTCAAATCCAGGTCAGGGGTGAACAGGGAGCTCCTAGAGGGGCCTCAGGAGCGAGGTCCTGCCTGCCTTTAGTCCATTTGCAAATGAGCTTCCTTGGGCCTTGTCCTCTCAACGTGAAAGTTTTGATCTTTTTACATTGTTTTCATCACTTAGAGCTGATGCAATTCCAGAGATTCAACTAGAAAACTACAAGTTCCTAAAATTTAGTCAAAAGAAATCTCAAAAAGAGGAGCAGAAAAAGTTCCCTGTTCCTCAAGAATGGAGAAAGGCAGCCCCTGCCTGTGGCACGACGTTGTCCTGGGTAGTGCTATTTTAAAGACACCCACATTTCAGTGGTTGTTGCTCTGCCTGTGAAAGTACCTTCAACCTTAAAATCCCAAGAGAAAGGGTGGGGGCCATGTCTGCTCCTGGAGGAGCTGAATGATACTGAAATGAACTGATCTTCGGAATTATGGGGACTTGGGAGTGTCCCCACTAAGCAGGGAAGGGGCTGGCCCTTCTCCCTTCGCCCACAGACAATAAGCTGATGAACCCAGAAGAGTTCGTGATTCAAGGAGAAATGTGAGATTCAGTGTCTCACTTACATGCCTACAGAAAGCGACAGAACCACACCACAACTCCCAGCTCTAAAGGGAACAGGACTTTAATATAATATTCAAATAGGGCATTTATTATTTACAACAAATAACTACTGTCCCTCCCCAATGGGTGAATAGGTGCTGGGGTAGAGACATCAGGGAGCTGGGGTGGGGTCGTCCCCTCTCTCTTGGGTTTCAGGGGACCTCAGAGATCAGCTTACAATGCTCCCCTTCCCGTCAGGTGGGAGGAGCTGGCCCAGTGCATCGAAAGCCTCCCAGCTGTGTCCCCGCTGCTGAGGATGGGGCTGTGATCGGCCACTGGTACAGGGCTCGGTGTTGGGGCCTGGGGACTGAGTAGAAGAGTCGGGTTACCCTGGGGGGCCTCCCTCAGAATCATGGCCCCCACCCTGTCCCCACTGCACTGAGTGCTCCAGACTCTGTGCTCAGTGCTGTCAGCCACCAGTACCCCATTTGTCCCTGCCACACAAGAGATCATTTGGTATCACCTATTTCACAGAGGAGGAAACGGAGTCTCAGGAAGCTGAAGAGAGTCACCCCAGTCACAGGACTGCTCAGTAGTGGAGCTGGGATCCCAGTGCCAGCTGTCCAACTCCCCAAGGGCACGTTTAGCCCGAAGCTTTACTGAACCCCTGGGAGTCAGTCACCACGGCCCAGACACTCACTCACCCCTGACCTTAATGATGGCGGGTTCTTCTTATCCTTGAGTATTCTTCTGGCCAACTAGGTCTGGGGGGTCCAACTGGCAGGACAGGCTGTAGCTCCAGGACAGAAAGGCAGCTGTGAGCCTACCAGGAGACACACCTCAGGTGTCCCCCTACTGCCTGCCCAGCAGCTGGAGTCTAGGAGTCCCAGAGGTCGCCATGCAATAAGACCTGGGGCTGAGTGGGGGGCCACGGAGACAGGCTCTCTGGACTGGCCAACAGGGAGCGTCCACCCCTGCCCTCACCCAACTCCTGCCCGGCCTCACCTATCATTCTCGTTGAGCAGCTCCATGTCCTAGAACCAGGCCCCAAATCGCTCCTCGGGCTCTAGGTTGTAATTCTTTGCGGCCACCTGGAGCAGAAGGATCGCCCTCATGACTGGGTATTCCTGGGACCAGAGGGAAGGAGAGGATGCAGATAGGGCCTGGGTGGGGGATGCTTCATGGACCTTGTGGGTGGTGAGGAGTGGGGCAGGGGACAATCCTGGGAACCCTCCTTCCCTCCAGTTCCATCCAGGCTCTACCTGTTCTCAGAATGGGAATAATCAGCCCCTCCTCCAGGATGTTTTCCTTGATGTCATCTTCCCCTCAACCCACCCGCCAATTGGTTGGGTCTCCCACTTCTCTGTTATCAAACTCTTCCACTAAATGTAAGATACAGGGGGTGGAGCCAGGGACTGTTCTGCCCAGAGGGTCTCTGATTTCCTCCTCCTTCCCCTCCCCTGCAGGCAGTGCGGCAGCTGTTCACTTCAGTCCTCTTCTCAGGTTGATCTCATTCCCCTGGAAGGCAGAGAGCCAGAGTCCATCAGACAGGGCCCTCTAGCCTGACTAGACCCCTAGGCCCACCCCTTCTCATGTTGCACTACTGCCAGGTCCCCAGAGGGGGCCGGGCATGCACAGAAAACAGGACTTGGACCTAGGCTGGGATCTGGGCTCCAGAGAAGCAGGACATGGGGGAGAGGCTGAGGGACCTGGCAGCACAACCCTCTCTGATGACAGACTTGGAGGCTGAGGCCTCAGGCAGAGGGGACTGCTCAGCCACTTATGTGCTGCCTGACTTGGAGGGGTCTGACATCTCTCTCCCTCCATGGGCAGCGTGGGAGGGAGAGGCTGCGTCCAGCTCAGATAAAACCTCAAGCAGCTGTGCCGTCAGGCAGATCTGAGCTTCCCCAGCCTGAGGAACCGGAATGGGTGTCTCAGGTGGAGCCTCTGTTCACTCATCCCTAAGATGGGCCTGATGCCCCAGCTCCCAGGGGTGGCTGAGAGGCTCTTATGACAGGAGATGTGCCAAGTGCTGAGAGCTCAGAGCTCAGTTCGGGGGCTCCCCATCCCAAGGCTCAGGATCCTGGTCCTCCCTGCCTGGTCCTCAGGTGCGCCCATCTCGAGATTATCACCCATCAGCAGGTGCAGCATCAGCAGGTGACCAAGGAAAGTGCCAAGATAGGGGACGACACTTTGTGATATCGGGGTGTGGGTGGGATGAGTCCTTGCTCTCAAGTCAGCCCCCTGCAGAGCCTCCCCTGAAAAGTCCTCACCCTCAGCCTCCTGGCCCACCCCAGGGTTCCCACGGGGAGCAGCCAAGACCCTTAGCAGCCTCCCCTCAACTCCTCCTCCTTTCACAGCCCAAGAAAACCACACTCCTCCTCCTCACCTCCCAGGGCCGGCTTCTGGCAAATCACAGGGTGTGCAGTCCCTGGCCCTCCCCACAACAAACCCATCCTGCACCAGCTCTTCCAGGCCCTCACCCCGGTCACTTCTACTGGGGGATTCAGGCACTGTGGCAGCAAGAGGAAGGGGCCTCCTCTCTTGATTTGAGGGCCTCCAGCTGGGAGGGCAGAACCCCTCCCCCACAGGCACACTCACCTGCTGCTGCTGCTGCTTCTCCTGCACTCTCTGGGGGCTGATCTGTGGGGGGGCAAACGTGGAGGGCCTCTGCTGCCAGGGTCGAGGTGAGTGTCAGTAAGACCATAGTCCCCTCACTCCATTTCTCTCCAGCACCGCTGGCCTCTGACCGTGGACATCTGACTCCAGGCATCTGGTACCAATAGCACTCCATCCTCCAAGGTGTTGTGATCCTAGAACAAGCCAAGCTCCAACTCTCACTCTGGGTGTGAGCTTGGGCTTTGGGCCAGGCCTCCCCGAGGCTGTTTCCTCATCTGGAAGGTGTGAGAATTCCAGCTACCTCACAGGTTCTCCTGAGGACTCAGTGTCACATGACACTGTTCTCGCCCTCACTCTTCCAGGTGGATCAGGCAGAAAGCTCCCACAGTCCTTTCTTCCCTCTTACCTCATCACCCCCTTGTGTGGCCTGCAACTGAGGCTCAACTTGGGGAGGACTGGCCCCCAAGTTCACTCTCAGCTTTCAGGGTTCAGTTTGGACTGAGAGCCTGAGTTTCTTTCTGTCTGTTGGCCTGGGCAATCTCGTGCTTCTCTCCTCTCTAGGCGTCCACATTGGGCAGCCCAAAAACACTGGTATTTGATTCCTCAGTTACAGGGATTCGACAGAGTGAGAGAGAGAGAGAGAGAGATGGGACATGAAAGAGGGAGTAAGAGGAAGTGAGAGACTTTTTTAGTTAAAATTTAGACAAGACATCCCATCACTTTGGCTGTTATTATGTTAAGAAGCCAGTTACTAACTACTTAGTGGTTCCACTGGGATGGCTATACCATGGGTGGCGCTTACTAGGTACCACTGTGGAGATTGCCCACCTCGTATGCGAAGATGAGGCACTTGGGTCACATTCTCCATTAAACAGGAAACAATTGAATGGTTTTATGCCACAGGATGGCAGTATCTAAATTTCCATTAGTTTCAACCCCCTCATGATGCTGACCTGAAAATGAGGCCAAGTTGGAAGCGACTGTTCCAATATCACATTGCTAGAACCCAGGCCTGTTTTGAGTGGTGTTCTGTGCTACCTGTCACCCCTTCTTGTTATTCTTCCATCTCTAAGTTTGTGCCTTACGTACATGTGACACCAGCCCACAGGGGTAATAGATATTATGTCATATACACCGGGTGACATCCCTAGGAAGTAGATTCTAGCCTGATCCCCATGGTGCAGGTTTAGAGACTGAGGAGGACCTGAGAGGTACAGGGACTTTCTCAGGATGAAGAACTGGTAAGAAAAAGGAGGTCTGCATTCGTCTCTGTCTCCTCAAAGCTAAGACCCGACTTAGGTTTCCAGGGAGCTGTGGCTAGGGCTGTGTAGGCTCCTTGTGTACAGTTCAAGAGATGACATGGGGGAGGAGGGTTAGCAGCCAGGGCACAGGCGGCAGCTCTGGACAAGTCTGATTGAGGGAAGGGGCCCAGGTAAAGGAATCTTGAAAAATGACCTCACTTCCTTGGTCATAAACCTCAACAGATCTTAGAACTCTGGTAACCAGGCACCCACAGCCCCCAATTCAGCTCACTTGACTGGAGACAGTCAACAGGCAAAAATATTTTGTTGTTGTATCCCAAATTTTGGAGGATCTAGGCTCAAAAAAAACCAGAAAGAGAAACTTTTTGGTCGTTGCCGACGTTGGCTCAGCCCTCATCCCCGACGCCTCTGGACATCTGGCAGGAGGCAGTGAAGGGTAACACGGGGCAGCCCAGGAAAGGCTAGTGCAGGCCAGGACACAACTGTGATCCCACCTGATCAGCCCCACACCCCTTACACTTCATCGTGTGTGTGTGTGTCTGTGTGTGTTTGTGCAGAGGGGAGAAGGCAGGGTATGAGGGGTAGGCCATTCTTGGGCAGGAGCTGGTTGTTAGGTGTCGGAAGCATGGTGGGCCTGTCATGTTCATAGCCCAGGTCATGGCTGGCAGCATGAGAAGGTGAGCTCCTCTACTCTTATGTTACTGAGCCATAGAGGTTTCATCTCTTTTCCTGCCTGACCACAGTTCTTTGCAGGGATGTCCCTCTGTGCCTGAACTGAGGAGCAGACTTTCTCTTGGGGGTTGACCCCAGTGGCAGTGTGCAGGCAGCCCCTGATTCCTTCTGGCCCAGCTCCAGAGCAGTCTTTGCAGAACTCCAATCAGAAGGTCATCGAGGAGCTGCCCAATGGTTTCAATTTCACCAACTCACTAGGCAAGGGGAAGGTGCCTGAGGCCACAAACACCATCCAGTGCTGCTCTGAGATAAGAGCAGGAGCAGAGGGTCTCCACACTCAGGACCTTGAGATAACCAGGTTGGAGCAGAACTAGGGCATGACCAGACTGGGGCTGTCCCTTTTTCAAGCTAAAGGGGATGTACACGCAGGTAACCTTGCCTGGTTCGGAGCTGAGCTGCCATGACCCTCTTACCCTTGCCCGGTTTGAGCTTCTGGAGGCCACTGAGACAGAGGCAGAGGGTAAGGGGGACTGCAGGCTGCATATTCCTGGAAGGGAAGTGGGATCTTTCCTGTGTTTAGAGGGACACATGGACAGTCAGCTATGTGGGTGAATCTTTCTCTTTATCCCACTGTAGCGCCAGCTGCAGAGCTCCAGCCAGTGGCAGAAGCAGAGCAGTGGGCAGTGGTGGAGGTAGAGCTGGCTACAGCTCCGTTGACATCACCCCTTCTAGCGTTGGAGCCAGCGTCCCCTCCATCAGCAGTGTTGGAGCTGGAGCAAGGGCCAACATCGGCTCCAGCAGGAGTGGGAGCTGCTGAGCTGGAGTCACCTGGACCATCATTTCTAGTGGGAAGTCTGTCTCCACCTGTGGCTGTTAAGGAGCGTGAGAAGAAGCCCAACCTCACGGCCTTCTCTCCTAAGCAGGTGGTAGAGCGGTTGACCGTGATGGATGCGGTGAGCAGCTGGGCTCTCAGGGCAGGGTGGAACAGGCCTTCCCTCTGCCATCGTTGTCCCAGACCTGATCCAGACTCCCATGATCTGGGCCCAAATCCCAGCTCCACCCCTTACCAACCGTATGACCTGGGCAACTTCTGGAACCCCCAAGCCTTTGCTGTCCACCTGCAGATCGTAGAGGTGGACACTAACAGGACCTGCTGCACAGAGTGGCTGTGCCGGCTCCATGAGGTAGAAGAGATGGAAAGCTGGACAGGGCCTGGCCCATCAGCGGTGGAGGGGAACTCACTGTGTGCAGCCAGGTCTACGGTGGCCCTGCCGTCTCCTCAGGAGGCTCAACAGCCTCAGGACTTGACACCTGATGTGTGCTTCACTACAAGGGAGACAGACAAGGCCAGTGGTTGTAGCTGCCACGGGGGAATGTGCATCAGAATGGGGAGTGGGATCAGAGCGGAGATCAAGGTGGTGGAAGATGCCTCCTTGACATGAGCAGAGTTGAGCCACCATCTGGAGCTTGGAGTTAGCCAGGACGGGCTGGGTGCAAATGCCCCTCTCCCTTCCCTGCCGGGATTGGGTCCTGGGTCATCCTGTGCTGGGCACCCTCGGTGGACAGAGAAGAAAACCCAGGGACTCTCACAAGGCTCAGGACACATCCTGAGCTTCCTGAGCTCCAGCTCTAAACTGTGACACCTGTGTCGGACTTTAGGGGCTGTGGACACAGAGGTGACCTGTGGCAGGGCTGGATGACATTCCCCCTGTTCCCCAGGAGCTCTTCTGGAAGGTGGTGCCCTCTCAGTGCCTGGGATCCACCTGGCACAAGAAGAACAAGCCTGGCAGTGAGCACTAGACACCCACCATCCAGGCCACCATCGACCAGTTCAGAAGGGTGGCCAGCCTCGTCATCACCACCTGCCTCAGGGACGCGAGCATGACAGCCCAGGACAGGGCGAGGGTGGTAGAGCACTGGGTCCAGGTGGCCCAGGCGTGCCGTGGGAGGCCCAGTGGAGCCCCTCTCTGGAGACTTGGGAACTGCCTCTCCACCTTTATCAGCTCCCAGGATTGCAGTGTGTGGTCTAAGCTCCTGCAAGTCCCTAGACGCTTCCTGCCAGGGGCCCACTGACCTTGACTCCAGGTCCTAGTGGGAGGGTGCTCACTTCCTACCTGTCTAATTCCCTGGGTTGAGCTAAACTCCTCCTCCTTGTGAGTGTTACTCTCTGAGTCCTAAATGTCCTTCTGGGGCTCCCTGAGCATCTGTCTCATCCAGGAGGGGAGATTTAAATAGAAGGGGACTGAAGCTAGAGCAAGCGGGGCTCCAGTGCCCAACCTCACACCTCATTCTTTTCCCTTCCCCAGGAGTGCGAGATCTGGAAGAACTTCTCCTCGCCCTGCACTGTCATCTCTGCTCTGCAGAAAACTTCCACAAGCCACCTGAAGAACACATCGGGGGAAGTTTCCCCGTGGGTAAGCCTCTCTCCATAGGAGGACCAGGATGGATGGGGGATCTCCTGTATGACTGCCATTGGCGCCTCAGTCAGCTGGGAACTCCTGGGAGGCAGCAAATGCTGGGGACAGGGCCTGGGCGTCGGCAGTTGGTCTCTAAGTCTCCTGGTGTCCTTAGTGAACCAGTTCTGCTTCAGGACTCGGTTTCCCTAAATGTCAGGTACTGGGTTGAGCCACATTGGAGATTTTCAAGTGTTTATAGCAACAGAACTCTATGGTCAGTTGAAACTCATAGTGGTCAAAACAGAGCTGCTCTGTAGAGCTGGGGAGTGGAGACCCCAGTGACCAACAGGAGAGTCCCCTCCCAGTCCCATGAGACCTTAGCGCTCAGAGGAGCCCAGTGAGAACACTCCTCCAGGCAGGTTGAATCTCTTGGGTTGTCAAAGAAAAGGGATTTGCACTCAGACCCCTCACATTATCCCTAAATTTATCCTTCCCTCTTTCCCCTCCCCTCGGGTAAAGCTCTGAAAAACTTAAGGAGCTCTATAGCCAAGACGAGTCCTTGAGCAGAGAACTGATGACCAAGACAGAGTGGAGGCTGTGGGTCTGGAAAGAGAGGAGGGGAGTGTGGGGCAGGGGACTGAGTGGGCTGTGGTTTTGATAGTTTCTCACTTGAGCATTCTCTGAAACATTCCCATCTATCTTGTCCAGGTTAACAAGCAGAGGGATCTGTTCAGCCCATGGGCAGCAGGGTGCCATTTTTGGGCAGGAGGCCCTGGTCATGGGACACAGTGGTGTTGGCTGGGCTGTTCCAGGAGGAGTTGCCGAGCTGGTGCCATCAGCAGGTCTCTGGCTTCCGTGCTCGTCTATCCTGCTGGATGTAGCTTCTTCCAGGCTGTTGCGGTGGGTTTAGCCCTCAGCCTAAACCTGTCCTCAGGAAGCCAGGCCCCTGCTGCTCCTTCTGTGTTCACCAAGTCTGCGAAGACGTGACTATCATCCTTCTTATCATCTTTCTTTTCCTCTTACCCTAGATAAACCAATCATGAAAGTGGGTCAAATGATAAAGGAAGCCTGCCTTTTTAGGACAATTATCCTGGCTGTTTTGTACTTCCACCCTCCCTCGATCCCCTGGGGATAGATCTGACCTGTGTCCCAGGATGTCATCAGGCAGATTTGCATCAAGAACAGAAAGCTCAAGGTCAAAACTCAAAGCTACTCCAGATAATTTCTCCCCCTCCATCCTGTTAACACCCCCTCCTTGTTTGAGTGTGATTCTATTCTCTTCTTGTCCTTGTCACTCTCAACCGCACAAGTCCTGGCACTCCCACTCAGGACAGTCAGTCCCCAGTCCTTTACTAAATCCCAATTTTTACCATTTCTGTGTTTTCTGTCTACTCATTTGCTTAATCCATTGACCACTTGGTGTTCATAGAGGTTAAATCAATAGTGATATTATCAACCACCCCCTGCTAACGACTTACTCCCATATCCCAGATGTTCACATAATCCAAGTGGTTGTGTTCAAAAGTAAATAATTCAGAAAACATATTCACCCACCACAAATTCCTGATCTCTAATATTTTTATTCAAACACTCATGCAGTAAATACCTGTCCCTCAAGATCAGAAGTAATGCCAGATCACCATTCCTGACCTTAATTTTCTCCTCCACCTATCTAATCCTGGATTCCATGGACAATGATCACAATAACTTCCTTGGAAAAATAAAAAATCCTTACCACTCATTTATTTTGTAAACCTCCAAACCCAGAAGATCCCGATTATCTGCCATGCTGCAGCTACTGCGGGTCTTATAACAAGCCGAAGAAAAAACACGAAACATGATCTTTTGGTACCACTGTAAACACAAAACCATCTGCATCAACTGGGAAGCATCCATAATGCCTGGAAATTTTGTTCTCCTTTTTTTGTGTTGGCTCAATAACAAAAAGACAAATCAATTTATAAAATGGGCAAGGGACCACAATAGACTTTTTCCAATGAAGATATACAAGTGGCCAATAGGTCTATGAAAAGGTGTTTGGCATCGCTAATCATCAGGGAATACGAATCAAAACCACAATGAGCTATCACTTCACACCTGTTAAGATGGCGATTATCAGAAAAACTAAAAATGACGAATATTGGTGAAGATGTAAATAAAAGGAACCCTTATGGGAATGTAAACTAGTACAGCCATTATGAAAAACAGTATGGAGGTTCCTCCAAAAAAGAAAACTAGCATATGATCCAGCAATCCCACTTCTGGTATATACACACAGGAATTGAAATCAGGGTCTCAAAAAGATACCTGTACTCTAATGTTCCTTGCAGCTAATTCACAATAGCAAAGATATGGAAGTAACCTAAACGTCACTGATGATGAATGGATAAAGAAATGGAATATTCTTCAACCTTGAAAAAAGAAGGAATTCCTGCCATTTTTGACAACATGAGGGACCTAGAAGATATTATGCTAAGTGAAATAAGGCAGACAGAGAAAGACAAATACTTATATGTGGAATCTAAAATTGTGAAATTCATACAAGCAGAGGTTAGAATGGTGGTTGGCAGGGGCTGGGGAGATGGAGAAATGGGGAGCTGATTGTCAAAGGATACAAAGTTTCAGTTATCAAGATAAATAAGTTCTGGAGATGTAGGATACGGCGTAGTGCCTTCAGCTAACAAAACTCTATTGCATACGTCACATTTGCTACTAGAGTAGATACTAAGAGTTCTTACCACAGAATGATAGTGATAAAGGAGGTGAGAGAAAACTTTGGAAGGTGATGGAAATGTTTGTGGCCTTGATGGTGGTGACAGTCTCAAGGGTGTATACTTATGTCCAAATTCATCAAGCTGTATATAGAAAAGTATGACACCATCGTTGAGTCTTCTGCACCTTGAAATATGCCATGTCCTCATCACAAGACAAAAACATTTGTAACTATGTATGGGGACGGATGTTAACTGGACTCATTGTGGTGATCATTTCAATATATACTCAAACATTGAATCATTACGTTGTACCCCTGAAACTGATATAATATTGTATGTCAACTTTACCTCAATAAAAAAAACACAACAAACAAAACCATTTGAATATTGTAAATGAGTTCAGTGAATCCCTGAAAGTGCCCCATTCCCATATGAGAGTTACAGGAAGCAGAGAGGATGAAGTAAATGGAAGAAAGATGTACAAAACACTATTCAAATTAAAATAATTTAAGTTGCTATCAGCTCCTTGTGGCAAAGTTCTGTGAGCACTGATCTTCTTTCACATTTTTCCTGGAAAAGCATACTTTCAGATCCAACCCATAACAGTTTCATCATTTCCTCTAATAAGACAATTTCAACTTAACAAATAAAACCAAAAGCATCCCTTATGTATGAATAAAGTTAATGAACTTTACAGAGAAAAGAGCATATTTGCACAATCTCAATAAAGGAAACAGAAGAACTGAATGATGATCAAGTCTCATTCAAGCTTATCTTTGAAAGCCAGTAAGACCAGCTTATCTTTTCAAGGATGTGTGTAGAGCTGGGAGGCTTGGAAGATAGAAATAGTGGCCTCCTTTGGAGCAAAGGGTAGCCTTGCTTACTGCCCAGTATAATAAAAATAACACCCCCCCAGGGCAAAGGTTAGCAGACATCCTGCCCGTTATCAAAGATTTGAATTCCTTAGGCTCTGAGATCTTGTAACCCTCTGCATGTCACCTGGCCCACTGTGTATCAGCCTGTAGGAAGTGGGATTTAGTGAACCAGTGCCAATGCTGATACTCTGGCCACTGCTATTGCTGTGTCATTAAGTCCTTTGTCTCTGACCCATGGGTCTCCTGTCTTTTGCCAGCATCTGTAAAACCATTGTGGGCTGACTTATTAGCTTGCAGGAAAGGTAAAATATCAGACCTTTCACAGTTCCCGACAAGCCCTTTAAGTAACTAGTAGTCTTAGGAACAGAGAGCTATCCAGAACACTATGCATGGATGGTCTTCATAGAAGACTTCATGCAACCAAAACTTTAATAAGTCTCTCTGATCTCTTTTATTTCTACCCCAATTAGAAGGAGAGGCACCAAGCTATTACAGACCTAGGGCTTGTGCAAGCCACCTGGAGACCTAGTAACCAGCAACTTCCCATGGGCAGCAAAGACAGATGGGCATACTTCCAAAATGGACCCATATGTCTCCCTATCATCCAAAAGACAGTACATTATCTTAATTTATGATGATTTGAGTCATGAAAATCTTGTGATGGGCCAAAGATACACTTCTACGAGGAGTCAGGCACATAGCAGTTGTAAGCAGATTAACACACTTGGTGAATATCAAACGCTCAACTAAATGTAGTGTTCTAATCAATTATAAGGTACAACAAATTTAATTAGGTCAATTAAATGATATTTGATGGTATCCTTGACTATCACTCTCTAATAATAAACAAGAATCTCACATAGATAACTATAATTGGTCTTACTTTAAAATATGGTAGTCAGGAGTGTTTGAGGTAAACTGGAGATAAGGAAGGGGAGAAATAGATAAAAGTTAGCTTCTCTGAAGCCACTGTCAAGACACCTGGATCTACATGTAACCCAGGAGATCGAGGCAGACGGCTTTGTGCCTAGATCCCCCTGCACTGTGGTTCTCAGTGATGTCACGGTGCTGAAGCAGCTTCCTGAATCGTGTTTACATGTCCATGTGTACAATACCCTTGACCATGGTGATGAACCACCATTCGGTCATCTCTTACACCCCTCTAATTAACAATTAGATTTCAAAATCATTGTATCATTACATGATCATTTATTCCTCAAACCTTTGTGATGCCGAGCTAAAGGAAAATTAAATCTCAATGGTTTCTTTTTTTTGAAGGACCAAGATGTCCTTTCACACTTGGAATCCAGGTTTGAAGATAAATCCATCAAATCAATGGAAATAACTTAAGAAATGGACAGAGGGATACGTCATTCATATATACACAGTTTGCACTGTGGCAAAAACAGAGTTATATTTTTAAAAATTAGAATTTTTTGAAATTTTATAGATATTAATGACTTTGTTCTGCTTATACTCCCTTTGGTTTACCAAACCAAACTCACTCTTTAATGGGCGTTTCTAGCATTGAGTGCTAATAACAGCAGCTTTTTAAAATTCTTATTTTTCCCAGGTCAAAGACCAAGGGCAGAGGTCATCAAGAGGTCAAGTGTAACCTACCTACAGATGTGGCAGGCTTAACTATGGATGTTCAAGCCAGACATTGTCAGCAGAACCACATCTCTTCACCCATAGGTGAGTTTTTAGTAGTAATCACAGAGACTTAAGGATATCAAAGGAAATTCTTTATTAAGAACAAAAGATATAGATTCCTATGTTGAGTTCATTACTTTGAATTTTTGAACCAAATCACATATATCGATTGGACCATGATCAATTCTATGATCTTTAGAAGACGCAGCCTACAGCTGAAGAGAAATAGATACAACACCAATATCTTACCCTCTCTGAAACCCAACTGAGAGCTCTTGGAGTCAGAAGTTTTCAAGACAAGAAAAAGTCATCGTTCATCTGAACAGAGAAAGTAGAGGCTATTCAAAGATTCAACTCACATTGTTAACATGACTTGTTAGAATGTGATGGAGCAAGCATAATACCTTCTAAGGTTCATTATTTTTCTCCAGAATACTGACATGGATGACCTTGAAGTCCAGCTTCCGCATAAATGTCGTTATTCAGTGATAAAATTAATTTCCCTATAAAATAATTCCCGTAAAAGTGTTAAAAATATATCATAGTCTCTGACTAAAAGGAAACAAAGCATATTGAGCAGTTGAAAGCAGTGTAATAAATTCCATACAAGGATCTTATAGCTGCATTATGTATAATAGTGAAACTGGATGTAATCCCTTTGCTATCAAAGAAGATATAAACAGATCATGGTATACCTATTCTTTGGAATACCTCTAAAACTTCTAAAAAGGTAAGTTAGAGTGATGTGCACTGATAAGGAGAGAGGTCTATGATATATGGTTTAGGCAACAGCAAATTGCAAACGATGTAGTTATGTAATTTATGTTTAAAAAAAATTTTGTGTATTTATAAATTCATAAGAAATTTCCAGAAGAATAAGTCACAACCTCTTAACAATAGTTTCTTCTGAGTAGGAGAGTGAGTTTGCAGGGAAGGGGATGAAAGGGGAATGTTTCACTTTACTCTACATAGATCAGTGCAATTTGACTTTTTTACAGTGTGTATTTGTTTCATAATTAGAAAAATGAGTGATGTGACCATTTGGTGCATGGCAACAGTATTATGTTCACCAGTCTCTGTACTCTATGTTACTGCACAGCCTGGACTGTAGGAGAATGCCCAGAGGAGCAATGAAGACAAAGAAGACATGACACCTGCAAAAAGTCAG
Organism: Diceros bicornis minor; assembly: GCF_020826845.1. Classification (NCBI taxonomy): domain Eukaryota; kingdom Metazoa; phylum Chordata; class Mammalia; order Perissodactyla; family Rhinocerotidae; genus Diceros; species Diceros bicornis. The sequence goes on along the minus strand of NW_026691082.1, from coordinate 350,135 downwards.
TGGAGTATTTCTACATAACAAACCTTCCAGGTGAGTGACGGTCAGTATCTTCCACTGCTCCAGCTCTCGCCATGAACCTAGTACCTGCCCAGAGTAAGCCGGAGGACCACTCCCCGCTAGTCCAATCCCTGCCCGGAGACTGTTTGTGCAGGGTGACTGCCATCAAGCAGACAATGGACTCAGGATGGGGCGTGTGCCTTTGGGGAGACTGGCAGAGAGGCATAAAGTGGAACACCACCTAAGTGCACTCACCTGAGAAGCGGAGCTCCAGGTGGAGACACAAAATATACCGAGAAATTGTGTGACGTGAAGGAAGCTACTCCATCTCTCTGAGCTTCAGTGTCCCCCCCTGTAAAATGGGGATCACAGGACTACTTCACAGAGCTGTTGGGGAAGTTACATAAAAGTTCCTGTGACAGCAAGTGTCCACATTATTAACAAAGTCATATCCGACTTCAAAATAATCGATGAAAAGAATAATGGCAATGAGACCAAAGACGGGATGCTCAACTTCATAAGCAGCCCCAGCAGCATGAGAATGAGACAGGGTACTAGTAAGCAGGGTTCTTCACAGCTCCACTGGAGATGATGAACACGGGCTACACCAGGATAAGTCACTGTTGTACAGTGACTCGTGTAGTGAAGATGGGTCTCTAAAGACACTGTGAAATCCAGTTACACACAGTGGCTCCTAGGAAACAACTACAAAGCAATCAACTCAGCAGATAGGAATGGGAAGGGGGTGAGCATAGGAGGGTCAGAGCCACAAAATCTGACGGAAGACATTGAACCACGAGCGCTCAGCTCTGTCAACAGCTGCTGTGGTTGCACCAGGAGATCAAATGTCTGAGACAGCCATTTTGGGGACTGCTGGGAGCACAGTGGTCACTGAAGCCACACCCCAACAGCAGTTGCATCGGAGCACACAGAACCCGAGACTTTCCTCTCCATTAATCGTTGTTTTAAGATGATGAATATCCTCATGTTACAATGTCTCCTTCCAACCCTTGTGGAGGAGTGTCATCAGAACCCCCTGAAGAGGTCACAGGCCAGAGTAGGATGGAACACTGGGGGCTGGGGGAGCGGCGCTGCACCTGACCACACGGACTATCACCCGGGTCTATTGAACACGAGAGAAGAACTCGAGGATGTGGTCTAAGGAGAATTCCCCGTCTTGCCACATTCAGAGACACTGCAGAGTTTCTCGTCCGTTCTTTACAAAAATGTGAAAGAATTCGAGTCATTAATTCATAAAGAGGTAAATTCTTCACATAGTGACAGGGTCCAGTTTCCATGACCAGCTTTTTCAGTTGTTTTGATGATATCCCACATTCAGGAATCGGAAATGTAACCTATTGGGATGTGTAATATAAACAAGGACTTTTTTTCATGTAGATCAACACCCAGGTTTTTAGGGAGGACATGAATCATGAAAGCTGCTAACCATTCCTCCACAGGTTTCAATAAGACTTTTAAGTTAATTTACCAATCTCAGGAAAAGATAACTTGGCAATGCAAATTTTTTCTTTCTGCATTCAAGCGTATAGTACAGCCAAGAGAATGAGGAGAAAAAAATTAACAAGAAGGTCTTGCTTGCATTTCATCTTTTGCAAATAATCAGGATATTTTATGCTCTGTTCCTTTCACTACTCTAATCAATTTTTAAAGAATACGGTACATTTGACTATCCCTGGGCATGTTTATCCTGGAAACTTGCCAGAATCCAAAGCAGAGATGTTAAAGCTGACGGGTTTCAAATGCTGCCCAGGTGCTGTCTACCATGAACATGCCTCTCCCAAAGCTGGACCACCAGTCTCTTCCTGAAGGATCAGAGTCATCACTCATGTCCCTGAGAGACTGGCCACTCAGGCCTGAGCTGAGATTAGGTGATCAATCTAAAGGGCAAAATGCTTAAGCTATTCTCATCTTAAGGATGCTGTTTGGGAGGCCTCTGCACTGGAATGGGTTAGTGAAAACGGCTTACTAGATACTTGCCTGGGAATTGTGTTGTTCCCCTCTGCTCTTAGCAGATCCTGGGGAAACCAATGATTAACCCCGAGGATGCCTCAACTTCCACACCTGTGAAAAAGGCAAGCAACAGCCAATGCTACCACCCTGCAAACTCTTAAGTTGTGCTTGCAAGAGGGGCCACAAGGGCGAATGTCTCCCAAAAGCTGATGAAATGATGGCACTTTGGCTGGAGATGGCAGAGGGCAGCAGGCAAACTGGAAAGTTTCTGGGATGTCAAACCAGTTCCCATAAGCACTTTAGAGAAACACCTGGCCTTGGACTAGGTAGGAGGCTGTGGAAAGACCCACAGGCATGCAGGTGGGAGGAGGAATCAAGCAACGGAGGGAGGTGGTGGGGAAGAGGCGCCAGTCCAGCTTCCATTTTGGACAAAAGCAGTTGCATGTGGCAGGCCCGCGGCTGCCACTGCAGCCGCCACACCCTCCTAACTCCCTGGTCCCTCTCATTCCCTCCGGGACTCAGTCCAGTTGGAGCGGGTGCAGGGCCAGAGTCCTGATTCAATGGGGGTTTGGCCCTCGGCCAAGCTCACATTGCCCTGTTCCTCCCCCCAGAGCTAGGCACGGCCTCGTGCCCAGAGCCTCCTGGGAGTTCTAGTCCTGCAGCCCTACGGGTTGCTAGCTGGGAGCGGTTAAGAGAGAAAAGCTCCCAGCATGCACAGCTCGTGGCCCCAACTCGTGCCTTGTCTCTCGGGCCCTGGGCTCCACGCCTCTGATTCTCCATCCAACCCTCTTCTCTATACCACGCCCATTCTCCATGCCCTGCCCACCTCCCAGAGTATGCGCAGTGTGGTTGGGCTGCATCCCTTGAGGCCGGGACTCAGGTAGGGGTGGGGCTCACCAGCCTGGCTGTTGCTGAGGTTGCTTGCAGCCCTGGTGGAAGCTCCCTGGCCAGTATTTGAAATGTGAATTCAATATCTAAAATGGAACTACCAGGTGCCTGGGATCCTGGAATTTGCCTTTTCAAGGCCACTGTCCTACCATCCCCCCATCCCTCCAGGCTGCCATGATCCTCGCTCTGGACCCGTGGTCAGGGTCGCTGCAGAGATCCTCCCTTTGGACCCAATCTGCCTGAAGGGCCCATACCTTGGTCAGGAGTCTTAGAAGGACTGCCCTGAGCCATGTCATAAAAAGGAGAAAACATCACATTGGACAGCCCCAATTCCTGCATTATACAGACAGGAAACTCAGGCGCACTGGTAAGTGACCCCTAAGCCACTTCAGGGGACCACACACATGTCCCTTTTCCCACGCTGCACACAGGCTGGTTCACTGGACTTCCTTATCCCAGTGTGGACCTCTTGGCCTCGTTAACATAGGCAACAACACCGAAACGTCCCTTTGGTCCTTCCCACAATGTTAGGCAAGTTTGTGCAGGAAGGTAATATGCAATTTCTGCTCTACTATAGGGCTGGCTCCTTGGGAACTAGTTTTAATATCCTTGTTTGAATATACCCTCAGAATCACAAAATAATTTGTTGCTGTGGGGGGTTATGGTGATAATTCTCTGAAGTCGTTTTTCCATTTAGCTTTTCTGATTGACTCCAAATACTACAGCACCACACACTTCTTAGACTGGTGGATGCACAGCTCCACTTCTTTGCAGGGAGGATGCACAACAGCAGAATATCTGTGGCCTGACTTTCTGGAGCATCGGTATTACTACAAGATTTGGAAGAAGAAATGTTAGGTCATTTCCAAGGTAAGAAATTAAAAACTTAACACTAAGATGAGGTGGGAAAGTCATATGCCATTAATAATTGTCAGTAATCTGTGCCTGAAATGTCAGACTTTCTCTGAGAAAGAACTCTGAGACCCTATTTCCCATTGTTTTAAATAGGAAAAATTAGAAGGCATAGCAAAGCTATCGAAAAACTCTACCAATTTCCTAAGTCACAGTATGGCACCTAGACATAAGTTACGAACATCATGAGCTCCTCATTTTGTTCCTCATCCAACCCAGTCTCACAGGTCTTCAGTGCATGCTGTGAACACGGCACTGTGCTAGGTGTCGAGGCCTTGGTGAGCATCGTGGTGGGGGTGGACCTTGCTGGAGAAAGATGGCATCATAAAAACTCAAATCCATGCCACTTACAAAACTGAGGCAAAAATGGAAAGACCCAGGAGCCACGCAGGGATGAGGGCATTAATAGATACTTGGGAGTATTAAAATCCATCTAATAGTGTCATGAGTGAATGTGTTCCACTTTAAAACAAAACACTGCTGTTATTCTAAGATATTGACTTAGTATCTTTGTGCAAATATGCAGGATTTAAAATGTTTATTGATGTATAACATGCGTACAGAAATATATGCAGAAGTCATCCACGTAAATCTCAAAGAATTATTACAAAGCGAACACACTTGTGTGACCAAGAACTAACACCAGCTTTACTCAGGCCCCGACAATCCCTTTCTCCCTATTTCCTCCCCAAAGGTAACTGATATCTTACCAGTGAACACTGTATATCGAGTTTGTCTTCTTATACAAGTGTTTTATTACAGAAAAATTTAAACAATATACAAAATAAGCAAAATAGCATAGTAGCCCCATCACCAAGCTTCAACAACTACTAATCTGCTATTTTTGTTTCATCCACACTCCATCCCATTCTCACCTCACTTTATTATTCTTTTAAGCCTTTGTGCGTGTGTGGTGAGTAAGATGTATGCACACTGAAAGGCACAAATCTCAACCGTACAGTTTTGGCAAATAAACATGCCCATATAACTTTCATCCCTTTAAGAATAGGATAGTTCCATCACCCCCAGAAAACTCCTTCCTGTTCCTTCCCAGACAATTTTTTCCTTCCCCCGATGCAACACCTGTTCTGGTTTTTTCAGCATAGGTTCATCTTGGCTGAAATCATCCCATGTGTGTTGGTTTCTGTCCAGCTTGCCTCCCTCAGCACGAGGTTGATGAGTCTCTCTCAGCATATGTGTGTCAGCGTTTTCTCCTTGGCACGGCTGAGGACGTTCTGCTCTGTGGATGCCCCAAAGTGCGCTCATCTTGCTCCTGGGGACGTGCAGGTCATCTCCTGTGAACAGTCTTGTACAAACGTTTTTTGGTATGGTGTTTAATTCCTTTATTAGCATTTAAGTGACACACCTTTGGATTTTTACTGGTTGGTCCAGATTACAATATGCATCTTTAACATATCACAGCCTACCTAGACTTAATAGTTCACCAGTTTAATCAATGTAAAATATGGAAGACTTGCTACAGAACGGTTCCATCTACCTCTGTCTGTCCTTTGTGCTATTGTTGTCATAAATTTTACATCTACCCATGTTATAAATCCCACAATACAGTGTTATAATTTTTGCTTTAAATAGTCATAGGTATTTTAAAGAAATAAGAGAAATAAGTTAAATGTTTGGAAGGAAATGCTTTGAGACTCTGCAATTGTACTGTTTCTTCTTTAAGTTTCCTCCACAGTTTTTGCATTCATCAGTCAATCTTTCCAACAGTAATTATTACTGTAGCGTTCTAGTGGCGATTTTCAATTTCATGCTATCTAGCGCATTTATTATTTGGAACTCTGTGAGGAAGATTCCCCACCCTCCCTCTCCTTTCCTTCTTCCTTTCTTTCTCTCTTTCTCTCATTCTTTTTTTTCCCTTTTTTCTTTCTTCCTTCCCTTCCTTTCTTATTTAATCTTTTTTATATCAGTATAGCCTCGTGGATATTTATTTTAGTCTCTGGGTAATAATCCAATGCTACCATTATTTATTTTGTTGCTCACAGTTTTCCAGCTTGAGTCATTGGGAAGTCTTTTAGACTGATTCATTTTGACACGTCCCATCATTTTCTGTGTGTGTGCGTGTGTGTGTGTGTGTGTGTGTTTTAAAGCACTTTCCTACTTTCTGGCACTACAAGATGATCCAGGCTCATTTTGTATTTTCTATCTCCAGCCCTAGAATTAGCCATTTCTCCAAGAAAACCTGGTTCTTTTTATTGGAGAATGATATTTAGAAAACAAGATCTGGGAGCTAGATGTGCTCATTAATATTAGAGTGTCACTGCTTCTAGTCCCTCTCAGCAGAGCTTGGAAATGTATGTATGAATATAAACTCAAGTATACGCATCTGTCTATCGATCTATCAATCTATCTATCTTTTTTGATAGATATATTAAAAGAGACATGGATTCATACTGATACTTCCAACTCCAAGCCAGCACCACTGGGTTTATTCTAGCATTCTCCTTTTGTTTATTTGTAACTTCTTTCACCAACAGTGAGAAACCTAACTCCAGTTAGCTACAATATGTTTACTGTGTCAACTAGTTTCAGAATTGCTAATCCATACCCTTATGAAAAACAAATTGACCACCTAGAGTACAGTGTTTATGTCCAGTACTTTAGTTTTACAGTATCCCGTCAAAACACTGTCTTCCACTGTAACTTAGGTCAGGACCCTTCATCCCCACTCCTTCTGTATGGTTATGTCACATGCTTGTAATACAGTGAGATTCATTTGTCACTGCATTCCATCTGGGTTCCCCAGCATCCTGATTGATTTTTAAAATTTGCAGAGTAAAATTCACTCTTTGCTGTGTACAGTTCTATGGGTTTTGACTTTATGGTCATGCATACATGTCCACAGTACCATACAGAGCTGTGTTTTTCACTCCCAAAGTTCTCTCATGCTATCCCTTTGTATTCAACCCCTTCCCCTACTCCATCCCTTGGCAACCACTGATCATTTTCCATCCCTGTAATTCTGCCTTTTCTAGAAAGTCATATAAATGGAATCATATTCTATACAGCCTTTTGAATCTGGCTTCCTTCACTTAGAGAAATGCAGCCAAGATTCATCCATGTTGTTGTGTGAATCAAGAGTTTATCCTGGGACCGACCCATGGCTTAGCGGTTGAGTGCGTGTGCTCCCCTACTGGCGGCCCAGGTTCAGATCCATGGTGCGCACTGACACATCACTTCTCAGGCCATGCTGAGGTCGTGTTCCACATACATCAACTAGAAGGGTGTGCAAATATGACATACAACTATCTACTGGGGCTTTGGGGGGAAAAAGGAGGAGGATTGGCACTGGATGTTAGCTCAGGGCTTATCTTCCTCACACACAAAAAAAAGAGTTTATCCTTTTTATTGCCAAGTACTATTCTAATGTACCAATGCAACACAGTTTCTTTCTCCATTCACCTGATGAAGGACATTTAGTTTATTTCCAGCTTTTGGCAAGTATGAATAAAATGGCTATAAAGATTCCCACAAAGATTTTTGTTTAAACATTAGTTTTCAATTTTCTTCAGTAAATACCTAGGAGTGGGATATCTGAGTCATATAATAAGTGTATGTTTAGCTTTATAAGAACCTGCTCAACTGTTTTCTGAATGCAACTATCATGTTGCATTCCCAGTTCTAATTGCTCCTAGTCCTCACCAGCACGTCGTATTTGCAATTTTATTTTTTATTTCAGCCATTTAATAGGCGTGCAGTATCTTATTATGGCTTCTACTTCCTTTTTGAAAGTGAGTTTTGCTAAATGTAGAATTTTGTGTTGACTTTTGGGTTTTCTTTCTGCACTTGAATGATGTCATTTTGTTGTTGAGTTGTCTCTTTTGTTTTTGATAGTACATCATCCATCATTCACAGTATTTCTCCCTGTATGTAATGTCTTCCACTGTATGTGTGTATTTCCCTGATGCTTTTAAGAATTTCTTTTTATCTTTGGATTTTAGTAGCTTGACTATCATGTACCTAAGTATGCTTTTCTTTTATATTTTATTTTGTGGGTTTGCTGAATTTCTGGGATCTAAAATTTTAGATTTTCCAACAAATTTTGGAAGTTTTATGCTATTACTTATTGATTTGCCTTTCTGCCTCATTTAATTTTTCTGTCTCTCCCCTCTCTGCTTGGGACTCAATCATCTCACAGGTCATAAGGCTCTCTTCATTTTTCTTCAAAATTTTTACATTCTTTTCTTCAGACTGGATAATTTCTATTGCTGTATCTTCATGTTTTTTCTACTATTTCTAATCTACCGGTAAACTCAAAAGTATTTTTTTTATTTCATCTTCCTATTTGGTTCTTTTGTGTAATTTCCACTTCTCTGCTGAGTTCCCACATCTGTTCATTCACTATGGGAATATTTTTCTTTACCACCATGATCACCTTTATAATAACTGCTTTCGTATTCTTGACTGCTAATTAGAACACATTGGGGAGAGTTTCTACTGCCTGCTTTTGGTCACATATGGATTACATTTTCCTATTTTGTCAAATCTCGTGCTTCTTTTAAATTGTGTACTGGAAATCATGAAAGATAGGTATAGAGGCTCCGGATTCTATTGTATTCCTTGGAAGAGTTTTGTTATTTTTCTAGCAGGGAATCAACTTGGCTAGACTGAAATTCCAATCCTATCTCATTTACAGTGGGCATAACTGAAATCCTAGTTTAGTTCTTTCATCTTCCAACTGCTATTTTTACACTAGGCCTTCTGGGGCCTACCCTGCATGTGTGTTGTTCAAAGATCTGCCAATTTGGAGTGTGTGGGGGAGAGACTTACATATATATTTTGCGATTTTCCTCTTTGTGGCTCCCTCCCTTCCAGAATTTCTCCCCTAACTTTCCAGCTACTCTGCCAGCCCAAAAATACATCCTCTAACATGACAAGTAAGACTGTAGTTTTTCCCCTGTCTAGGCCATGTGCAGATTTTGGAATGCTTTGAGGCAAAAGACTCAAGCTTGCAAATATCTCCTGGTGCAATTCCCATCATTTAAAGGAAGATTCCCTCTCAGTTCTGCTTGCTTTTGGAAGTGATTTATACATACACACAAGTACACATTTATTTTATGTGTATTACATATAGCCACACGAGTCTGTATAAATATATATAATATTTTGTGCAGATTTTATCATTGTTATCTGTGAGAGTGTTAGTTCAACAGGTTACTCCACCATTACTAGAAGCCAGACCTCGGTTTTGTTTCTTTCTTGGATTTTATATAAATGGAATTATAAAATATATAGTCTTTTGAATATAATTTCTTTTATGCAGCCTTATGGTTGTGATATTCATCCATGCTATCGCATGTAGCTAGTGTTTGTTCATTTGTTGATAATAATTAATTTTTTAATGGTCATAAAATATGCATAACATAAAATTTTAACCATTTTTAAGTGTACAGTTCAGTGTCATTCAATACATTCACATAGTTGTGTAGCCATAACCTCCAACCTTCCACAGAACTGTTTTCACCTTGCACTGAAACTTTGTGCCCATTAAGCAACAACTCCCTGTTATCCCTCCCTCTTGCCCCTGGGAACCACCATTCTCCTTTCTATTCCTATAAATTTGACTACTCTAAGTACCTTATATGAGTGGAATCATACAGTATTTTTCCTTTTGTGACTGGCTTTATTTCACTTAGCATAAAGTCCTCAAGGTTCATCCATGTCATAGCATGTGTCAGAATTCCTTCCTTTTTAAGGGTGAAGAGTATTCCACTATGTGTATACACCACATTTTTTTGTCAGTTCGTCCATTGATGGACACCTGGCTTGATTCCAGCTTCCGGCTATTTTGAATAATGCTGTTAAGAACACGGGTGTACATATATGTCTTTATACCTCTGCGTTCAGTTCTTTTGCGTGTATACCCATAAAGGGTGTTCTCAGATTCACTTTTTCACATGTAGGAGCGTTCCCCACGCCTCCAACAAGCAATTCTTGGAATGCCAGCTGGTCGCCAGATAATTCAACTCAATTTGATGCTGACAACCCAGAGATACATCAGATTCCACAGGTTGATGGCTCCGTCCTATAAGTCTGCACACCCACCCAACCTCGCCTCAACTTCAGATGCCAGTTACAAGCCCAGGCTGTTACCTATACTTCTGACTTACTGGCTAAAAACCAGAGGTTCCCACAACCTTCTCCTTGGGTTTGATTAATTTGGTAGAGTGGCTCACAAAACTCAGAGAAACATTTACTAGGTCACCAGTTTATTATAAGAGGATATAATTCAAGAACAGCCTGTTGGAAGTGGTGCATAGGGAAAGGTATGGAGACGGTACACAGAGCTTTCATGCCATCTCCAGGTACACCAGTCTCCAAGCAGTCCTTGTCATTGCCAACCTGGAAGCTCTCTGAACCGCCTTCTCTTGGGATTTTTATGGAGGCTCTCTCACATAGGCATGATCAATTATTAACTCAATTTCCAGCTCCTCTCCTCTCTCTGGAGGATAAGGGGTAGGGCTAAAAATTCCAAGCTTCTAATCAGGGCTTGGTCTTTCTGGTGACCAGCCCCCATTCAGGAGGCATCCAGGAGCCCACCCAGAGTAGCCTCAATAGAACAAAAGATTCTCCTAGTGTTCTTATCACTGGGGAAATTACAAAGGTTTTAGGAGCTCTGTGCCAAGAACTGGACACAGAGGCTGATAAATATGATTTTTATTATTTCAGAACCCATAAGTGGAATTTCTAGATCATATAGTAATTCTATTTTTAATTTTTGAAGGAACTGCCACACAGTTTTCCACAGTTTTATATTCTCACACTCAGAGCACAAGGGTTCCAATTTCTCAACATCCTTGCCAACACTTGTTATGTTCTGATTTTGTGATAGTAACTATCCTAATGGGTGTGAAAAGGTATCTCATTGTGGTTTTATTTCACATTTTCCTGATACTTAGTGATGTTGAGCATCTTTTCATGTGTTTCCTGTTCATTTTATATCTTCTTTGGAGAAATGTCTATTCAAGTATTTTGTGCATTTTTAAATTGAGTTGTTTTTTTATTGTTGAGTTGTAGATGTTCTTTATTTATTCTAGATATTAATCCCTTATCAGATTTGTGATTTGCAAATATTTTCAATCTTTCTATGGTTTGCCTTTTTACTCTGTTGATAGTATCTTGTGATACAGAAATCTTTTTCATTTTGATGAAGTAAAATTTGTTATTTTTTTTGTTACTTATGTCTTTGGTGTCATAAAGAAATCATTGTTACAATGGCATTTGGACCCAATGACACACAGCTTTTACCATGTGTTTTCTTCTAAGGACTTTATAGCTTCAACTCTAACATTTATATCTTTGATCCATTTTGAGTTAATTTTTGTATATGGTGTAAAGTAAGGGTCCAACCTCATTCTTTTGCATGTGGGTATCCAGTTTTCCCAACAACATTTGTTGAAAAACTGATCTTTTCTCCTTTGAATGATCTTTGTACCTTTGTCAAAAATCATTGGACCATATACGCAAAGTTTTATTTCTGGGGTCTCTGTGCTATTTCATTAGCATAGTGTGTGTATTTACGCCAATACCACACTGTTTTGATTACTTTATAGTAAGTTTTGAAATCAGGAAGTGTGAGTTCTCTAACTTTGTTCTTCTTTTTCTAGATTGTTTTGGTTATTCAGGGTCCCTTGAGAGTCCATATGAATTTTAGGATAGATTTTTCTAATTTTGCAAAACCATCACTGGAATTTTTACCTCTTTGAGCAAGTTGATTCTTAAGTATTTTACTCTTTTTGATGCTATTGTAAATAAAAATGTAAAGTTTTTAAATTTCTTTTTCAGATTACTTATTATTAATGTATAGAAGAACAACTAGTTTTTGCATGTTGATTTTGTGTCCCACTACTCTGCAGAATTTTCTAGTTCTAACAAATTTTTGGTGGAATTTTTAGGGGTTTCAGCATATAAGATACTATTTGTAAACAAATATAATATTACTTCTTCCTTTCCAATTTGGATGCTATTTCTTTCTTTTTCTTGCCTACTTACCTTGGCTAGAACTTCTAATACCATGTTGAATAGAAGTGGTGAAAATGGGCCTTCTTGCCTTGTTCCTGATCTTAGAGAAAAAGCTTTCATTCCTTCACCCTTGAATATGATGTTCTCTGTGGATTTCTATATATGGTTTTTATTATGTTGAAGTAGTTTCCTTTTACTCTGAGGGGTTTTTTAGTGGTTTTAGCATGAAAGCATGTTTAGTTTTGTCAAACGCCTTTTCTGCATCCATTGAGATGATCATGTGTTTTTTTCCTTCATTCTGCTAATGTGGTTTATTACATTGATTCATTTTCATATATTGAAACATCCTTTATTCCAGGAGTAAATCCCACTGAAAAATGCTGTATAATCCTTTTAATATGTTGATTAATTTAGTTTATTACTGTTTTATGGAGGATTTTTATATCAATATTCATCAAAGATATTGACCTATAGTTTTCTTTTCTCTTAGTGTCTTTGGCTTTGATATCAGGGTAGTGTTAATCCCATAGGATGACTTTAGGGGTATTCTCTCCTCTTCAACTTTTTGAAAGAGTTTGAAAGAATTGGTGTTAGTTAATTAAAAAAAAAAATCTTTGGCCCAGGAATAAAATTCAGCATAAAATAAAATACAAATAAATATTTTTTAAAAATATGAAAAAGTTTTCTTTATCAAAAGAAATTAAAAATTAAGCAAGTACATCACTTATCACTTTCTTTCTTTTTTTTTTTGATTTATTTATTTATTTATTTATTTTTCCCCCAAAACCCCAGTAGATAGTTGTATGTCGTAGTTGCACATCCTTCTAGTTGCTGCATGTGGGACGCGGCCCCAGCGTGGCCAGAGAAGCGGTGCGTCGGTGCACGCCCGGGATCCGAACCCGGGCCACCAGCATTCGGAGAGCGCGCGCACTTAACCGCTAAGCCACCGGGCCAGCCCCTCACTTTATTTCTAAAAAGTTTTTTAACCTACTAGTAAGCATGAACAAATTGTTAGAATTAAAATGACTGAAGTGTTAATTTTCTTCATTGCAAATTTTCTGACAGAAGTATATGATGCCGTCATGTATCATATCTTTTATGAAAAAATGATCATTTTTTTTGTAGTATTTGAAAATATTATGAATTTTCCCAGTGGCCTCTGACAATACTCTGATATGCAAAGTTATCTTTTCAACATGTATGTCTCATCATCATCTTACCAAATTAACAAACTCAGGTGCTAATTAATCAACTACTTTTCATATGATTCAGGTTCTCCACCACCAACTCCCCTAAGCATCAGGAAATTCTACAACTTCTGCAAGATTAACAATTTTACCTTATATTGTATTCATCTCATGTGGTTTAAAACATCCAAAAATCATTGATAAACTGACCCTGCCCAGACAAAAGCATTGTGAATTATAAAAGATGGTCTCTGTTAAGTGAGGAGGGCTTTCAGGTTGAACTTAATATTATGAGTGGTCAATTTATTACAGTGTATTGTTCTGTTATGTATTTCACTTCTTTTCTAAAAAAAAGTGATAGTTGAGGGCACTTAGATAAAAATTTGAGAAAATAAGGAACTGTTACACACTGTAAGCTTCAAATGTTTTCAAGCATAAGATAAAATAAGAACTAAAACTATGAAATGGACAGACGAAATAGAGATAAGGGGATGAAATTGCAAAACTGAATCTATAATAATATCTCAATGGCTAATGTTGTGGTGTCAGAAAGGTGTGAAGTCAAAGAATTCGTGATGAAGATGATAATAAACACACTACAAAGAAAAAAGATTGAAATTTTCATAGAGAGAATTTTTACAGTGATATGACAGAGAACAGGGAAGAGAAGTTGGAGTGAGAGACTATCTGCTTCTTAAATTATTTCCACTGTTGAGAACAAAAATCCAATTTGCTGAAATCTTTATTCCCCTCTATGACCCTATCTTTACCTGCAAAGTCTCAGCATTGAATCGATGTCACAGTCCAGCTTTTCCATCCCTAGGGAACAAAGCAATTTATCTCATCTGAAACCTCAATTGCTCAGGCTGTGAAACAAGGCCGGCCATCCATTCTCACAGAGGAGCCAACTGGAGGTAGGATTTTTGGTTCTGAATTCAGCTAAACATCTTCAAAGAATTGTATCTGGCCTTCCTTATCCAGGGCTATCAGTGAAGTGCTGGCTGGCTTTCAGAGAAGAACAATTCACAGTCAGCGGAGATATTTTCTGTTGAGCTCTCTAGAGAAGGCTGTGGGGCTTGTCAGTAAGAGTTAATTTATATGCGGGTTATAAATTTTTATTTTATTCAAAGATTTATAAAGAAATTTACATGGTAAGTATTATTATCAACATAAAACGTTGTCTATTCTCTGGTCATTTAAGCAAAATTTTCCTCTCAGGGTCCACCCATGGACAAAGCCCAGATTTAATCTCCAAGAGTCAGCCAGGCACTCTGTGGTCCATGGGAAGCCCTCAAGTTTGCAGCCTGTTTCCTTGTGTGCTGTGCTGGTGTTTAATCTTCCATCTCTTCCGGGTACAACTAGACAGATGCTTATCAAATCATCAAGGGACTTGACATTCAAAAAATGTACTTTTCATTATCTTTAGACTTCTGCACTTTTCAAAAAGACTCTCAGCATTTCCAGTAATTGTGCAGCAGTTTACCCAACACTAAGGTTCTCACTATTAAAAGTTAAAACAAATAAATGTTGAAAAGGAAAAAGTGATCTTTGCAATTTTGTACAGAATCTATATAATGGGTGCATCCTTATAAATGGAGGTGATGGTGCTCAGGGCAAGCTACCCCAGGAGGCACCACTCTGGTATGCAGATTATTTCGAGCTGAAGACAATAAGGACTCAGAGAACTCACGAAGAATATTTGAGTTTCCCTTCCCAAACTGCCTAAAGAATTTAAAACAAAAGATCTGTTTCAGGAAGGAGTTATTATCATGATGGCTGTAAAGATAATGTAGGATAGAGGTTACAACAGGAAAGGCACCAAGCCCCTTTTATCAAAAACTCTCTCTCTCCCTGACCACATTATCTATAGATGACCCTGAGAGGAGTTGTCAGGCAAACATTTGCATTTCTATCTCCATGTGAGTTGTCTTCTTGCCTTCTGAGGTCCCAGACCACTACCCATCCCCAACACCTTCCTCGTCTTTAGCTACAATACTTAAGCAGGCAGCTGAGACAGAGGGACGAGTTGCTCATTTCTGAGTTTCTCCCATGTATACATGTTATTAAACTTGGTTTTATTTTCTCCTGCTAACCTGTCTTGTTAATTATTTGGCCAGCCATAAGAACCTTAAGAAAAGGACAGAGGAAGATTCTCTCTCTCCCCCAACAGTTTTTGTGCCCAACGTGGGGCTACACTGGCTGGCAAGTTGCGTTCTCTGGCTGGAAGAACTGCCTTCTCCCTGGATTACTTCAGATGATGAGATACGGGAACGCCTGACGAAAGTCGGCAAAATATAAGACTTCTTACCACGTCAGCCTCCCAGAATCTCTACCTGTGGAGTCCGGTGGAAGGAAGTGGTGAGAATTTTTTTCTCTTTCTAAATTTAGATTGGCAGGAGAAAATATTTGGGAAACGAGTTTCTTGTGCTTTTAGTGACGCTGGTACATTTGGTAGAGTACTCTTGGTTTTGATCTTGATCCCTTTTCCTCCCAGAGATAGTCTCTGTTTTTCTCTTTTGTCTTTGTCTTTTGTATCGTGTGTCATAAGAAGGAAATACCATAGTGTAGGACGCAGGCATAGACCCTATAAGCCTAATGTCTGGGCCGGCCCCACAGACTGGTGAGTTTGTGGGTCTCACCAGACTGGCGTCTATTTAGACAAACTTTGCTGTGGGTTAATATGCACATGAAGTGAAGGCCATTGCCAAGGGCATCTTGGAAGCCAAAAAGGCCACAAATTTGGTGGGCACGGGTCGAGCGGTTAAGAGCCATTAGGGCGCTCGCCACTTTCAGGAAACTCCCGTGACAGGATAAGTTGGGTCACGGAACGGGGTAGATGACACAGGTCCCCCGTCAACTGCAAGAAAATGTCCATGCAATGACGAGGTACTCTGTAAAGCACACAGTCCCCAACCCCGTGACACCTCCCCTCCTAGGTATTATTCTGGCTCCAACAGACCTAAGGCGTGGCTAAAGCTGTCATTGTGCACATAAGAAAAAAACCGGATGAGGTTTTTCCTTCTGTCTTGTTCTGTGTCCTGAGACAACTTGGCTTTGTGCCAAGTGAGAATATCCTCCTTGGTCTCCACCATATGGAAGGTGCATTTACTGGGGTGCCCCTTGGTGGCCAGTCGAATAGACTGGGGTTCTGAACTGTCTCTTTGTCTGGCTGTGCCAAGCTCTCAGGGGAGTTTGTCATAAAGGGCCCAGTCCATAAGGGCTTTTGTCGTCTTAACCTTCGTTGCTTGTTAGTGCTGGAAAAATCCCATACCAGTATCACCTGCCCGATGTCACAGATTAGCGTAGCGGGTCTGTGACTGGAGGCGTCCCACACTATTGTGGGAGACCGGAGACACCGTTTTCACTACACCATCCTTACCGCCTGTGCAACGAAGGTCTTTACTTTCTCTGAATATCTTTGGGAGTGAATTCTGTGGATCATGGGGGCTACATTCATCTGCGCCCTCACCAGGGACGCCTCTTGCGTCCACGGTAAAGATTTATTCTAAGCGTGGAAAGTTACCTCTGGGTCTTTCTTAAAAAGTCTTATTGGATCGAGTCACTATTGGAATAAATATACAAATGAAGATCCTACTCGTCAATGGCCAGATGACGGATTCTTTGAATTGGGAAAACTTCTAAATTGGGGGAAAAAAATATGTTTTGAGAGCTCTCACACAATTGTTTAATTGGTACCTAAAAAAGGGCCAGAAAAAGGAGGGGAAAAATTTAAATAGCCTTAAGAGCTTGACTCAGGTTACAATTGAATTGAGAACATGTAAAAGTGTAAGTGTTGATAAGATTATAAAGGTTGGAATGTTTGAGCTAATTTTATATAAAGAGGTTACATCAACTTTGCCTGAGTATATTTTAAAATGTCTGACTGGGAATTCTTCCCTTGTCCAAAATCAGAAGACCCAGATCTATTAATAAAAATCTTAATGATAACTATGGTTAAAGGTATAAGAGGTGATGAAATTTACATGAAGTTTTGTACAAAAAACTGATGTTATTTCTATTACAGAACTGGTTAACAAAAATAGTAATTTAAATGATGGCTAATTTTATCTAATGTCTTATGAAGTCTTATAGACAATCTAAATAATTATTGGGAACAAGTAACTAAATAGTTGTGAAAAAGATGAATGTGGGGTGAACTTTAAACAATAATTATGTGTTATGGTGGTTACAGCTTCCAAACTCTTTTTGGTGACATAAAACTTTAGAGTTTTGCTAAATTTTGTGATAAAAATTCACTGAGTATTATCATTTCCAAATAAGATAAGATATTAGACATTGATTGCTAAACTTACGTTTGTCTACTTTTGGCTTTTCATTACAGGAAAACTAAAAGGTGTTTTGGGTCTATTGGTAAACGTGTGTTTTATTAAAAGATTGTACTATAAAGGAACATATTTCTAGAAGTTATGAAGTCTTTATAAATTTTCCAAGCTACAAGATCCTAATGTAAAAGAAAGTTTATAATTGTTTACTTAGTTTTTACTTACAAATTGGGGTTTCTAAGAGCTAAAATTTCTAATTAGTATATGTGATTGAAGCTACTAAATATTAAGAAAATTATGTCTGTGTACAAGGAAAGTAAGATGTATAAAGAAGGAACAAAGAATGGAGATATTTTATTTGATTGATTAAGAAAGATAAATTTGTCTTCAAGAACTAGGAGGGAAAAGAAAGACATGGGACAAATTCTGAATGTAAAAAGAAAGTTATAGGTTTGTGGAAGAGGAATTCTGGAAAAGCAGTTTTTGTATGGTCAAGTTGGCTCAGATTGAAATGAATTTAATTAAGTAAATGAGTTTTAATATCAGAAGGAAGCTGGTACAAAATTATAATTTGGTCTTCTTTCTCTTAAAAGGATAATTTTCTTGAACTTGATAAAGAGGTTATAAAAGATTTTTCTTTACCTTTGGGTAAGTCTACCTAAAAGACGGAAAAAAAAAATCTGTTAAAATGATTTCCTGCGTTCAAAAGACTGAGGTCTCTCTATTAAAATGTTTGGACTGTCAATGCTCTCTTTGCTTTAACGTTTTCTATTTTTGACAAGCTCCCCAAAATTCATATAAATAAAGTCTTTTTTTTTACTTTTTTTCTTTGAGAATTTTCAAAGTGCCCTGGAACTTCTCAAAGAAATTTGCTCTCTTCCTACAAAGGGAAAGATACTAAATTTATTAGGCTTATTCCGTATGTTAAATTACATGGAAAGCATTGTCAGACAAGTGATGGTAAGTCTGCTTAGGCGCTGTTATGTGGGCAAATGTTATTGACATAGGTGTTTTAAAATTGTATAACATTACTGAAATTCTGATCTGTCCTGATTATCAGTCATAATTCTGGTTATTATTATTTTAAAGTGTTGTATGTCACAAAATTAACCAAATTCCTCTGTCAATTGCCATTTTGAGGTCTTGTTTACAGACTTATTTCTTTGCTCTAATGCCCTTGCAAAATGTTTCAACTTCAGAAAAATTCATGGAAAGGACTCTGACATTTACACTGGAGTACAGGTTTCTGACAAACTTTCTGATAATAAAACTGAACTTGGTAAGAAATTACAGAAAGCTGATGGAAAGACTGATAACTTCATGAAACTGCTCACAAAAAGATTGGGATCAAGAATGGATTACACAGGACTGAATGAACTGATAAGGATGATTATAATTTTTATTATTTTTCATTTGAAGTATTGCTGAATTTTTAATATTTTGTTTTTTTAGATTTAAGGAAAACTTTTTCTCTTTTCTCCTGAGCTAGCTATGACTTATAACAATTTGGTAAATAATATTTTTGTAAGTAAAATTGAAATATTTATCTTTCTCTCTATCTGATCCCTCGAATTTGGAAACTCTTAGTGAGTATTGTTGTTTTCATGGCAATATAGTTATTTGCATAAGTTCAATAAGAATCTCTTCTCCTTATAACAGGACACAATTGGAAACACTGGTTCTATTACCAAGGCTGTGACTGGAACATCATATTTGCGATATAACCATACAGCTTTTGAGGAATGAAGATTGGACTTTATGGAATATAGCCACGTGGAAACATTGCCCTGGTACCTTATGTTCCAAGCAGCGCTTACCAGGATAAGTAAAGAATGTCACTTATCTGGCAAGCACAAGGAACCTCGAAATATTTTGGGGGAACCTCGGAAGAGAGGAGTTCACCCAAATCTGTAGGTATTACAGGCAAAGTCTGATAACAAAATTTTGGCTTGGCTTTCCTGGCCTGGAGAGGCCTTTAAAGTTCAATCTGAGATTCCTTATAAAAAGTTCCAGCAAAGCAGATTTAAAAGAGCCTATGTGATCAATTGCCATTCTTGCTGTACTTATGTAAATAATTGGGCCAACTCTATTGGAACTAGACTTATTTTGCAAACTACTTAGTTTTAATTTGTCCATCTTTGATAAAAATGAGGGTGATTTTAGAAAGAAAAATTATATTTCTGTAAAAACTATAGTGTAGATTTGCGGATATTAGATCCTGGTTTTGTTAATTGTCTTTTAAGGTTTTTGTTTTATATTGTTGACTTGACTGGATCCTGATTTCTTCTGGTCTCCTAAAATATCTGGCTACAGATGTCCAAACTAACGTTTTTTATTTTTTCCATCATTTTCATTTGGAATCGCTGAAAACTGAACCTGCCCTTTTTCCTGAAGCCTTTCAAACTGAAGCTGATGGACTTGCTATAAACTTAAGAGATTACCCGATGACATCATCAGAGACATTTTAAACTGCAAAAGCTGCTTTGACGCTGACATCTAAAAATCTTATCTGGCTGTCCTCTAAACTCAGAAACTGCTTTACAACTTGCTCCAACCATTAACCTTGTTTTTCTTTCGTTTACATAGAAATGCTTCCATTAAATACTTGATTGCTTGCTTCCACGATATAGGTGTAACCTTGAGAGCCCACCTGCATCACCACCTTCTAAAATGTACTTAATTGAACTATCTATTATCAGGACTAAGAAATGTGCTCAGTGAGATGAAACAATCTACCAACTCAGCTTTTGGACTATGAAACGTCTTTAATTTTCAAAAGGACTGTGAAACTTCTAGGAAAGTTTCAGAGGAGGGAACTGATGGTGCTCAGGGCAAGTTACCCCAGGAGGCACCACTCTGGTATGCAGATTATTTCGAGCTGAAGACAATAAGGACTCAGAGAGCTCAGGAAGAATATTTGAGTTTCCCCTCCCAGACTACCTAAAGAATTTAAAACAAAAGATCTGTTTCAGGAAGGAGTTATTATCATGATGGCTGTAAAGATAATGTAGGATAGC
This sequence comes from Diceros bicornis minor, assembly GCF_020826845.1. Lineage (NCBI taxonomy): Eukaryota > Metazoa > Chordata > Mammalia > Perissodactyla > Rhinocerotidae > Diceros > Diceros bicornis. The sequence goes on along the minus strand of NW_026691082.1, from coordinate 329,900 downwards.
GGTTACAAAAGGAAAGACACCAAGCCCCTTATATCAAAAACTTTATCTCTCCCTCCACATTATCTATAGATGACCCTGAGAGGAGTTGTCAGGCAAACATTTGCATTTCTATCTCCATGTGAGTTGCCTCTTGCCCTCTGAGGTCCCAGACCACTACCCACCCCCAACACGTTCCTCGCCTTTAACTGCAATACTTAAGCAGGCAGCTTAGACAGAGGGATGCGTTGCTCATTTCTGAGTTTCTCCCATGTATACATGTTATTAAACTTGTTATTATTTTCTCCTGCTAACTTGGCTTGTTAATTATTTGGCCAGCCATAAGAACCTTAAGGGAAAGGGCAGAGGGAGATTCTCCCTCTTCCCCCAACAACAAGATTATCTGATTCCCAGAAAAAGAAAACAGTACTATAATATTAAGGCTACAACTGTCAAAATGAAGCCAATATACACTCAAGTCAAGCTTTTGCTCAAAAGTTAATTGGCTCCTCTTTGAAACTTTATCATGTTTATTATGTAAGCATAATATAGAGCCTAGAATATGGAAAGTGCTTATTGGTAAGTTAACATTGTGATCATTTATTTTGTAAATGTTAGTATGAGAGATGTAATTCGTTTTCTAGTATATTCAGATTTTCAAGTTCTGCTAAACCTAAAGCCACATTACTGGCAAGTTGGGATACCTCTAGACATCTGAAAAATATGAATCCTAAACAGAAGCATATAAATTCTCTATTCATCAGGTTCTAAGTTCTAAAACATTCTAAGGTGTTGGAACAAATCAATGGCATTCCAAATTTACAGTAAGGCTACATGTGCCACACAGGATCCTACAGGAAGAGAAATCCAGATTTTAAATAGAGGAGATTATGCACAAAAATAAAGTACGTTTTCAAGTCTGAAAGGGGATTTCAAGAAAGAAGAGACTCTCAGAACATGTGGGAAGTGGTAAATAACTTATCAAGGGCTCTCTAAAGGAGAACATATTGTGGACAAAAGAGCTTCACACCAGAGAGCTAAAATGGCATCTCTGGAATCCTTACGATGAAATAGATGCTGAACTACTATTTCCTGAAACTTAAAATGCACCTTGGGCCGGCCCCGTGGCTTATCAGTTAAGTGCACACGCTCCGCTACCTGCGGCCCGGGTTCGGATCCCGGGCGCGCACCGACGCACGGCTTCTCCGAGCACGCTGAGGCCGCATCCCACATACAGCAACTAGAAGGATGTGCAACTATGACATACAACTATCTACTGGGGCTTTGGGGGAAAATAAAAGGAGGAGGATTGGCAGCGGATGTTAGCTCAGAGCTGGTCTTCCACAGCAAAATGAGGGGGATTAGCATGGATGTTAGCTCAGGGCTGATCGTCCTCACACAAAAAAATAAAAATAAAATGCATCTTATCCTCCAAACAAATACCACCTCCTGCCTTGCAGCTTACCTGGACATAGTGATGTGTTGGAATCGTTTTTCTAATTCATTGGTTCTTTTTTTTTTTGAAGATTTTATGTATTTATTTTTCCCCCCAAAGCCCCAGTAGATAGTTGTGTGTCGTAGCTGCACATCCTTCTAGTTGCTGTATGTGGGACTTGGCCACAGCATGGCAGGAGAAGTGGTGCCTTGGTGCGCGCCCAGGAACCGAACCTGATCCACCAGCAGCAGAGCGTGCGCACTTAACCGCCAAGCCACGGGGCCGGCCCCTAATTCATTGGTTCTTAAACTTGATGGGCACCAGAAGCACCTGGAGGCCTTGTTGAAACCCAGATTGCCAGGCCCCACCCCAGACTTGCCAGTTCAGCAGGTCTGCAGCAGCACCTGACAATTTGCATTTCAGCCCAGTTCCCAGGTGATGCTGATGCTGCTGGTCCAAGGACTCCACTTTGAGAACCACAGCCTGATTTGCACCCTATATATGGTTACCAAATCCATTATTTTATCCTTTGGCTGCTACTTTTCCTTTATCACATCAGCACCTTAGCTCCGAATCTCCTCACCTAGCAATGGGAATACGTGGAGAGTTTAACAGCTGGTTCTCCTTTCCAGATCAGTTCTCCCTCTTCCTCTCAATACTACATTCTCTTGCCAGGTAACTGTTCCTTAAACATCAGTGCATCATAGATCTTCCTCGCTCAAAAACTCATGACTCTTATGCTGAACACAAGACATTTTAAATTCTCCACTTGGTTCACAATGTCTTTAATAGCCTTACTTTAATAGTAAAATGTGGACACCCTGTTCCATACCCTGCCTGCTATAAAGGAGTATGTGAGGATTACATAAGATACAGTCAGTTCTCTTTCTGCACAGTGTGACATTCTATAAGGTCATTGTGTACACTGAATCGGTGAATATGACCCACTGCTCCTACGGGAAATGCAGTGTTAGGTTTCTGTAAGCCTTAGTCACATTTTCTTCAACTCATCAGTACATTACCTTGTTCTCTGTGTGTTCTCTTTAAAGTCACCTTATTTAATATATATTGTTGATATATTAACATTGAACTCACACCAACAGCACTGTAACTCGTGTCTGATAGTAGCTTGTCGAACACACATACTTTCTCAGTAAAGGCACGTCACAGCCTCTTGCCCTGAGGAACACCAGGCAGCATTGCAGCACTACACATGGGGGACATATTAAATGGCAAGGTCACCAACATAATGCACAAAAAGATAAGAAATGAGGCACTAAATAGACTGCAAGAAGGACACTTGTTTACAATGTGGGCTGAAACAAGAGGGCAGAGCAGCACCTTGTTCCCCCTCAGCTGGGAACGTGCACGTCGAGTGAATCAAATTTCTCAAAACTTTGTGCATATCTGCAAATGGACATGAAAGCCCTGAGAGTGTTCATTTGGGGGCTGCCAGTACATTTTAGCTAGTGGGCAAGTGTGCAAACACGGAATCCACAAATAATGAGGAGCAACTATATTATGAAAGCATCTTTTCAAAACCAGAATATTGCTTATATATAAGAGCAATAATGATAACATAACAGCTAACATTTAAGTGCCTACTATGTGCCAGGAGCTCTTCTAAGTACTTTACATAAGTTAATGCATGTAAATCTCACTAAAACGCTACAAGACAGGAGTTTTCAGTAGCCCCTTTTGATAGATGAGGAAACTAAGGTTCAGAGAGTAAATATTTCCACAGGTTCTCCAGTTAAAAGTGGAATAACTGGGATTGATGCCCAGACAAACTAGTCCAAAGCCCACAGCCTCAACCACTATGGTAGGAATGTGAGCGAATTTTCTACCACTCCCTAAAAAGCCCCTTCTGATCCAGCCTGTGTGGTCTCACACATACTTATTCACTCATCAAACATTTTCTGAGTGCACCAAAGGTGTCAGGTACGGTGTTTAGATACTGGAGGGACAAATAGAATATCGTCACAAATAATCCATAACCAACCAATAAATCAAAATTGGGGTGAGTTTATTATGAGCCAAGCTTTGAGGATCATATAGCCCAGGAGAGTCTTTTCACAAAGAAATGGAGCACTGCAAAGAAGTGGGGTGTATAGTGTGGTTATATACCATCAAAGAGCATGTACCACATGTGATTGCAATGTCCCTTTTACAATAGCCACGACATTGACCTGTTGGCACGTGGATTGATGGACACTATGGGTATCAGGTGTGCTGTCTCCATGGGCGTGGCTGTTGTCTCAAGTTTGGTGGTCACGGAATGATCGCAGCAATCAAATCCTAGCCTATGGAGAAATGCTTATCCTTAAGGAAATGCTAATGTGGGGGAAGTTGCATTTACACCTTAAGGGCATTGCTTTTGTCTTTGGGACACGTTAATTGCTTAAAGCGGATATACAATGGATGAACAGAGGCTACAGGCCCCTTTTGGGGAAAAGAAAAAAAAAACAAGGTCAGGCCCAATTAGTTTTACACCAAATGGCTTCCTCATATGCTCCAATGTATCCTGTTGCTGGCCATTTATTCATCAAGAAGAAGGATCGTCTCAGGTTTAAGGAGCTCACTGTCTATGAGACAAGAATAAAACAACAGTTATGGAAAAGGAAATAAGTACAGGGTCCCAGAGTGGGGACATCAAAATGGGTCTCTAGATGGAGACCTCTCAGGAAATGTCTCCAAGAGGAAGGAACATTTGATATGAGTTTAGATCAAGAAATAGGAATTAAGTTGATTAATAAAGGAGGTAGGAGTGCAGAAGAAGCACATATAAAAAGACAGATATAAAGGATGCTAAAGCTTTCAGAAAATGGGGGTATTTTTAAGGCTGGAACAAAGCGACCATGTAGGACACAGTGGGTGATGAGGCTAAAGATGACGACAGCAAGAGAAAGCCTGCGTGTCCAGCTCAGGAGTCTGAATGTTCTCTCGGATGCTCTGAGCAGTCATTGAAGGAGTCTAAGCAGATATCAGATTTAAGCAAATTTGGATTCTAGAAGGTAACTCTGGAGGCATTGTGAAGGAAAGATTAGAAGAAATTAAGACTGAAGGAAAGGGACCTGTTGGAAGACTAGGCAGCGATCCAGATAAGATAGGTCTTGGCCGGCCCGGTGGCGCAAGCTGTTAAGCATGCGTGGTCCAATGCGGTGGCCCGGGCCTCGCCGGTTAGGATCTCGGGTGCGCACCAACGTAGCGCTTGGCAGGCCATTCTGTGGCAGCATCCCATACAAAGTGGAGGAAAGTGGACATGGATGTTAGCCCAGGGCCAGTCTCCCTCAGCAAAAAAAGAGGAGGATTGGCAGATGTTAGCACAGGGCTGATCTCCTCACACACACAAAAAAGATAGGCCTTGGCTCAACCACGGAGTCTGCAGGTGGAGGAGGCCAGGAGGTGGGAAGCAGTGCTGGGTTCCTGCAGGAGGAAACTGAGCTGCCTCTCAGTCACGGGAAGACTGTGCCTGTCATGGCCTCCCCACTCCTATGCCCAAATGCCATGTTCCTTTCTGCTTCAGTACCTTTCCTCTCTTCTCCCATCTGAAATCCTCACTCTTTCTTCCCTCCACCTGCTCAAAAGTGGTCCCTTTGAGGACTTGATCTAGTCTACCTCTCCTAAGAAGCTGTCCTTAATTACAATTTCTCGATAACATTCTCATTTTTTTTAAGCTTCTGTAATACAACATACACTAAATACCTTGGCAGAATCAAATTATATCTTGCAAACAATTTCATGTATGTGGAGGAGCTTGGAACCGTATAATTCTTTATATTTCCTTCGATACCTACCACAAATACCTTGCACATAGAGGTCAATGGATGTCCAGTAAAGTTAAATAGAGTGGAAGCACACTTTATAAGCTAAAAACTTTTATGAGTTCAGTTATTCCTTTAGATCAGCTGCTTGAACCATTTGTTTTTCTCCACAGGTCAACAGTGTTGCCCAGCACAAATGAATTTTACACCTTCTCAAACTCAATAGAGCAAAGATGGAACTTCATTCCCCTTGCAAGTCTTACTGCCCCAGAGGAAAGCAACAACATGTGACGTCTAATTCTTTCTTCACATTCTCGTCTCAAATTGTAACTGTTTCCCAGTTGCTAATTGGTTTTCATTATTAAAACTGACAAAAAAGTTTCTCATTATTTCTTTCTTTCTTTTTTTTGTGTTATGAGAAAGATCAAACCTGAGCTAACTTACAATGCCAATCCTCCTCTTTTTGCCGAGGAAGATTGGTCCTGGGCTAACAATTGTGCCCATCTTCCTCCACATTATATGGGATGCCGCCACAACATGGCTCGACAAGCGGTGCATTGGTGTGCGCCCGGGATCCAAACCTCTGAACCCGGGGCTGCCGTAGCGGAGCGTGCTCACTTAACTGCTGCACCACCGGGCTGGCCCCTCTCTTTATTTCTAAAGCTAAAATGTCTAAATCTTTCTCTGGGCTAGTTGGAGTTTCCATAAAATGAAAATGTACATTCCAGAAAAATCCTTAACTTTCCAGAATAATCTTGAATATGGTAAACACCTTGGCAAAAATGTCACTGATTTTCAATGTCAGTGCCTCCACAAGGGTATCCTTGCATTGTCTCCCCTCCCAACCACCTCTCACTCTGGCCCTCCCCAGGCTCATGGGGTCAAACTCTTTACTGAGCGCTAGGAATGATCAGAGTCTGAGGGAGACTTCAAGGATGACTAAGCCATGGTTTCTGACCCCAACCATCTCTCTCCATCTCTGCTTTAACCTCTATTTTTCTTACTCTGGTTTCTACTTTAGTTGTTTACTTGTCTTGTGAATTGTTGTTTTGTGGTTTATAATTATCATGTAAATTCATATTACTTGTTGCCTTAGAGTTTAGAAAGAACTTACATTAAACAATGTTTTTTCCCAGCCCTTTGATGTGTCTAACACCTTTCAACGAAATTCAAGTGGCTTCTTGTTTTTACGTCTCCATCATTATTTAGAATTATGTTCACCCCACACTTTTGAACTGACTAATGCTGCTTTATTCTTTAAACTATTCTATGACAAGACTCACGTGAGGAATCCCTGAAGCACCATCAGCTAGGCATCCCCACATTCCTCACATCTGTTTCCTTGATTTGTTCCTAACTAAAGATGTTTCTGAAACTAATACTGAATTGTACCAAGTGGTCATTGCATAAAAAGCACTATCACAGATACCTTAAAGAGAAGAAATGGAAAAGAATATTCAATTCCTCAGATAAGTTTGCAATCCAATGAGGCATTGAGGGGACCAGGGGGCACTGATCAGAGCAGGAATCTAAGAGAAGAGTTTTAAGTCAATTTCAAATGAGGTTAAAACTGGAATGAGATAGTATTTTACCGGTTATCTGAAATCATAGGCATTTTTCTGACCTATGAAAATTTATTTGCATATAAACTGTACGTGTGGGGTAAGAGAGTGCTGATATTGTTTGATTTCTTTTTATTATTCACCACTTTGTAATAGATGTGGCTATTCACAATTAATAAATATCATAACGTGGAGAGACCCAATTGCCTCTTGTTATCAATTCTTACACAAAGCTAAAGTTTTAAAGATCAAACTTCATTCTAGTTACCTTGCAACTAGTCTATTTATATCAGAAAGATGCTGAGTTTTAGGAAAATACTTCAAAACACAAATTTTATATGTAATTTCAAAAGCAAAAAATGAGTTAAAAATTGGGTGGTAACCAGTTTTGCTGCTATATATTAAACTTTAACATGGGAGCAGACATTTTTAGAGAATATAATTGATATTTGCCTATTTGTATATTGTAGAATGTTAAAGGATTTACAGTTTTAATAGTATTTCAAATACCAGAGAATAAAAAACAGAACTGTTTCAGTTTTACGAAATAGCTTTTTAGACATAGCAGATTTTCAGAGCATATTACTTGAAAATAAAATAATCAGTTAGTGCGGTTTAAGCCATGTGGTTTTATTTTGAAATTGCTCATTCCATAGGAGCATCAGTAAAAGCCCTCCAGGAGTAGCTGATGCTCTTTCCTTCCGCCTGAGCACCGGCTGTATTTTCTTTAAGCCTCAGACTCTCGGGCAACACCATAGCCCTCAACTCTGTTTAGTTGAGAAAAGGCTTTATGAGTCATATGTTTTTTCTAGGGGTATGGAGCTCCCAGACTTATTAAGTACAGGGAGAGAGTAAGAGTCTGAACACATTCAATAAACTCCAATGTGCTCAGGTGAGAAGACAGGTGCCTGAACTCACATGTGAAGAAGAACTTAAGAGGATGCTTTCTGACTCTGGTTCGTGCCTCTGACTAAGCAGTCCTGGACATCCCCGTTACAGCCACGGAATAACACAGGCAGTCTTGATGGAGCAGAAGTCCTCCTATGTCCATCATTTGTGCAGAGCAAACTGGCTTAAGATCTCTCATTTCCTGCTGCAGTGGTAATTTACAGAGATACAGAACTGCCATCTAGTGACTAAGAGAGCAGCAAAGTGCTTTACATGAAAAGTGAAATTCTGAGTTTTATAAAACAGAACAGTGAAGCACTAAAGTTGGTAAAGTTGATACAATGTGGCACACGAAAGTTATAGTAAACCTGAAAAATGTGTAGGTGAACTAATCAGTTGCTCTCTATGCCTCTAAAACATGTCTTGACATCCTACTCATAAAAAGTAGAGTTTAAATATAATAGAATAACTTTGGAAACAAACTTCTCATCTCATCTCATCCACTGCTGTTGGCAGGAGCCGGTATTAAATAACCAGATGGTGAGAACCCATGTTGAAGCACCATTTTTATCACAATGGAGAGAATATGAGGCATAACCCAACGGACTGATGTTCACATCTTCCCTCTTACCCTTGATCAGTTTTGTAAACATGGTTTTCTTTATCAGTTAAATATGAATTATAACAGTTACTTTAAAGGATTACTGTAAGAATTGCATAAGGGAATACAGTAAAGGAACTGGCGCACAGTAGATTGATAGTTAATTCTCCTGCCCTGTCTCTCTTCTAAGAAACATACAGAAATAATCTAAGAATAGAACCCATGTATAAAGTAAACTTATGACAAACAGTCAATGGCTCCTGAAGTAAGGGACATCATTGTTGAGTGCTTAACCTCAACTGCCTCCAAATACTGTTAACTCTCAATTAATTTTATGTGTTTTCTGTCTTCCAGACACTTCACTGGCTACAAGGAAAGGAGAAGTGTGAAATTGAAATTAATTTCACCCTTGAATGGCCTAGCTGTAACAACAGGTGTTTTAAATCACCTAGTTCTTCAGGTTTTCTGCTTATTACTATATATTTTAACATGGTTCACAGCCAGAGAAAATAAGAAAATCATTATAATTTTACACACGTGAATATATGTCTTGACTATTACAGCTGGACTCTTAATATATAGAGCAATGTTGTACATGTTTTGTGCTTGTTGATAGTACAGAATACTTTTGTCCAGGCTTTCTTTGGCATTATCATAAATAATGAAGATCTCAGTAATATAAGCCCAGGAGAAAAGGGTTTATAAAAATCTAACATACTATCCTAGTCATGCCTCAAAAAAAAAAAGCTATAAAAATAATGAGAGGATATTTTGAAGGCACTATTTTTCTTAATTATTTCCAACTTTATTTCCCTTTACCTCTTTTTAATCTTTCTCCGTCTTATTCGCTATTGGCTAATCATCTCACAGTAATTAAATCACCCTCAGCTGAGTCCACCATGCCTCTTCAAGTGCCCCAGCCTAATGTCTGTCTCAGCTCTGACAAAAAGTAGCTGGGAAAACCTGTTTTGTGGCACTATTCTTAAGAATATCTTTACTCTTGGGCTGGCCCCGTGGCTTAGTGGTTAAGTGTGCACACTCTGCTGCTGGCGGCCCGGGTTTGGATCCCAGGCATGCACTGACATGCCAGTTCTCTGGCCATGCTGACACCGCATCCCAAATACAGCAACTAGAAGGATGTGCAACTATGACATACAACTATCTACTGGGGCTTTGCGGGGAAAATAAATAAATAAATAAAATTATTTAAAAAAAAAGAACATCTTTACTCTTACAATAATAGCTATATGTTTGAAAGGCACCAGTGGATTACAAAATGAAGTACTTGACCAATGTTGTATCCTCATTTTCCCTCCAGGGAGAACACAACATTCGTGTGTAATGCAGGGCTGCTGCTTTATTGTTCTCTCCTTTCAAGACATTTTATTACTTGTAAAACATAATAGGATTAATGGTGATATATGAGTAACAATATAAACTTACAGACAGCAAAAAGATACTATTTCAGTGTCATCATTTTATGTACTGTAACAAACAGTAATATTTTCGTAGTGTAATATCTTGATTGATCATAAATTTTTTCCTGGCTCATTTTTATGCTAATTCATTTATTAGATTACCAAATTTATACTTTTATGATCTTTATTTTCAATCAATATAATTGAAGGGACATCAGTTGTTCTTGGTAAGTGAAAGTTCAGAAAAAATTTTTGATAATGTATAAGTTTGAGAAGGATCTTTTTGTTTTTTAAAAGAGAAGTCAGGCCTGGCCCTGTGGCTTAGTGGTTAACTGCGCGCGCTCCGCTGCTGGAGGCCCGGGTTCGGATCCCGGGCACGCACCGACGCACCACTTCTCCGGCCATGCTGAGGCAGTGTCCCACATACATCAAGGATGTGCAGCTATGACATACAGCTATCTACTGGAGCTTTGGGGGAAAAATAAATAAATAAAATTATAAAAAATATAAAAGAGAAGTCATTTAATATTTAGAAAAGTTCTCAAAAATCATCAAACTCTTTAATTTTACAGAAAGGAATACTACGTTCCAGAGAGCCTAAGTACGTTGTCACACACTAACCAGAAACAGACCTGGGCCTAGAACTCAGGTCTGAGTCACCTGACGTCTACTGGACCACACTCAAGGGAGCACACCCTCTTCTTACTGGTAATTTCTAATACTAAGTTATTTTCAAAAGCACAGTTGAGAGAAATTGTAAATAAATAAAACATGATTTTATATAAAAAAGTAGCAATTGCGGCCCACAATTTCTATTCCATATGAGTGTTTCCTTTCTTGTAGGTTTCTTGTTTTTAATACCAAGTCCATTTTGGTAACAAGAAAAAAGACATAATGTTTAGTTTCTTTAGTAACATACAAAAAGCTTCTGTGGAAATTAAAAAGACACTAACTAATGTCTCGTCTACTAAAGCAACTTAAGAATATTATTTGATTTTGGGAAAGCTCTGAGAGATTTTTTTAAAAATCATATCCACGTGACTATTAGTCCAGCCAGGCACATCTCCACATGACATCTCCTAGAGTGCCCAGTTTTCTGCTGGATCCAGCTATTGTCAGGCCCAATGCTCTGGCTGAGTAGAGAATGATGCCGCTTCTGAAAAGCATGTACTCAGTTCCACTTCAAGGCTGATTGATGGAGACACTAGGAAAGGAAAAGATGAAAATATTACCCTAATCAATGATGTAAAACACAAGCTATGAGCAACCGTTAAAAGAATTCTCTATGAAATTGATCAAATCTACTATCACTACACCGGGCTATTTCCTATCAGTAATTTGACACATAAACAAATAGAATAGTGTATTTAATGATATCAATTCTTTTAGTTGTGTGCTTTTCCTTTTAAAACTACATATGCTTATATGTGTTTGCTTTATTTTCAGGTGGTGTCACCGTGTCAAGGCCTCGCGGGCAGGTGGGGCTTTCACTGAGGACCCCCAAGGCCCCCCCTAGGCCCGCTGGCTGTGCACGTGCCCTTGGCCTCATGGGTTAAACCCAAGGCCGCAGGGCTTCCATAGCGAGCGGCCAGAGAAAGAAGGGCCCATGAGAGAGGTAGGCGAGGGGCGCAGGCTCTGCCAACTTCCTCTTCTCAGGTCCCTGAGAGAGAGAGACACAGAGAGAGAGAGAGAGAGTGAGAGAGCGAGAGAGATCCCTGACCTCTGCATTGCTGCCTCCACCGCTGGTGCCATGTCACACACCATCCCCCTTCCCCCAGCATCCCCATGCTACCCCTGGGAAGGCACCACCACTGGGAGGCCTGTTCCTGGTCACCTCCCTGTCGTCCCTTCAGGACCAGAGCCCAGTGCAGGGGAGTTGGTTCAGACAAACATTTACATGTCCCTCTCCATGAGAATTGTCTTCTCCAGTCTCACATCCCAAACCCCACCCCCAACATCCTCCTTTGTCTTATCTGAAGATAGTATTTAAGAGGAGCATCTCTGCCATTCTTTTGAGAGACTCCATTTCTCATGTGTCTCCCATGTATACATGTTATGAGCCCAATTTAATCAAGCATGGATTCTTTTACTTGCCTATTTGCATCAGGAACATAATTACTAGCTAGAGAATTAATTAGAGAATATTCATGGTGAATGAAAGATGTCATTTCTAATAACATAATGGAATTCCTTGAGGCTTTATTCTGGGGATATGTGTAGGATTAAGTCAGGACACACTGTGAGAGTGATAGATAAGTTCTATATATTTTTCTTCTTCAAGACCATGAATTTCAGCCACAGTTCATACCCATCTACTTTGCAACAATGAAAAACAAACAATGACCTTGAATATTTTGCCCTCAGATTCATTAGTCTTTAAAGTATTAATTGAACAATTTAAATCTAGATGAGTGAAAGACTATGGAGACTTCTAGAATGTCACGTTAGGTCCTTTAGAAGTGAAGAATTGTTTTTATAAAACATTTCTATTCCTTCTTATACCTTGACAATAATGTTACTCTGAATCTGTTTTAAAGAGGATAATGGCAGATTTACTTTAATTTGCACCCTTTTTTAAGTACATTTACCTAATATTTCTCAGTCTCTTGAAAACTTTTATCTTTAGCTCAACATTCATTTAAATCACCAGACCTATTTGATGAAGCCGACATGAACATTTACTCGAAAACTCCTCAGAAAATTACTAATTTAACCTGTACTCTGGACGATCCATTGTAAAACGCAAACTGGATTTGCCAGGCCCCTCAAAACGGCTCATAATCTGTTTGTACATTTATCTGGGCAGATACTATCTGAAGGTAATTGTTCTTCCCAAATGCTTTCTTTAATTCAATCAGCAATACTTCCAAAGTCTTAATGAAAATGTGGCCAATTTTGTGAAATCCAAGTGACTTTTTTGTTTTTGCATGCCAATGAGATTAAGAAAATAAGTGTTTTAATTATTGTTATTGATTTTAAAAATCAGAGACGAAGAAAACAAACTTCTTTGTCCAAAGACATTTCTGCAAATGAAATCGTCTGAAAAACTGACAGCTAGCCCCCTGTTTTAACCACTAAACCATAAGAAATGTAATACCGTGGGCAAACACTTGAGAGTTGTCACCTGCAGGAGTCCCCAGCACTGTTGCCCCATCAGGGCCATGGATCAGGGGAAGGAGCCAGTGGAGGGGAGTCAGCTGGGCCCTCAGCATCCTTCCTTCCTTGGTCAGAACCCGGTCCCAGCTGCTCCCTGTATCATCTTCTGGGGAAGCAGAGAATTCTTCTGGAGACACAACACATTGGGTGTTAAGGATGTCATTGTTCTTTTATAAACAGATGTTAGATCGTGTAACGGGCTTCTCAGCACAGGAGAAGCCACCTCAAGGGAAGGCAGAACTTCTCCAGGAGCTGAAGGTCATCCAGGGAGAGCAGAGTCAAGGGCTGCACAGCGTCAGCCGGCTCCTGCTCTCCATCTCATGGACACCTCGGTCCCCAATCCCCGACACCCCTCCCAGTGCCCCCCCCAAGGGTTCCCATTGTATCCTCAGAGTCCCGAGCAAGCGCAGGACCGGTGCTCAGAGTGGCAGAGGGGCCGCCGAGCTGGAGAGCCCCGGGGCGCAAGCACTGGGGGCGGAGTCCCTGATGCGGAAGTGGCGGCCACTGGAGTTTGTGTGGGGGGCTCGGGCAGTTTCTGGATCCTTCCTCCAGGATTTTCAGCGCGGGGAGCTCTCCTTTCTGCAGTGTGGAGGAGCGCTGGGCAGGAGCGGCGCTGAGGTAGGCGGTGGGCAGCGGGCTCGGCGTGGAGATCGCCGCCGCGTATGGCGGGAGCGCGGCGTCCGGGGCGGCGGATGGGACCGGGGGCCGGGGCTGCTGGCGGGCTGCTCCAGGCGGGGGAGCCCAACCTCTGTCCCTTGGAGGAGCAGAAGAGCGCCGCTTGGCCAGCCTGTCCCTGTGCCTTGGCGGGGCCCCACCTCAGCGGGGTCACACCCATCCGTGGTGCAGGGGGCGGCAGGGAGTCGCCTGCCCTGTGCGCCCGCCCTTGAGTTCGCGCCCCCCGGGACCCCGTCTAGGCCAGGTCGCGACATCTCTGGGTGAACGCTTTCCTTCGGAAGAGGGCCTGTGGTCAGCGCTCCTCTGCCTGACTCCGCTCAGGCTATTGGGCTCCTCATTGCCTTCATTAAACAAATGAACGGTTCCTACATCCTTGGGACCACCTTTATTGAAAAGCCTGATCGCATTCATGGTTTCTGATAATTGACTCTATATTTGCAAGGTGAACTTTGAAGCCTGTGAATTGTTGTAAACTGCATTTAATGAAAGGAGCTTTAAACAATCTTTGGTGCAAATTGTGTAGCTTCCTAATACTAACTCACCTTCTGTTAACATAGACTGATGACTGATCAATTGATGATTGACATAATGTGTATGGAATTTTGGTTTCAGTTGAAAAGATTTTCTTGGCAGTCGGTGCTAAAATTAAAATCGGATAAAGAGGAGGATTTTGGAAGCTGTATGTAGTGTCTGTTTTGTCTCCGTACTCATTTAGAATTGTAAGAATTTAGATTTGGAAAGCCCATAGAACAAGAAGTTTGAAATTTTGATTTGACTGACAAGGGGAAAGGTCAAAAGGTCAAATACGGTAAGATGTCATTTATATAATATTCTAGAAAAGATAAACCATAGGGAAAGACAACAGATCGTTAGTTGTCATTAGTTTTCATATTTAGTTAATCATTTAGTTCAATAGTTTAATCATTAGTTTTAATATTTCTTATTAAAAAATACATTTTAATGATAGCATCCTAATTATGCTTTTGGGTGATACCAGAAGTTGATAACCTATTAAATTCTGCAGTAGGAAGAAATGACATGTTGGTTATTGGCGTCTTTGAAGTGTAAGTATTGGCGGTAATGAAACTTTTAAATGAGCTTTTTTGGATTCTGAACTACTGATTTTTTTACTAGATCCTGTTGGACGTGGCATGTTACAAGTTTCAAAAGGCTCTTTAAATTATTGTAGCAGGCTGAAGCTATTAAATTATAATGTAAGCTCTTTATAGATGAAACAGGCAAAAATACAAAAAGCCATTCATCAATTTATTTTTGTTAAAAAATCAAGTGAATCTTACCATACACATGAATGACTTTTGGCTAGACAGACCTGAACTTGACAAGATGGACTCATTGGTATGGGGAACTTCTTTTGGAATGTTAAAATGGGAGAGGATATATAAATTTTACCTGAGGGTGACCCAAGTCGATATGGCAGGTTTAGTTGCTTTTACACTCTTTCTGAGTTATGATCTTGATTAAAAACCTGGTCATAGACATTCCAAGACATTTGGACCATTTTATGTATCAATATAATAAGATGTTTTATTTCTCTGATACTTTCTGATTTCAGGGTGTCTGGGAAAAACAGTTTCTCAACATAGGTACTTTGGAATATAATTTTTGATTGTTGACTTATTGAATCATAGAATTGTTGAGTTGGAAATAATTTTAGTGGTTTAGAGCCTAACCTCTTCAATTTCCAGGAAATGGAACGTGAGGTTTCTTGAGTTAAGTCGTCCACAGTCAGACTGCTACTTTAGTGGCAGAGTTGGAACTAAATGCTCAGATGCTTGTCTCCAGATTCCTAGTACAGTGCTCTCTGTGCTGCGTACTATTAAGTAGACAAATCAATGAGTTACCTTCTCATATCATATACATAGCCAGCAGGGTCGATTATTTCCCATATGCATTTCTTTCCTTTCTTTTTTAAGTAACTACTAACCACAATTAATTTATTCCCCTGCCATGTTTAATGACCATCCTTGTGTGTGTCTCCTCGAGCACACGTGTGAACTCCCTAGAATGGACACCTGCCTGTGATTGGATTGTTGGGCCAGAGGCTGATGTGCCTCAGCCTCTTGATGAGCTGCAGCCAAATCATCCTCTGAAGTTTTAACAATTTCCATTCCCTCCAACAGTGTTTGAGTCATCCTTGCCCTGGGAATGGTCAGATTGGCATTGTCAGATTTTTAAATTTTTGCCAATCTGATGGGTGAGGAATGAAGTATTTGTTTTCCTCTTTTGACAAACGCATGGAGCTGTGCAACTACCAAAATTGAGATACAGAACAGTTCCAGCACCCAGAACTCCCTTGAGCTGCTCTTTTCTAGTCAACTCTTCCCCCAACCTTAACGCCTGGTGGCTAATGATCTGTTGTCTTTCTCTATGGTTTGTCTTTTCTGGAATATCATATAAATGGAATCCTACAGTATTTGGCCTTTTGAGTCTGGTTTCTTTCATTTAGCATGATACATTTATTTGAGTGTTCATCCATGTTGTTGACTGTATCAGCAGTTCCTTCTGTTTTATTGCTGAATGTAGTATCCGTTGTATGAATTTACCACAGTTTATCCATCCACCAGTTGAAGGACATTTGAGTTATTTTCAGTTTTGTCTTTTTTGACTATGAATAAAGCTGCTATAAATCTTTATGATTTGAGAAGGCAAACAAGTTTTTGCATGAACATGTCTTCTTCTCCTGGGTAAGCACATAGAAGTGGAATTGCTGGGTCATATGGTATGTGCATGTTTAACTTTATTTTAAAAACTCTTTGTGGTAGCAAAGTCATGGCCCACAAAGGTGTCCTAATCCCTGAACCTGGGAATACATTGGGTTACTTGGCAAAGGTGAATTAAATTTGCAGACAGAATTAAGGTTACTGATCAACTGACTTTAAAATAGGGAGAGGATCCTGGATTATCCAGGTGGGCCCAGTGCATCACAAAGGCCCTTAAAAGGGAAAGAGAAGCAGTAGAGTAGAAAAAGATCCAAGGGAAGCAGGGCCAGAGAGATGCCGAGTTCTTGGTTTTGAGGGTGGAGGAGGGGGGCATAGGCTAAGGAATGTGGTGGTCTCTAGAAGCTTGAAAAGGCTAGGAAATGGATTAAGCTTTAAAGTCCCCCCAAAAGAACCTAGCTCTGCCAACACCTTGATTATAGCCCAAAGAGACCCGTGTCAGACTGCTAACCTACAGTACTGTAAAACAATAAATCTGAGTTGATTTAAGCCATGAAATTTGTGCTAATTTGTTACAGCAACATAATAAACTCCACTTTAAAACTGTTTTCCAAAGAGGCTGAACCACTTTGTGTTCCCACCAGCAATGTAAGGGTGTTCCAGTTACTTTCCATCCTCATTAACACTTGGTATGCTCAACCTCTTTAATTCTAGTCATTCCAGTATGTACATAGCAGGATCTCAATGTGGTTTTTATGTGCCTTTTTCTCATGATTAACGACCTTGAGCATCTTTTCATGTGCTTATTTGCCATCTGCGTATCTTCTTTGGTGACGTGTCCAAATCTGTGACCATTTTAAACTTGAATTTTCTTATTGCCGAGTTTTGAGAGTTCTTTATAGTCCTGTCAGATATGTGATTTGCAAAGGTCTTCTCCCAGTCTGTGGTTTGCCTTCTCCAGCCTCCCACGAGTGTCTTTGTAACGTCCGTGTAACATAACTCGAGAGGTTTCACATGACCTTATCTTCCTTCATTGGGAAACAGAGTGAAGTTGGAGCACTTGAGTCCAATCAGACCTTGATCAGAGTTGGGTCTGGGTCTCAGTTTTAGTAAACCCAGGCCTTCCACTTTCCCCCTGTTCCTGTTTGCGGTGCTCCCCTCCCCCGCACAGGGGTCTGGTCCTAAGTCTGGTAGATTTGTCTCCTCAGGTTTGGGAGCCCACAGAAAACTTAGCTACGCCCGTCAGACATCTCAGCGTAGCTCTCCAGCCTCCTACCTTACATTGTTCACAATATGGCAAATTCCCAAAAGGTCACACTAGCAGGATGTTTGACTTAGGCCACTTCCACCACTTCTGGAGGTTTCGCTTTGCTTTGTGGAAGCTTTTGGCCTATTTCCCCAGATTCCTGTGTGGCACCAAAACTTAACACAGGTGCTGTGAGGAAGAGCAGTTGTGTGTCTGAGAGCCTTCAGGTTTCCTCTGCCACACCAAACTAGAAGTTTGGCTAGTTTCTCTTTTCCCTAGCCGAGGCTCTGACTGAGCAAGCCAGAGTCTCGGCAAGCACCTAGAATCAGAAAATGCCTGCAGGGGAAAGAAAGATAAAAATCCCTGCTCACATAAAAGAGTTTTCTTCTTTCTGGAATTTTAGTTGGTTGGTTCTGAAGTTCTCTGATGCTCTAAAAATATATTTATAATTTATCTGGCTTTGTCCAGTTTTGCAGCAAGAGTGTTTTCCTGTCCTAGTCTCCTCTAAACCAGAAGTTCCCTTGTCATTAGTTTTTAACTCCATCAGTTATACCCTGTCAATATTATTATTGTTTGGTAAAGTCATGCTTTCAATGATTTATTCAGACGTTTACCCTTTTTTATTCTCACGATCCATTTTTACATCTTAGCATTTCTTCTTCTATCAATTTCTTCTTAAAGTACATTCTTTTTCACTTTTTAAATTTTTTCTTTGAGGAAGATTAGCCCTGGGCTAACATCTTTTCCTATCTTCTGCTATTTTGCATGTGGGTCACCACCACGGCATGGCTGATGAGTGCTGTAGGTCCACACCTGAGATCCAAACCCATGAACCCAGGCAACCAAAGTGGTGCGTGGTGAACTTAAACCAATACACCAGGTGGCTGGCTCCCTTAAAGTACATTCCTTCGATGTTCCTTAATGAGCATTTGTTGGTGGTAATACTCTTAGTAAATGTTTGCATAAAAATATCTTTAATTCACCCCAGTTCTTGAGATATGGTTTGATTGGGTATACACTGAAAGTGATCGTCTCTCTGTACCCTGAAGAATTAATCCAACTCTCTCTTGCCTTCCGTTGTTAAGACACGTATCATGGGTCTAAATGTAAGTCTCCATAAGTGTTCTGTCCCTCTGCGGGGCTTTGAATATCTTCTTTTGTATTTGGTGTTCTTTGGTTTCCCTGGATGGATCTGACTCTAGATTTATTTTTTTAATTCTGCTTGAGATGTATTCAGCTGCCTGAAGCTAGAGTAAAAGAATTTTATCAATTCTGGAAATTTCTGTTATTATGTCTGAATATTCCTTTAAATCATATATATATTTATATTTTTTAATTCAAATATATATGCACATATTTATACACATTCAATATATATTCATTAAATATATATTTATATTATTTAACTCAATGTATTATATTATTCAATATAATGATTTATGTTATTCAAAAAATACATATATTATTCATATATATAGTTTCCTTTACTTGACCAAACTCAAGCCAGGCTCCTTTGAGCCCTCTTCTTCACTAGGCCTTGATCTTGGCCTATAATAACTACAGCCTCTCAGCACAAATGGTTTCACCCCACACACACACATTAAAGAATTAAACACTGACATAGTTTCTAACAGCTCAAATCCACATCCCTACGATGACCCCTGCCCCCTTATAGTGCCTGCCTGAGAAAGCTCAAGGCAGCCAAAAGAATTGACTGTTTGTTCTGGCCAACACTCGATCATTGGCCCCTGACATCCCTTTCTTAGAGCATTTACCCAAAAGTGCTTACAACTGTGAATCTTTCCTCTGTCTTTTTGAGTTGTGTATGTGTCTCCTATAACTGCATTTCTCAAGGTTCTGAGAGCCATTCCTTGAGAGGAGGACAGGGTGTCTGTCTCCCAGACTCTGTGAGAGGAGAGAAGTTAAACTTTGATCATTTCCAACTAGCAGACACAACTGGCCAGATCACACTGCACTGACCAACACTCTGTAGCTGTTCCCTCCCTGACTCTACTGAGCCCCTGCTCACCCCTCTGCCTGCTCCCTCATTCTCCCTTTCAAATGCCCCGTCACCTCTGTACAAATCAAATTGAATTCAGCCCTGTTCCCTCTTCCCTACTGCAGTGGTATATTACTGATTAAAATCTGTTTTGATCTTTTTAACTAGATTCTGGCTTTGTGTATACTCTACATTTAACACACATCCTGATAATCTCATGCATATGCATATATATGCATATACCAACACAACCATGGGCCCTCCAGGACCAGTTCAGCTGACCCCATCTTATCAACAGAGTAGTTCCGCATTTTCTTTCAGGAACTGACACCCCTCGTCCAGTTCAGGCCAGTTGAGACCACCAACCCATCAACCGGGCCTGCGCAAATGCTTGATAAGTGACCTTTTTGACATCGAGCTAAAAGCTCCATCCTCAGATCATGGTAACACTGCCAATTTGTGAACACACATCTGATGAAGAGCCATGAAGCTTGACTTTGCTTGCGCAGATCATCAATTACCTCACTTCTCCTTACTTCCAATCATCTACCTCCACACATCAGACCACCCTACCCTTCATCCCATAAATTGTAACCCAAGCCCTGGATCAGGGAGACAGATCTGAGACAGACACGTGCCCCATCTCCTTGCAGATCAATCTCACAAAATAAAGCTACAATTCTTTCCCCAAAAGCTAATGCCAGAATAATTACCTTTTTTAATGTAGATTGGGCAAGAGAACCTCAATATTGTGCGGTAACATCAATACATATATATATACTTAATGGATGTTTTATCTTCTTTTTCTTTTTCTTTGCTGAGGAGGATTCACCCTGAGCTAATATCTGTTGCCAATCTTCTTCTTTTTCAAAGGAAGATTCACCCTGAGCTAACCTCTGTGCCAACCTTCCTCTATTTTGTATGTGGGTTGCCACCACAGCCTGGACCACTGATGAGTGGTGTAGGTCCATGCCCAGGAACTGAACCTGGGCCGTTGAAGTGGAGTTCTCTGAATTTAACCACTAGGCCATGGGTCTGGCCCATCTCTAACTGTTTTGAAGATGTTACTAGAGATGTAATTGAAGTTTCACTATGATCTCTGGATTTCCTTGCTGCTCCTTTAGTCCCTCACTTCAATGTATGTGTTTCTTGCTCCATCTTTCATGCTAGAGGAATTCCTCAAATATCTAGTGGTCCTTGGCTACCCATTCGTATTTCTGTGATGAGGAGGAAACAGCTGAGTATGATCTCTGTGGGCCTGATGGGGCCTGTGTCTGTCTGGACTCAGTGTTTCTTCAGGGGTGTAGAGTGTTGACATAAACAAGCAAACAATGTTGGTACCCACACTGATCTCTAACAACATACTTATTCCACACATTCCCACAATGACAGACATCCTCTGAACACTTGGAAATGCTGACAACACACACACACACACACACACACACACACACACACACACACACACTATTTGCAAATGACCAGCAGCATTCAGCCTGTAAACTGCACCTGATAATGCACACTGATAATCAGAACATACACACAAACTCACACACATACAGACCACTCACTGTCTCAGAGCCCACAGTGACTTGAACTCTAAACACACACAGACATCAACAAAACACACATTCACATAGATGCTATAATAGCCATGCACCCTGTGACCATACAGAATTGCTGAACACACACACATCCACACAATGAGGAACGTGGCCATGCACGTGTGGGCTTGATCAGGGGTTTTTTCACACCTCAGCATCAACATGGACACCCCGGGGCGAGAGGGAGAGGCAGAGGGAACAGGGGGAACATGGGGGGAGCAGACAGGAGGCACTTGCATAAAGCAAATATGATACCTGCAAAGCTGGTTCCTAAATGACATATGACTCAAGGGTATGAGGAGCCAAGAGGATCTGAAATGGTACAAAGGAGGTGACTGATACAAACCCATCACAAGATATTGAAATGTAAGGGACAGTGATATTTTAAAAGGCACTGAGGAGAGTTCATCAAAGCTTAGGTATAATTCCAGACAATGAGTGACATGGAATTCTGGCCAAAGAACAGCCATTATTGCTGTTAAAATTCCTATTTAAATGTTTCTTATAAAATTATACTCATTGAAAAATGACAAATATTCATTGGTTTAAAACATTTAAAACATTTCAGGATAAAATTACTGCAGGTTCCACTTTTATTGAGTAGCTTTCCTTGGGCGGCTATAAAAGCTGGATAAAGCACACAGAACAGCTGCTTGAAGGGTCAGAGAACATGCCGTGCAGGCAGGACTTGGGGGTCTATAATCTCTGAGATGAGGGAAGCACAAGATTGTGAGCACCAGCTCCATGCAGCTTCTCCCCTAAGGCATTTGCTATTTCAACAGTGAGAGAAGAGAGTCTGAGTAGAAAGAGGAGGAAAAATGAAATGAAATTTGGTTCCAGCAAAGTCCAGTAACTTCTGCTTCCAGTCAGATGTGGTAAAGGCAGAGCAACAATTAAACATTGATTTAATAAATACAGTGTGTTTGAAAACACCAAAGGGATGTGGAAGAAACAGGACTAGATGAAATAAAATTTCAAAAAGTTAAGAGCCTTTTTAGGTGAGATTGCCAGACATACCCTCACCCGGGGGAATTTGCGTAATCTGGACTGTGGTAATCAGACTTGTGTTAGCAGAAGACAATAGTAAGTATAATCTGTCATATTGATCTATGTTAGCTTTTTAATATCACAAGTTTTGTTTCCCTGTTAAATTTTATTGCCTCCACTAGAAGACTCTGTGAAGGGAAGGACATTGTATCATTTGCCACGTGATCTCCAGAACATTCTTCAGTTGGGGCTGCATGACTACTATAGATATTTGTTAATTGTTGGTTTCATGAATGCTATGGACTGAATGTCTATGTAACCCAATTTCATACGTTAAAATCCTAACCCCTGACGCGATGGTATTTGAAAGTGGAGCCTTTGGGAGTTAATTAGGTTAGGTGAGGCCATGAGTGTGAAGCCCCCATGATGGGATTAGTGCCCTTATAAGGAGATGGAGGGCCAGAACTCTCTCTGCCAGATGAGGGTAGAGCAACAAGCTGTCCTTCTGCAAAACAGGAAGACAGGTCTCACCAAAAACAAATCAGCTGGAACCTAGATCTTGAACATCCCAGTCTTGAGAACTCTAAGGAATGCATTTCTGTTGTTAAAAGTGCCCAGTCTAGGGACAGCCCAGTTGCGCAGTGGCTAAGTGTGTGTGCTCCACTTCGGCGGCCTGAGGG
This sequence comes from Diceros bicornis minor, assembly GCF_020826845.1. Lineage (NCBI taxonomy): Eukaryota > Metazoa > Chordata > Mammalia > Perissodactyla > Rhinocerotidae > Diceros > Diceros bicornis. The sequence goes on along the minus strand of NW_026691082.1, from coordinate 307,231 downwards.
TTTGCAGGATCGGATCCCGGGTGCACACTGACGCACCGCTTGTCAAGCCGTGCTGTGGCAGCGTCCCATATAAAAAGTAGAGGAAGATGGGCACAGATGTTAACCCAGGGCCAATCTTCCTCAGCAAAGATGAGGAGGATTGGCATCAGATCTTAGCTCAGGGCTGATCTTCCTCACACACACACACACAAAAACCCAAAAGTGCCCAGTCTAGGGGCCTGCCCCACCACCTAGTGGTTAAGTTTAGTGAGCTCCTCTCTGGTAGTCTGGGTTCGGTTCCTGGACACAGACCTACGCCACTCATCAGCAGCCATGCTGTGGGGGTGACCCACATACAAAATAGAGGAAGACTGGCATGGATGTTAGCTCATGATGACTCTTCCTCAGCAAAAATATAAATAAAGAACCCAGTCTATGGTATTTTTGTTACAGCATCCCATACTGACTAGGACACTGAGTGTGTGAATAACTTCATCTAGATCCATGATCCTTCTTCCACGTGACACATTATTGCCAATGATTCCTAATTTGGTGTGAGTCAAATGTCCCTTAAGGATCATAAAGACGTTAGGGACCTTCTCCGTAGTTATGTACATATTGATATGCATGAAAACGTTGCATCAAGTGCTTTATCGACGCCTTAGTCTCACACCTCATCCCATTAGCCTTCAACGAACCTCAGTGTTACAGCCAGTGCTTTGGGAAATAGAGGAAAGTCCCTGGACGGAAGAGGGGCTGGTGTCCATCGTGCAGCTCCTGTCCTCTGCCCAGCCAGCTCCAGCGCAGGGTCAATTTATAAGATGGGCTTTCCTCCAGGCAGCTCTGTCTTTCTCCCAGCCTGTTCTCATATAGGATGATCTCACCAAGAGCAATGAGTGGAAATTGGAAGGGAAGAGCTACAGAAGGCATCTGCCAGGGGAAATTCTTTGTGGTTACATGATCTAGAATATGGACACCCGGCTGCTCTAAAGGGTCCTGAAAATGGAACCCTTCCCATGTCTGCAATATCCCTCTATGTCCTCTTTCCCCACCATCTCTCTGTTCTTGGTGGCAAAATTCCCTTGGCAACGACAATATAAAAATGCAAATAGGGAATGGTCCATTTCCAGTCTCAGAATTCTGTGAAATTTTACTGCCTATCCCCAGTCTCCCAGGACTAAGGCCCTTTTTACTCTTTTAAGATTAGATCACATTTTAATCTCCTTGAATCAGAGTTTTCTCTCATCCTTGTTATGTATATACATTTTCTAACACAGAATATTGAAAACATTATTTTTGGCCCTACAATTTCCAGATTAATTCATAGCTATTTTCTGATGGATGCATGCCTTTTTAATTATGTTTATAACTCCATTAACTATAGAAATTGACTACATGCTGAGTAGTAATGTACTAATACAGGAAAATGGCCCATTTTTATTCATCATAAAGTTTCATGTTTTCATCAAGACAAATACACGAATACTTAATTATTCAGCAAAAACTCTTACTGTGTACATGTAAGCAATAATAAATCTATTGGAGTTGGTTTACCTTGTCGATTATTCCTTGTTTCTGAATTGTCCCTTCAGCATTTCCATGAACATTTTAGAATCCTGCATCCTTATCCTACCATTTTAAATACTAGGTCATTGACAAAAGTCCACATGAAGAAATACGGAATAGATAGAAAATGACTGGCTTACTCTGGTCCTAACTCAGATCACGTAGGGCTTGAATCGTTGAACAAATGAGCCATTAACGGCGGCTACACCACTGGGATTTCCTGATCTAACATCGGTTATACAGCCTATTGTGGATATGGACTCTAGAATAGGATTGTGCTGTTATCCTCAGGGTAACTTGTTCTGCTGATCAATATTTTGGATCAATAAGTGATAAAATATTTTGACTAGCTGGTCTAGATTTTAATCACTCGGTGGTTATTTTCTTCCCTGAGGTCACCCCAACCAAAATTCTTAGTCCATTTAAGTTTTGTTATCCCTTGATTTGGCTTACCTTTGTTTTTTTTTAATTAATTGAAGCTCCATAGGGTCTTCTCGCCTTATTTTGTCATTCCCACCTCTTCAGGGAAAGGTCAATTTCACTGTTTAAATGTAAGAGAGAGTAAAACCCTCGAGTGGCCCTTCATACAAGTTCTCATTTAGACAACAAATGATGATGTTGCCTTTGCAAGGTCTGGTCACCGCGGCTTTTACACCGTGTCACTGAGCAAGCAGTGCCTGTAACACCAGAAATGCCAGAGGAGATGCTTTTTCTAAACAGGTGTGGGCTGTGTTTGCCGATTTTCTTTTAATTTTTAAAGCTTTCCTTGAATGCCTACCTGTGTTGGGTTAACAATTAATATAATAAATAATTATTGGGTTGAATTTATTTTATTGTTAACTTTTGGTGATTATGTGTTCTGATATCAGATTACGCAAGGAGAAACAACTCTTATTCCTCATAGTAACAGTACTACTTCTATGAATTAATAGATTAATGCAGTATTAGATTAGGAGTTAGTTTCTGTGACTGAAATTAAGTATATTGTCGAACCCGAAAGCTTTCTTAATTGGTGGCTGAATTTAGGCCAACGAGGGTATTGTTTGTACTCCCTCTCTAAGGAAGGTTGTATCCTGTATCTAAAAGGCTGTACCTCTTTAGGGCTGGGTCTGGAGGAGGCAGGAGGCTGGACAAGTGTGGAGCTGGCTCTGGCCCAGAGGGATGAGCAAGAGACACAGGGCACCTGCTGCCACACACAGCCGCAGCAGACATCACTCATCAGTCACGACATGCTTGGCTGCAGAGCCAAGAGAGCCCCCAGTCCAACAAGGTGCACTCCAAAGCCACTCCCGGGCAGAGCAGGGGACTGTGATGAACCCATTTGCAGTCCCTGCTCCCCTAAGACGTGCTGCAGGCCTCCTCTCCCCACTTACCTCAGCAGCTCCTCACTGTCCTCGGGACTCAGGCCTTCAAGGCCCGCCAGCAGGCTGCTCCAGCACTTCTCCTTCCTTATCATCGTCTCCCCTCTCTGCTCCCACTCTAGTTCCAGGGCAAGTTACTTGTGGCTCCTGAGTGCTGCTCCTTGGCCTGGAAGGCCCTTCCTTCACCCCATCCACCCTGTGCACTCCTACTTACGCTTCAAGACTCGACTCCAGTGATGCCTCCTCAGGAAGCCCTCCCTGATGCTCCATCTTCCCAGGCATGCTCTGGGCCACCACTCTGCCTCCTGCCCACGTCCATCACTGCCGGGAACCTTGCTGGGCCCTTGTCTGGTCTCCACGTCCAGCCTAGCCCCTAAGGGGGGGAGGAAATGCTTAGGCTCAGGCAGTGGAGCAGACTCCTGGACCGTGGTGACACTCTCCACCCAAGGAGAGGTCATTCATTGACCCACTTCCAGCTTGGGCCCAATGCAGCTCAGGGGGAGCCAGGACACAGGGAGGCTGGCTCTGGGCTCCACAGGTCACAGGGTCAGCCTAGAGAAAGGGCACAAGGGGCCACACAAAGGGCCTCAGGACAGAACTCCAAGTCAACAATACCCTTGCCAAGGGCAGCAGGGGCCAAAGGCAGCTGCACAGGCCGCAGGAGGTTCTGGTGAGCTTTTCATCTGCTCAGAGAGGCCCAGGGCTGGATAGAAGGAACTCAGGAGGCCCGTCTGAGGTGGAGGCCACCTCGGGGGCATGTAAGCAGAAGCTGAGCTTCCCACAGTAAGTGGAATCTGAAGAGGTGACCCTCAGACCCCTGGCAGCTCTAACGTCTCCGAGTTGGAAGTCAGTCCCCTCAGTCACAGCCTCTAGCTGCCCCCTCATAGGGCTGTGCCTCTCAAACACAGCTCCCAAGGTGAGTGGAGGCTGAGGGTGAATCAAACTTCCTACCCGTGGGAACCTCTGTGATCCCGGCCTCCCACAAGGGGCCAAGGATGATGAGCAAGGGACAGAGGGACTGACCCACACGACTTCCCCACGGATTCTGAACATGCTTGTGATTCACGGGGCCAATTAGTATCTGTCCTCATCTCCACTCCTCTCTCCCCAAAAGGACATGTCAGTGTTTACTATGACATCCACAGACACATCAAGGGCATCTGGGAAGAGTCATGTGTACATCTGGAGAGAAAGGAACTGTGAAAACCAGTAATATCTGCATCCATGTGTGCAGATACTGACATCCACATACAGCTGTCACATTCCTCCAGCAGCCCTGGAATACTCCGCAATCACGCTGACAGGTTTTGGCACATGGGAGCCAAACCAACTGGTGCTGTCCCCGAATGCCACCACTGCTGGGGCCTACCTTGAGATTGGGGGGAGCCTGGGTGCCATGCCCCATCTCACAAAATTCTGGCTGTTGTCCAGGAGGGTCTCACAGCCTTTGAGGATCATGCACTCCATGGCTATGTTTTCCTGGATGCTCTCTGTCTCATTTACTTCATTGTTCATTATCCTGTGGGGACAGAAAATAAGCCAGAGACAGGCTGTCCCCACCTCTCAGGGAGAAGGGAATGCCGGGCCTCTGGCCAGACGTAGGAAGAAGGCCTGGCACCCAGGATGCTCAGGTGGAGCCTGTGGTCATGAAGGGGGAGAGAGCATGCATATTGAATACCTGCTGTGCTGGGCACTCTATGGGAATGATCTCACATCATCCTTCTGACAGCCCAAGGAGACAGGCTTCAGGAAAGGGGATCAGGGTCTTGGGACAAAGGGCTTGGCACTCATGTGCCTTCCTCACTCCTGCCCGACCGGGAACAGGGCAACCCACAGTGACGAGGAGCCTAGCAGGAGACCCAGGTATCATCCTTGGGGATGTGTGCAGGATTTGGCTCCTTGGGGCATGAGAAGACTGGGGTCCCCACCCCACAATGGTTTTTGTTAGTCTGCAATCACGCTCTGATTACATTTGCTCCCTGAGTGAACCTCCACTCCGGAGCCTGTGCCCTGCCCTGGTCCAGCCTTGTCCTCCCTCTACCCAGCTGGGATCCGTGGCCCTACTGGCTGCCTTTTGCTGGATTCGGGAAGCCATTTAGGGCACTGAGTGTTTGGCAGGGCTGGGTACTGGACCTCACATACTGCACACCGACAATCCTTTGCAGTTTGTGGCAGCTCAACACTGACTACGAGGCTGCTCATCATCTCTTGGCCTTCATAAGGTGGAGAACCCAGGGCTCAGCTCTTGGTGCGCATCTCGTTCCTGCCTAAACTCACTCCCCTGGTGATCTCACTAGTCTTGTGACTTTAAATACCATCTCCGAGCTGATGGTTCCTGAATGGCTCCCACCCTGAAACCCCAGACTCAAACACCCTCCTCCCTTCTTGTCCTCTCCACCACTGTTGTCCATCTCAAGTTCAACATGCCCCCAGTAAAGCTCCAGTGAAGCAAGAAAGACTGCCCCTCCACACCTGCCCTTCCTGCACCTTTCTCCATCCCGGTTAGCAGCAACTCCAACCTTCTGCTTGCTCAGCCAAAAACGCTGGACTCACCCTTGACTCCCGTCTTCTCTCTCCTCACATCTAATGCATCAGAAACTCCTGTTGGTTCCATCTTCAAAACACACCCAGAATCTGAACCTCCTTCTCGCCTCCACTGCCACCACCTGGTACAGGCCACCGTCAACTGCTGCCTGGGTTGTTGTAGGCGCCTTGTTCCTGGCCCCTCTGCTTCTGCCCCGGCAGAGGAAGGTTGCCCCGTACTTTGGTGACTGAAAGAGGGGCAGGGGAGGGGCCTTGACCAGAGGGCTGGGGCCTATGACACTGGACTAGTCATGGGCTTCTCCACCCATGACACTGCCTGCTGTTGACTGCAGCCTTGAGCACATGAAGGCCCATCACCCAGGACCCCCTCTGGGGCTCCTAAACCACAGATTGTGACACACTGACACTGGAGAACAGAAGAAGTTGGCAGAGTGCCTGTGAGTCCCTGGGCGGTTCCCCATTTTGGCAGGTGGGCTCACGTGAGTACCCAAGGCCCTTCCTCGAACCCCATCTGTGCCAAGGACAGCACAGCACCCACACCATCCCACCAAGTGCCCACTGGGCTTCAGCTGTGAACTCCTCAGATTGTTCCGGGGGCCCTGCTTGCAGGTGGGGCAAGCTGGGGGTCCCCCAACCCTCACCACTTGGGATCCTAACCTGAACATGAGCTTTTACCATCTGGGGGTCAGCAAACTCCCACTGGGGAGCCTCCTCAGCCCTGGCTTGTCCACTGGCGGGGGCACCCGGAAGCCGGGCTCACCCAGACAGCTCCTCCATTTTAGCCCTGGCGTCGTCCAGGCTATTGGCTCGATGTGCTCATGAAAAGTGGGCCAGGAGCTCATGCAGTGTCAGAATGTGCCTGGGAATCTGCAGCAGGGAGAGGTAGGGGGAGAAGAACAGAGGCAAAGATGGGGAAGGAGAGAGACAGTGATGAAGCAAGTCAGAGAGAGAGCAGCAACGTAGAGAGGGGGAGAGAGAGAGACAAAGCAAATGGAGAATGGCTCTCTCAGCTCCCAGCACTCCCACGAGCAGGGCTGAGGATGGACACACACAGCACTTCTGATCTCAGACTCTAAGGTGGAGCCTCTTCCAAGGTCTTGTCTGGGGCAAGAGCCCAACGCTTGAGGCTCTAAGCCGACAGGAGGAAGGGCCTGGAGGTGGGCTTAGGACCCAGAGCTCCCCCTCACCTTCCCACACTGCCTGCTCTGCGGAGCTGGACAGCCTGTGTGGTCCGCTGGGTCAGGGGCTGGCTCTAACCGCATTCTCCACGCAGCCCAGAGCTGGGGCCTGTTAGGGCCTGGGCCCTCCCGGCCATGGGCCCCTGGTGTTCCCAGAGGTGGCTTCCTCCCAGCTGGGGCCCTCACTGCCATGGCCCCCGAGTGGTCTCCCCAGGCATGTGCCCTCAAGGACATGGTTCAGACTTTTAGATCAGACCTGCATTCTAGCTATTAATCTCCATTTCCGTCTCTCTGAAATAAGGCCATCTGTCTCCTTGGGCTGTCAGAAGGATGATGTGAGATCATGCCCATAGAGTGTCCAGCACAGCAGGTATTCAATATGCATGCTCTCTCCCCCTTCATGACCACAGGCTCCACCTGAGCATCCTGGGTGCCAGGCCTTCTTCCTACGTCTGGCCAGAGGCCCGGCATTCCCTTCTCCCTGAGAGGTGGGGACAGCCTGTCTCTGGCTTATTTTCTGTCCCCACAGGATAATGAACAATGAAGTAAATGAGACAGAGAGCATCCAGGAAAACATAGCCATGGAGTGCATGATCCTCAAAG